>NC_063062.1:37770227-38084028 GCF_018812025.1 Megalobrama amblycephala | reverse complement strand
CACCCCATTTACACCAGTATTTAGCGTTGTTCACTTGTGATCCGGGTTTAGAGTTTAACCCTTTCATTGCTGTGTGCTTTTGTCTGCATTAAAGGATAGGAAATCTTTTAGGCCTTCTCTTCTATAAATTTGTATAACAAAATAAAGGCATAGAACCAGTTCATTTGTAGTCCACTGATAGAATTATATAATTAGTTTATAAATAATGTAAAAGACCTTAAGATAAATACATCTGGACTCCAAATGATAACTCATTTGAAATTGACCTATGACATCCTAAACCATGAAATACATCTAAATTTAAATAATCTGGGTGGATGGGGCTGTTGTGGTTCATGGTCACACTGGCACCAGCCGGCTGCAGTAAATGTGGCATATTCAAACGACTTTGATATACTTCTTTTACATTTCTCTGCTATAAATGCATATTGTCCACCGTACACTGGTAATGGTGGCTCCAGGGCTTGGGTCCGTCATCACTGCTTGCAGCTATATTTCAGATTTGCATTTGTATGCACAGATAAAAGTTGTTTTAGCAATATTCAGCCATTGAATATTTTGTTTCAACTTCCATGTTCTCTAATCAGCTATTTAGCTATTTTATAATATAGTCTTCACTATATTATATTAATAAAATACACAAATATACATTATATATTTGTTATACATTGCATTTTTGAACTACGAAGGAAATGGATATACATTTAAAACTGTGGTCTGAGTTCTTAGGAATCTGTGGTGTGAACGAGAAAGGGTCTGAGATCACTTCAATGCTGAAGAGGACCAAAAAAAGAATCTGGTTCTCTTTTGAGTCCACTAGATTGTAAACACAAAAAGAGGTCACTTTTGTCTGGTTCCATTTTTTGGTTCAATTTAAGTGAATTTGGTTTGGTTCTTTTAAAACAAACTATATGTGAAAACACCCTAAGTCTCACTGTAGGAGATTTAGTGGGGCAAATCATAATTAAATACAGTATAGCTGGGCATCTGCCCCCTTGAGACTACTTGTGGAAATAAGCAGTCATAATGTTCTGTGATTTATCTTTTCATTCAGTCATATTCTATCACATGTTCCACAGTGGAAAAATCAGCTAACTACGGAGCCCCGCACATGACATACAAGAAAAAAAATGAAATCATGTCCATGATTTACTCAAATGTGCGCACGATTAACTATTTCGTTCCCTCGATTTATAAATCATGCGCATGATTTATAAATTGAGGGAACGAAATAGTAAACCGTGCGCTTGATTTAGTAAATCGAGGGAACAAATTAGTAAATCGTGCACACAATTTAGCCTACTATTTTTTCCTGCATGTCCGGGGCTCCATAGCTAACAAGATGCTTTCATGAAAAAGAAAAAAAAAATGAAATACCTTGTTGTAGATGATGGTGTTTTGTCACTCAATTGTGGTGGTAAACCTATTGAACGGTTACTCTTCATAGACACAGAGCTGGACACATGTGAGCCTGATCTTACACTAATGATACAAAAAACAGAAACAAATATTACAGTGGTAATTTCTTGTAATTTAAGAGGTTTAATAGTGTTAATGGTAATTACACTGCATGCGTACTGCTCTCAAGCCCAACTGAACCATGCTCTGGCCCACCTCTTCCAAGTGGGCCATGCTTCCAGGTGTCTTACAAGCGACATGCAGCGAAAAAATGTCACTGGCGGTGTGAACGGGGCTTAGAAGGAAATTATATATATATATATATATATATTATATTATATATATATATATATATATATATATATATATATATATATATATATATACATATATATATATATAGGCTGTCAACATTAACGCATGCGATTAATTCAAAATCCTTAACGCGTTAAATGTAATTCAATGCAAATACATTACTTTAAGCATGTGAAATTGTGTCATTAATGTAATTTTACGTCACGCAATTAGATGATCTAAAAAGTCCATGCTGATTACATCAGAGATGGCAGAGAGAACAGAGAATTATTCATTCCAGTGTATGTTTCGCTTTAAAACACAAACTCTCTGTCATATTGTGTCATTGTATGTGAACAGCGCGAGCCCTCCCGCATCACGCTGTTCCTGTCTGAACGGAAACATCCCGCTGTATGACCAGATGATTTCTGGGCTGGATAAAACGTTTCGCTAGCAAAGTTTTAGATGACTGCGGTGACGTACTGGAGACATACATTAAGCACGCGTGTGTCCGTTATATTGATGTGGAAACAAATCATGTTTGAGCCCTCTCAAACGCACTGATCGCACATTGTATTTATGCACAGACACATTTCAGTACATTCACGTTGTTTGCACACAAATTCAGGATAATGTTTGGATTTGTCCTGTGTATGTTGCTGTGCTGTGTTTCTCCCATCTCCCGACTGCATCTCTGGAGCTCAGCCACAGTGATCTTTGGGTTCTTCTTTACCTCTCTCACCAAGGCTCTTCTCCCCCGATAGCTCAGTTTGGCCGGACGGCCAGCTCTAGGAAGGGTTCTGGTCATCCCAAACATCTTCCATTTAAGGATTATGGAGGCCACTGTGCTCTTAGGAACCTTAAGTGCAGCAGAAATTTTTTTGTGACCTTGGCCAGATCTGTGCTTTGCCACAATTCTGTCTCTGAGCTCTTCAGGCAGTTCCTTTGACCTCATGATTCTCATTTGCTCTGACATGCACTGTGAGCTGTAAGGTCTTATATAGACAGGTGTGTGGCTTTCCTAATCAAGTCCAACCAGTATAATCAAACACAGCTGGACTCAAATGAAGGTGTAGAACCATCTCAAGGATGATCAGAAGAAATGGACAGCACCTGAGTTAAATATATGAGTGTCACAGCAAAGGGTCTGAATACTTAGGATCATGTGATATTTCAGTTTTTCTTTTTTAATAAAGCTGCAAAAATGTCAACAATTCTGTGTTTTTCTGTCAATATGGGGTGCTGTGTGTACATTAATAATGAAAAAAAAATGAACGTAAATGATTTTATCAAATGGCTGCATTATAACAAAGAGTGAAAAATTTAAGGGGGCCTGAATACTTTCCGTACCCACTGGTTGCAGGTCAAGGTGGTGGGTTTAGTTTTTTTGACATCTCCATGTGGTTCTGTTCAGTATCGCAACTTGACTTGTCTAAAATGTAAACAAGCTCTTTGTTGTTGCACACACTGTACACTGTGAATTCTGAAACATTTTTTGCTGTGATTTTTTTATGGGCGCTTTGGTGTACATAAATGTATGATTTATATGGACCCTTTTGGTTATTTCGCATCCTTATGGAGTCTACAAGTGTCCTTTTTTGGAAAGACACCTAAATTTACCTTGAAAAAAGCTTTAAAAACTACAGTTTTGTGAGAATCACACTTCAGTCTGATGGTTTACTTTGCTGGAAATAGGCAATGATAGCAAAATTGACAAGTTAAACAAGATAAATGGTGTATGCTTAATTTCACAATAAGTGCGCGATTAATCGAGATTAAAAAAAAATTTAATTTATTGACAGCCCTACACACACGCGCACACACTCACACACACACACGTTTTTGTGAATTGTGGGGTCATTCCACAGGCGTAATGGTTTTTATACTATACAAACTGTATTTTCTATCCCCCTACACTACCCCTACCCCTAAACCTACCCATCACAGGAAACTGTGCACACTTTTACTTTCTCACAAAAACTCATTCTGTATGATTTATAAACCTTTTGAAAAGAGGGGATATGCTGTAATGTCCTCATAAGTCACCTATTTTTGTAATACCTATGTCATACCCATATTATTATACACATTTGTGTCCTGATATGTCACAAAAACACACACACACACACACACACACGCATACACTCCTAGTCATGTTCTATCACGTTCCACAGTGGAAAAATTACCCAACACAACGCTATTGTGTATTAAAACATGAAATACCTTTTGGTTGATGATGGTGTTTTGTCACTCAATTGTGGTGGTACACCTATTGAATGGTCACTCTTCACAGACACAGAGCTGAACATATCTGACTTTTCACTAATGAGACAAAGAACAGAAAGAAATGCTCAGTTACCTTCTTGTAATTTAAAAGCTTTAATGTTGCAAATGGTAATTAAATGCAGTTTACTTAAACTATAATCATGTATTATGTATAACTATGGAAGGAAAAACTAGCAAAATTTATGCTATAATGCTATTATTTGCATTGTGCTCATTTGTCAGCATTCAACATATTTAAAGATGATGAATAGCTTCATCCAGAACTAAACAAATTCTACATTAGCATCACAAACTGCCATAGAATCTTCAAATTTAGTGTTTAGAATCATCTCAAACAGACACATTCTTACCCCTGTTTCTCTAAGAGACTCATCTTAGAGCCCAAGTCCTTTCCTCGCTCTTCTGACATTATTAAGTCATTCAGTACAAAGGCTCAGCAGTGATATCGAGTGATAGGAAAAACAACCAACTGCTTCCCAAAATGATTGACTGTTTCGAAGCATTCCACACGCTGGTGACATCTGCTGGTCAAAACAGTGTAAATGCAACAGAAACTCAGGCAAACATGCAAAAAAAAAAAAAAAAAAATTGTTGCAGAGATCAGGTAAAAACAGGGACGTGCACAGGGGGGGTTGCTCAGGTTGCCTGGGCAACTGCCCATATGCCCTTCTCGACTCAAGTTGCCCTTCCGAGGTGGGAAAAAAATAAATAAAAAATCGTACAATGGATGCAGAATTTCACGTAGGCCTAGATAAATAAAAAAAAATCGCACAGCCTCATTCACTTCCATATTCGGGCACCCGTCCGAAAGTGAAAGTCAGTAGGGGAAGGGCAAACTCTGTTTACGTGGCTGCAGCGCTGCACGCGACCGGCACCTGAGCTGAGCCTGCATGAGCGGCACTAGAAGGAGATTGTCGCGGTTGTCTGGTGAGACGACTTAACGTTGTCGGAAAGGTGAGTAAGGTTATAATCGTTAACGAAAACGAACGAAAAAAAGGTGGGAAAAAACATCGTCGTTAACTGAAATAAAAATAAAAACGAGGCATTACAAAAAAACGATAACTAACCAAAACTGTAATGTGTGTTTGGCAAAACTAACTAAAATAAAATAAAAGTATAGATTAAATGTCCTTAGTTTTCGTCTTTGTCAATGTTTTTCATAGAGCAAACGTTCAGCTGCATTTCATTTCCCTGCGTCTCTCACTCACGCGTCTCTCTCACATACTCGCGTCTCGCGCGCGCACAGCCCCTCCCCTCCGTGCACACCGCGCCTCCACGAGAACGAGTGTTGGAAGCAAGTTCGCGAAAGGTTGGTATCTCGTGAAAACCTTTACTCAATCACACATTAAAAAGTGGTATAAAAATATTTTTAATTCTGAATATAATTTTGTCAGTTTGTTAATGTCGACCTGAGAAGCGATTGCTACTTTAGAAAGTTAACTAGACGCAAGTTTGAGGTAAAATGCACTTGGGTTGTCGATGTCAAAACACTATTTAAGCTGTGATTCAAGTAAGGAATAATTGACGACGGGCCGTTGAATTATTAGAAAAATAATGCACACCTGAGGTGGTGATTCGGTCACGACTCGAAGCGGAGTCAATTATTCCGCTTATACCACGGTTATTCTCAGTCCTTCATATAGCCCATGAGGGGGGGTGTTGGTAGGGGAGTGCCCTTTTTTTAGGTCAGAGCAACTGCCCCTCAAAATTCCTGTGCACGTCCCTGGGTAAAAACCACGTAGACACTTAAATTTTAAAACAGTTGTTAAATAAGCCTCTTTTACTGAAATCAAGTGACTTTTGCAGGTTTCTATTTTTTTTTATTTGTTCTTCTGACTCCATAATGTATGTTGTATTGTTTACTTGTTATGTAAAAAATGGAGTTTTGCAGTTGATATAAAGTACACAAATGTACGTAGTGCTTCCCACACAATTTGCAAAGTCACAAGGCGGCGCTGTTGTGCGTTCTATAGGCTCGCGCAACAGTGCTTCAGACTGCTTTAAAGTGATTTTTAATCAATTAAAATTCACACGCCAAGTTTGTTTTTCTTCTGGGCATAATTGGTATTGTGGTTACACAATGAATGGTATTTAATTCATAGTAATTTATTGAAGTCTCCCCCACAGGTGTTACGGACAGAGGATATCGGAGACAACGGGATAGATGGTGTTTATTGGACATAAAGCAGGTGAAGCAGGTGGAAAATATAGATTTTTTTCTTACATAAACGCATCACTTCACTTCAGAAGGCCTTTATTAACCCCCTGGAGCCGTGTTGAGTACATTTATGATGGATGAATGTAGATGGAAGCACTTTCTTCAGCTCATACTTGTATAGTATAAAAACCATTACGCCTGTGGAATGACCCCACAATTCACAAAAACGTGTGTGTGTGTGAGTGTGTGCGCGTGTGTGTAGGGCTGTCAATAAATTAAAATTTTTTTGTGAGTAAAGCTTGGGCTAATTTTCATTTGAAAGTGAACTAATCTTTTAATGCCCTTAGAGGGCATCACTTCCCACTATGATATTTACTATTCTGAACATCACATCCTTTGTTTTTTCCATCAAATGTAATCTGTTTAGATGGCTGAATAAAAGTAGGTCGACTTTATATTTAAACGTTACCTAAAGTCAAGGGTGTAACTTTGGTTTGAAAAGTGTGGGGTGGGGGGGCACAGACCCTCTAGGGGGGTCCGGGTGCATGAACAAAGAAAAAGTCTGTGCATTGAGCTATACCTGAATCCACTGTTAAAAAATTAATTATCCACCTACCAACCGCCCAATGATATTCTCTGATTTAGATATCTGAACCTGATTATCCCATTACAAATTATTCACATTCTCAGTGTTAAGCATGATGATATGGTAACATATCACACTAAAGTAGGTTGCTTATAAATGAACATTTATTTAAAATGTTCCCTTGAACCTTAAATTATCACTATTTCATTACATCATTGTTGGAAAACACTCTTATCAGAATAATGTCTGTTAGTTAAGCTTGTGTAGCCTATATTTGAAGACTTCAGATGCAAAAGCCTCTAAGTGCCGTCTGAAATTTTCTTCTAAAATAAGCATTTTTATCAAGCTTGTATGTTTAGGTTCAGTAATTCCACTTTAATGGCAATTAATAGGTTCATTGACATTAAAGTGAAATAACTGAATCTAAACATACAAGCTTGATAAAAATGCTTATTTTAGAAGAAAATTTCAGACGGCACTTAGAGGCTTTTGCATCTTAAGTCTTCATTTTTAGTTAAAGCTGTTAAGTTATAAAGCAATATCTCAAGTAGGGTTTTTCCTTTGTGTTTTATAAAATGACCACTAGGAGGTGCTCTAGACACGTTTTCCTTGATTGGTTTTACATGGAGAAATACACAGCTACTTGAATGATTATTTCTAAGTTTTATTTCTATTTCTAAACTGCTGTCATCCACATTACATCATTGCTCTAACCGATGTTACCTGAAGAATCCTTTCAGCGTGGCAGATATTCTCAAGCATCTGGAGCCAAACTTATGTAAGTAAAGCAAAACATTTCTGTTTTTGTTTTTTTTCTTATTTGATTTTGTAAGGTTATCTTAAATTAAGAAAAGGATGAACTGGATGCTTACTGAAGAGTGGGCTTCAACACTTAAGGTAACTTCAGTTCAGTTGAAATGCAAGTTACGTGATGTTTCCTCAGATAACTGGACACAGACTTGACTTTCTCTTTTCTTCATCCACTGTTGGTTATACACTTGTGTGTTTTTGGTTTTCTAGGTTTGTACAAAGTTACACCATATCACTGAATACAGCACACATCAACAAGATTTCAGAGACTCTGCGTGACATTTTAAATGTGTCAGGTGAGCTGAAATTAGTCAATACTAACTACCTCCATCACTGTCTTCACTGTATATAAAATAAAGTTGGCTTGCTTGTTTAACATGTTAATTTTTGCTTGACTTTGAAGGGTGTGCATGATGTCAACATGAAACCGTAGCCCTCTGTGCTCCTCATACCTGTGTGAGGAGGACCCACAATTCTTCAAGACTTGAAATGTAAGTATTCAATGCATTAAAGGAACACTCCACTTTTTTTGAAAATAGGCTCATTTTCCAACTCCCCTAGAGTTAAACAGTTGAGTTTTACCGTTTTCGAATCCATTCAGCCGATCTCTGGTTCTGACGGTACCACTTTTAGCATAGCTTAGCATAGTTCATTGAATCTGATTAGACCGTTAGCATCTCACTTAAAAATCTAGAGTTTCAATAGTAAACGTTTTGGCTGGGTATCAAATTTAAATGAAAATGTATGAACAGTTTGGTAGATATATAAACGGGGCTGGGCCGTTTCTGGTGCGCTGGCGCCGGCATTGTAACAGCTGCCGCGTCTTGCCCGATTGATTCGAACAGGTGTTGTGCCCAATTCCTACCCCTGCCAAATTATTACCCCCCTAGTATTGATAGGTTAAGGATTAGGTGTGGGGGAGGGGGTAGGATTAGGGGTGGGGTTAGGATTAGGCAATCAGATAGCGACTTCCACGAGGGGGGTAATAATTTGGCAGGGGGTCAGAATTGGGCACAACACCTGTATCGGGCAGTGAGTACACAGGCATCCGGCCCGATCGCTGCAGAAAGAAACGGGTCGAGTGGTAAGTCTCTGGCAGGCAAGAATCTGGCCCAAGTGTATTTTGCTATCTGGGTATGCTCAGGGAGAAGTGAACAGGGACCCTGTAAATCGGAACGAAGCTTCATAGCACAAAGGCAGTAAAATTTTCACAATATGGGGCATGAACAGAAAAGCTATCCAAAATTAATCGCGCCATCACATAAACTTCCTATTCGCAGTTCACTTAGAATATTGCGAATTCGTCTGAAATGATAAAGATAGCCTAAATGAATAAAGAATGGTGAGAAATCTTTAAACTTAGTGTTTTAACATGCACCCTTTTCAAACGGTTATCTGCGTCATTTCTGCATGCTGTTATACACGTCATCTGTTATAGGCCTACTTCCGGAACGGGCATTTAAAGGTGCGTTCACACAGCCTCGTAATTCCTGTAGTTACAAGATTCCTGCTTGTAAAAAGCGTTCACATCCTCGTAGAGCTCGAAATTACAGCTTGTAAGCTGGGAGTTTTCTGAAAGCTCCCAGATGTACCACGTGGCTGCTATACTGCTATCCTGACCGCTGTAGATTCATTAGGCATTGATAGTGGTGCCATAGAAATGCATAATTCCCAGTCAAAGGACGTGAACAGCTCCGAATACAATGTCACGTGTTGTCATCTCAAGATTTCGGTAAATACGAGGGTGCGTGAATGCAGCATTATTACCGGGATTACCAAGAATTTAAATCACGCTTACATTAAATATGTACTAATATATGTGTGTTATTGATGTTTGCAGTGCAATATTTGACCTGAAGGGTAAAAATTAAAGGGTTAAAATTACGGCTTGTCAGATCTAGCTTTCTGCATGCTTTGAATCAGACATGAAGATAAAGTAGTGCATAAGATTCTAAGGGCCCACGAACATTTGGGGCCCCCAGAGACAGGGCTCTACAGGGACCATTTCGCTCACATTTGTGAGTAAAAATAACTGCATGCGACTGTGAAAATATTTAGGCTCACCGGTGCGATATCCTTGCAGTGGCGTCACCGCTGTTTAGTCCTAAGTCAACATGCATTGAGTCTGCGTTATTTGGGTCACGGTTGTGTTGTTGAACCCGTGCCAAAGGATTTTGTCCTCTTTGTGAACATGCTTTGTCTTTAAAAGCTTTGAGTCTTGGGGACTTCACTCCCATTCGGTCTGAGATTATTCCCCAATTTGAATACAAGATTTAGTTTTTGATTCAATCAATGATGGAAGGGGAAAAATACAGGAAAGGAGAGGGAAAGCAGTCTGGAAAGCGGAGAATAGTGACAAAATAAGGACTGAGGGCATCATGGCCGAGAAAACAAGGAGAGAGTAGTGGCATGCATGGACAGAACACAAACTTAACAGCAATGGATATGGAAGATAACATCTCCGCCATCCGCATAGATATAAAGATGATGGCCACAGAAATGAAGTCTGAACTGAGTAACTTTGGATACAGAATCAGAGACGACTTGAAAAGGAGCTAGCGGACATTTGAGAGGAAATCCACCAGAAGTTAAACAAGGTTGCAACCGATCTAAAAACTAAACTGACAGAGTGAGTGAGGCCGAGGCTCGGATAGCCGATGTCGAAGAGAGCACGGACCACTTTAAAGAGGCACTGAGCCAGTCACTACAAGCTCAGGAAAGTTTGCAGTCAAAGCTATGGACTTGGAAGAACACACAAGGCATAATGTTCGCATTCACAGCATCCCGGAGGGAACTGAGGGAGTATTCTTCACTTCATTGAGAACTTTATTAGACTGGGAGAAAACTGCAGAAGTTGAGGTTGCTGAAAAAGCACGGAAGGCCCCCTGGCAGCAATTAACGAGCTCTGCAATTCGGCAGATCCGCGAGGAATGGATTAAGGAGAAGCTATAGAGTTTTCAATGGCCAAGATAGATTTAGATGTAAAGGAATTGGGAGATAACAGACTGTTAAGTGACTTTGCATTATAAGAGTAAAGAATCGAGCAAGTGAGGCAGTTTTATGGTTATGGACGTCAGTGATTTAATGACATTTGCACCAAGGGACAATGTTGAATGCCCTCAATGTGTGGGAAGACTTAGGCTACCTGTGGCTTATTAAGTCGATTTCAACTTTCCTACTAAGACTGTTTTTCTGTATTAAAATTATTCTTTATATCAAATGCAGCAAATGAGTCTTTACTTCTGTTGGAGTTTAACTAACCGATTTAACTGAATAGAATTACCCTTAGCCTTTAATAAGAATAGCTGACAGACAAATATGGGCAATGCAATTTTTTTTGGACGTATCTAAGTGCATACAGTATACTATAGGTTGCAGTGAAGGGGGGCTCTGGTGGTTAGCTAGACTTTTCCCCCCACATTACAGAGTGTTTATTACTTAAAAAAGGAGGTCCACCTGTGTTTTTTGTTTTTTTGGTCTTTTATTCTTAGCAATACTAGCAATACTAAAGGGGTAGCAATGCTAATTTCTAATAGTGTGAATCTTCGAGTGGTTTCTGAATTTACTGATAGAGAGGGCCGTTAAGTTTAAGTTAAGGGCTTTCAAGATCAGAAAGAAGTTATACTAGTTAATGTGTCAACATGTTCTCCAACTAATACGACCATATAGGTCGTTTGTCACTTCCCTGAAATACGACTCATAGGAGCGTTTACTAAAGTGGCGCCCCTATCGACAACAGGACACTTTAATTTTAATTCATGAAATACGACCCATAGGAGCATGCTTTCATTTTAATGCATTGTTCCCTTTTATCTGCATCATATTCTCGGTTTCGCGTAGCTCAGCTGGTAGAGCATTGCCATATCAATATGCAATCATGTGATCATGCGATTGTGGGTTCGATCCCAGGGAACACGTGCTCATAAAGTGTAAATGCACTATAAATCACTAAGGGTAGGTTTAGGGTGGGGTGGGTGTAGTCATTAATAAAATTTATTTTTTGTAAATGGAAATAGGAGAAATGGTGTAAAAAGTCCACACATTGCATTTAAATGAACACGCATTTTGATTGCTAATGACAGTCATACGTCATTTCATGACGACAGACGTAACACGACACTGTCATTATTTTTATGCCCACTAGAGGGCGCATGACTTCAAAACGTAAATATAGGTCGTAATATGGTGCTTAAAAAACGACCTGTTTCTTAATCCTCAGGGATTCTAATATGTGGAGGAGCCTGGAATTCCCAAATACAGCCTAAACGCGATTCCTCTAATGCACTGCAGAGGGTAACCCCTAGAGCCAGGATATCTAAAAAACCTTTGATGGAGTTGGAACTGTTTGATGTGTGGAGGGATTTCCATCCAACTGACAAACAATTCACATTCTACTCGGCAAGTCAAAGATGTTTATTCAAGAACTGATTACTTTTTTTTTATTATTTGTATTTCAGATAGACACAGAATTATAGATTGCAAGATAGGAGTCAGAGATATCTCTAATCACTCAGCTGTCTAATTGACTCTGCATTTAGATAATAAAAAGAAGGATATGTTGTGGCGACTTAATACAAGCATTTTGAATGATAGTAGGAATATGTCCAAAAAGAACTGGCAGATTATATGGATAACAACAATAACAGAGAAGTATCGCCAAGTGTCCTGTGGGATGCCTTAAAATAAGTGAACAGGGTAAAGCTCATAGCTGTAACATCTTATAGAAAAAAGGCAAGATGCAAACGGTTGCTTGATTTGCAAGAATATCTGAACATTTTAGAGAGAGAAGATGTTGAGAAGAAGAAACCATATATAATAAATAAACAATGTTAAAAAAGGAAATAAAATTAATTATATAGACGAATTGGAGAAAAAAAAAGCTAAATTCATTAGACAGAGATATTATGAACCCCCCCCCCCCCCCCCCCAAAAAAAAAAATAATTTAATTTTTTGAAAATTACCATAAAAAAATCTATACAAGGAACGAAATACAACCAGCTGAAATAAATTTATTTTTAGAATCATTTGACTTACCCTATAAGTCATTATTACGTATTATTACATTCAGAAATAATACTTATACATATTATACAAATAATACAGCGGAGTGTTAACATTAAACACTATAAACATAGATATTGGCTATTTTAGTTCACCTCACTCCACAACAAATCTCTTAAATTTAACGGCATTCTGAACAGAACAAGAATGAAAAACAGGCTTATAAATAGCTAAACAAAGCGAAAGTGAAAGTGTTATCACGCTTCCTACCTCTCACATCCGGCACGAATCCAAATGTGTGTTGTTTTATGCTAAACTGTTATTTATTATTTAAACTTTACTTTGTACTTCACGCGCATTCCAATATCGATAGAAATCCTCCTCCTCCTGAGCAAAACACGCATGACATTGCAACGCCACATTGGAGCGGTGCTCACACAGAACGGCACGGACTGTACTATGGACCATTTAAATTGAGCAGTGTACATTTTTACATGTTTCTTTGACTGTACTTTATTTTGATTAATGCTGACAAAGCTGTGATGTCACGTTTGCAGTGCTTGAAATTTGTGCGTGAGGCGCCGGCGCGGAAACATAAAATACTCCGTCATTTTTGGTCATATAGGTCAGTATTATTAAATTGCAGACAACGATTTTGGATAGCTATGGCTTGCGGTAAGGGCCCAACCTCATATTCTTTCATAGGGCCTAAAAATGCTATAGCGGCGCCCCTGACCCAGGTATCACAGGTCTTTAAGATGCTTGTTAAAGAATGCATAATGTGAAAACATCTGATAAACGTCTTAATAAATGCAGTTTTACATACACTCTAAATCATAAACTGCTTAATCTTAAAATATATTTCTAAATGTCCATTTAACATCTGACAGGAAACATCTTAGAAATGGCAGATGAGGTACAACTTTGCAGACATCCTGTATCTGTGATGTACATGTGCTTTTAGGGAAATTGAAAAACATCAAGATATTGACATTATAATTACTGTTTAAAAATTGATGAGGCAAACTGAATTCTTATAAAGTTAACAACTTTCTGTATTGCAGTCTTACACTATTTTTTTCCCCCCAGAATTGTTTATTACTTTATAAAATTATTTCCTTTTCATTTTTCAGTTGATCATTGCCCCAAGTTCACAATCTATTTTATTATTTTCAAAATGTTCCTAAATTAAATTGTACATTGAGAAAAATGGAACATACTTTGAATAACTGATTTCTGTGTGAACCAAAATAATATATTAAGCAGATTATTATTATTATTAATTATGTTTGACATAAACGAATATTCATGGAGTTTATGTTTTATCTCTGAAGGTCTGATTTAAAATACTTTCGATTTCGCATTATCAAAAAACAACCGCCCGAAATGAAAAAGGAAAACCTTTTTTTATTCAATTACCCTTTCGAATAAACTTCATGTTTTAACTTTTAAAATTATGAAAATTCAAAATATGTATTCGTTAATTTCTAGCAGCTTCTACGTCTTTTTGGAGTAGCAGGTCTATAATACTTCCGGAATAAAACAGGTATAGTTTAAATTACTTTTACATAAACAGTATAAAATCAATACTATATTTCCCAAAATAACTGTAATCGAGAAAGTTGAAACTTAGGCCTACTTGAATTCTGAAGAGAATTTAGACTTTATTTCTTTTCAGTCCTTCACAATGTTCGCTTGTCGCATGGTACGGGTCCAATGTGTGATTTACTACAGGATGCTCAATTGTGCAACTGCACTCGCTCTCAGAAATGTGCACAGAAATGTGATTTCACAGAAATGTGATTTCACACGTAGCATCCATCCAGCGAGCCAATCCCGCCCACTGAACAGTCCCGATCGGCAAAGCGGATGGATGCAAGCTGTACTTTATCGATTTATCTTTGCTAAAGTTGTGTACATGCCAAAGTAACAGTCTCTTCATCCATTGTTTTCTACATTGTTTGTGAACGTTTAACTGCTCCGAGTGTTTGCATAGGCAGTTGCCTAGGGCGCAAAATGACTGGGACGAATAAAATAATTGACTACAGGGGGACTTTAAGCACTGATAACTAACAATTTAGTACTGATCTATCATCGAACTGATTAAAATAATGTAAGAATAATATAAAACTGACTTCAACGAAAAATCATAAGATTTGACAACATGTCATGTTGGACTAATTTAAACACTTTCTGCATCATGACGTAATTATAATACATCATAACGCATTATTTATGCATGGCGCACATAGTTAAAATAGTTTTGCCATTTATGTGCTCTGAAAGTATAATTTCTAAAAAAAAATAATGAAAAAAGAAAATTATCAGAGGCGCAAGGCAGGAAGCGATGCAAGGAAGAGGAGGAGAAAAAAAGAGCAATACAGAGGTAAGAATCACAAATTAATCTGAGTATTAGCCCAGTGGTTCCCATCCACGTTCCTGGAGCCTCCCTAACACTGCATATTTTGCATGTCTCCTTTGTCTGCACACCCATTTCAGGTCTTGGAGTCTCGATTAATGAGCTGATGATCTGAATCACTTGTGTTTGATCAAGGAGACATGTCCTGCATTCCATTCGAAAGGGCTCATCCATATGCCCTAATCCCTTCAAAGGGTTTACCCTCCTGAGTGAGAGCTTCGAAGGGACGAAGGGTGTAGGGGTCAAAAAACGTTTTTTCTTTTTCTTTTTTTTTTGGAACGCACTTCTGCATCATCTTAATGAGACAATCAAGGAGGTGCCTTTGATACATTTATAGGTAAAATCGAACTCTGAGCCTCCTGTACCCAATCTGTGACATCAAACATCCATGGCCATGGCAAATCTACCATGGCCCAAGAGCGACTTGCTGCCATCAGCATCAATAATGATGTTTCCCAGAATTTGTCATTTGATGCAGTCATTGATGACATTGCTGCAAAGAAATCCAGGCGTGCTCAGTTTTGAAACTGTTCTGTAATTCTGAATATATAATAGTTTTTTGCACTTTCTTTTGTTGATTTGTACTTCAATTTCTTATTAAAGTGTGTTGTTTTTCAGGTGACGTCAAATTTGTTATTTATTTACTACTTATTTAAGGTAATACTTATCAGTATGTTGTTATATCATAATAAAGTTTAGAAAAATCTGCATTTTCTGGATTTTTTAATGGTGGTGGTGGTGGTGGTGGTGGGTCTAAAATCTTGCCTAGGGCACCAACAGAGCCTGGGCCGGCCCTGTGTATAAGTTAATGTATGCGAGTGACAAAGACGAACTAGCATGTAAAGATGTCCATGTGTATAATTACATTTCCTCTATATCACTTATTTTTAGAAGATGTGCCATTTAATCATCATATGATTTATTTAATATAGATATTAAATATATATTGCTCATTTCTGAGCGGTAGAGGACTCTTTTGGTGCATGCGCACTAATGTTCTAGACCAGGGGTGTCCAAACTCGGTCCTGGAGGGCCGCTGTCCTGCAGATTTTAGCTCCAAACCCAATTAAACACACCTGAACCAGCTTATCAAGATCTAACTAGGCATATAGAAACTTCCAGGCAGGTGTTTTGGAGCTGGTTGGAGCTAAACTCTGCAGGACAGCAGCCCTCCAGGACCGAGTTTGGACACCACTATTCTAGAAAGGATGGCTTCATCTCGGTCCTCAGCGTTGAGAGTTGTCGAACTTCAACTGCTCAGTATTAGTAATTTCTAGCAGTGCATCTTCCCATATAATGGCACATTTGTTTTTTTGACTGTTTAATCACTGTTTTTCAATATCTGTGCAGGTATTGTAATTTTATTATATTTATTGTGACCACTATTATTTTTTATCGTTATTTGTACTTTTATTTTTTCTTCTTTATTTTGTAGAAAACACATACATGCAAAACAGCATTTCTTCAGTGTACTGAGTTTGTGATGACAATAAATGGGTTATTCCTGCATACCTGATCATCTGTGATAAAGTCTCTAACCGGACACTCCATAGTGGGTCTGTTATCATATCAACCGGCAAATGAACAGTAGCCACTTATTTTTACACAAATTTGTGTTGAGGCTTTGAAACAATCAGACACTCGTCTCCATGGTGACACTTATTGGTCACTTGCACATGTTGATCTGAAATAACCTTGACGAATTATAACATACATTAGGGGTGTAAGAAAATATCGATACATGTGAATAACGCGATATTATGTTTGGCGATATTGTATCGATTCTCAAAAACACTGTATCGATATTTATTTATTTATTTACATTCAAGGTTCGTGGCTTTGTGTTAAACCACAAGTTGAACCTTTAAAACATATACACTTAAAGAATCCTGCAGTCACTTTACTATTTTCCCTTAGATTGCACAATATATCACTAATAGTGATTAGTGATATAAATGCAAATGATACTGTATTGATTAAATAAAGTTGTTTGTAAGGTTTTATGCATATGGTGGTGTGTTCTTTATGACTGTTTTTTTTTTTAAATTACCTTTTTCTAAAAAAACAAGAAATATCGCAATATAACGCCTTTCTTACAGTATCGCAATATATCACAATATATCGTATCGTAACCCCTGTATCGTGATACGTATTGTATCGCCAAATTCTTGGCAATACACAGCCCTAACGTACATGTTGTTTGTGCCAAACAAGGAAGTGTGTGAACCATTGACATTTTTAAACGTTTCGAAACACTTAATGAAGCCTCGTTTAATGAAATCACGTGACTTTGACAGTTTTGCTGCATTCACGCCACCACGTAATTACTGTAATCTTGAGATGACAACACACAATGTTATATTCGGAGCTGTTCACATCCTCGGACTGGGAATTATGCATATCTATGGCACCACTATCAATGCCTAAATTATTCTACAGCAGTCAGGTGGTACACGTGGAAGCTTTCAGAAAACTCACAGCTTGCAAACTGTAATTACAAGCTCTACGAGGACTTGAACGCTTTTTATGAGCCAGAATCTCATAGTTACAGTAATTGCAATATGGCCTTTTGATACAGGCTCCAAACCACTGATTCGAAACAAAAGATTCATAAAGCTTCGAAGCTTCATGAAGCAGTGTTTTGAAATCACCCATCACTAGAAATTGTTGAATAAAGTCATTATTTTGTTATTTTTATAAAGATCCTGTAACCCTTTAAGAATCAGATTGGATGGCTGCGTCCGAAATCGCATACTACATGAGTAGGTACTACATTTGAATTTGAACGTACTTCCCGACCGTTAAAACAGTACGTTCTATATAGTATGAATAAGGGTAGTATGAATGGAATTCGGACGTACTACATCCGCCATGTTAATGTTGTCACGTGTCATGCGTCGTCACAACAGCACGAAAATGTAAAGGGCCTGCTCTACTCCGCTTTCATCAGCAATGTTTTTTATTAATGCTTACCGCTTTCATCGTTGTTTTAACGTCGATTCAATCAACAGCTCAAAGGAGGCGTCGGTCAGCTGCTCGCAGATCACGCTTTTCAACAGCTTGTTAAATATGTCAAAGTATAATCACCTAATGTATTTAGCTAGGAAATTTTACCTCAGAATAAAAATACATCTGTTAATATCATGACAGAGGCTGATTTGAAGCAACGAAATTAAATAATTTATTGTTAAAAATGAATGCATATAAAAATACACGAGAAACAAAAGACATGAATCAATAAACAAACTTGAATACATTATATATAAATAAATAATGTGTAGACAGAGAGGGCGAAAGAAATACACAACACTAAATATTATATACAATATAAATACAATGATGATATACATTCTAAAAAAAAAACTACAAACTGTGAGCCCTATAAACTACTGCCACCTGAATGTTGCTGTCCGTTAAGTTTTCTAATCTCATTAAACTGCTTAACAACGAACGTCTCCGTTAAATAAAACAGTGTTAACAAGCAGATGTAACGTTATCTCGACCTGTTCGTTAGCTTGATGTGCTGTCAGTAATAATGAGTACACATCTTTTTACAGCCAACTCTTAATCTTCTCATTACATTGTTTAAACTTTCAATAAGTCAGCCGTTTACTTACATTATATTAAACAAGTGCAATTTAACCACAGTAAACGTTTTTCCCTGAGGTACTTAATGACTTGAATGAGCTGCATATCGCCGCTTTCCGCCATTTTTGAATATGAAGAATCCTCTCCTGTGGCATCACGGGATAGCGCAGCGTCCATCGAATGCCTACTACAGTATTTCAGCATCAATTCATATACTAATAAACGGGATACAAGGACAGATGCATTATTCTGAATAGGAGGCCAGTGTCACCTGAAATAAGTGTCCATAAACCCCTCTATTGTGAATAGTTCCTGTTTGATACACTTGTATGTTAATGTGTTATTTCAGGTACCAGCTGTCTATTGCTCTGTTAATGAAGTTTGTTTACCCATGATCCCGTCTCTCCCCTTTGAATGTCACTGAAGCACTCGTTCCTGCACTGTTAGATGGGAGTAATTGTTGTTTTTGGTGTGCTTCATATTTTTAATTTGTGTTTCAGAGATCCAAAGACCGAATTACAGATAACATTTGGAGGAGAAGTGCTCTCTCAGCCGGTTCTGCATTATTTTTCTCATGACTCTCGTCCGTTTAATGATCTTTTAGTGTTTAATAGCGTTTTTTGAAAATATTTAAATTAAATACGCCGTTTTAAAAACAGTTGCTGAGGGGTTAAACTAAAAAATATAATGTTAGTTTACATTTTAAGCTTAATATTGGCATTTTAGATTTTTTAGCATTTTAATTGTTAAATATAGTTAAATTTTGTGATTTAAATTTTTAGTGATATAAATTTAAGTTTGTGATATTTAAATATCCTGTTTCAAAGGGGGCCAGCTTAAGTAATATGATGTTCGTTCACATATTGTAGGCTGTTTTAGCATTTTTATTTTATTAAACTAGGCTATTTTAACTTAATTTAATGAAAATTAAATTAGGTTCTTTTGAGAACCAAAGCTCTGTGTAATACATAAGGTAGGCTACATATGTATAGTATCTTGTTTCAACTTGATGAGCTTGTTTTACGTTTAATGTCGGTATGAATCGATTGCATATTTACTAAACAACACTGCACTGATTATTGGGGGATTTCCAAGAGAAAAGCGTCAGTTCCGCAATGACCTGCAGGCGTCAGTAATGAGACGCGTCACTAAAAGATCCGAACAGCACAGAAGAAACGAGTCGCTCTGATGGAGAATGTAGATCACATAATAAAATGCTGAAATTCATCGATTTGTTGCTGAAGGTTTGGGATTTCTAAAGCGGTTTCTCATCTGCAGGCGTCTGTTAAGCTGAATCAGCGCGAGGCGCGTCGAAGCCTGTGAAAATGTCTGTTGTTTTTGTTCCCAAACGGCAGCGCGGAAAAGCGCAAATCAACCAGGAGACAATTCAAAGAGTGAGTAAACATTTCAGCGCTTAATTAGTTAATTCGGTTAGTTAATACACACACAGTTCGGTTTTTTAAACGACCTCAGTCATAGGTTTTCAGGACTCACGTAAGTGACGGAACCGTAATGAGTTGTCAGAGACGCGACGCTGCGCGGCGCCCTTAACGTTACTGGGGTGCGTTCTAGTTAGTTCTAGTTCTTACGTAACGTTACTAGAGCACGTACGCACATGCGCACTCTTCAAAAACGGTACTTAAAATCCCTTGACAAACTTAAATACGTAAATGGCAATTTTTATATATATTCGAAATAAAATATATACATTGTACTTAATGTCAGCTTGCATATTTTACTCAAAATAACGATTTATTAAGTCCACATGTCATAAAAACAAAAATATTCTTCTGTCGTTCCAACCACACAAGTTTGCGATGCAGTTTGCAAATGTTCGTTTGAACGATGGTTTCGGGAAACACAAAATCATTGAACTAAGTTAGTTACGACGGAACATGCGATGTGGATGTTAGTTGGCTAACGATGTTTTTAGGGAAACGCACCCCTCGACAAGTTACGTCATTTACGCGAGTGCGCGCCTCTCGTATGTGTTGAGTGTTTTCGGTAACTTACGGAGATGAAGATATGCGCTGAATGTCGCATGAAGATTATAGATTCATTATCCAGTCGGTGTCTTTCACCGGAGCTGCTCTAGTCAGTTTGCCGTTGGAGGTCTGCGCGAGGGCGCAGGTATTAACGGCTGAGATTTGAATGATGAATTCGCGCCACTTCTGTTTGCTGCAGTGTGAACGCGACAGTTCAGGAGTCGCATCTGTTACAAGTGTGAACGTTGCCCAATTACTTATATTTTCTTAAATAATTATATTTTCCGTTCAATTTAAAGAGTAAAAATGAACTCAACTTTTGGAATATAATAATTACAATCAAAATTCAAAGCGAGTAAAAATGCACAAACATGTTTAAAACAAGCACAAATAAATTAATGTTAAACTGTGTATTGAATTTCCTAGTATTAATTTTGTTCTATAAAAAATCCGCAATTAAGCTACCAAGTTGAGCTAGATGAGGACTTTTTACTGTAAAGAACACTGCATTTGAAATAAAAAGAACTGAAAAGGAAAAAAAAATATACAAACAGGTAAACAAAGGAGGCTTCAATCAGTAATAAATGTGTTATTTATGAGTTTAAGGGATTTTACAGTATGGGAAATTTTAACATGAAAGACTTCAAATTTAGACAGTGTTTATACATGTGTTCTTGTGAATAAAAATATTTTCTATGCAAAACAAAATTAAATTAAAAAATAAGTATCTTTCAGTGAAAAGTTTAAATCATACTTCATAAGTCGTCCCAATGTTTTACCATTTTACACAACTGTAAATAACCACTCGTTCAGAATTCATCACAATTATATTAAAATCAAGAGCTCATTAACATACAGCCTCCATATTTACATTTCAGTACGTAATCAGCAAATAGATGACGGATAGCGTTAACTAGATGTACAGAGGTTAGTGAGTTATAAGAGCTCATTTACATATACAGCTGCACAAACAGCGTGGATTGAAGTCTAAATATGCTTTGAAATGGTTATGAAGAATTAAATAACCTACAAAAGTGTCAAACATTTTAAACTAAGTGTTTACTAAAGTTATACTACAACTCACTGACACTGTTTTGCAGCTGCTGAATGAGAACGATCAGCTGGTGAGATGCATCACTGAGTATCTGCAGAAGGGCCGAGCCACCGAGTGTGTCCAGTACGTGCGTTTCATTTTTCTGTGTTTTGTGAAATTTCGTTTTCATTTCTTCAGATGCTTTAGTGCATTTAATGAAGTATGTACTTCGTCTCCTTCACAGATACCAGCAGATTTTACACCGGAACATTGTGTATTTGGGAACCATAGCTGATGCCGGCACAGAGATCCTGCCGGAGGAGACGCAGAATCCAACTGCTGCAAACGACTCAGTCAGTTAGATTTTCTGTTTACAGGAATATTGCAAACGCATAATAAATGTAAGTTATTAATTGTATTACTCAACAGCTCAGTTGTTTTGTATTCACTCATATTTAAATGTACACAGACAGTCATTTATGTGCCAAATTTAGGCACCAAACTTAATTGCAAAAATGTTTTTTTTAACCACAGAATCCCTATGAAAATAAAATCACATTGGCCGAAAGATGCTCCTGATGTCCCTGCTGGGGAACACCGTTTTTATGTACATACTTTCATAATGTTTATATTTGAATAATTTGTATAATAAATATATGAAACGGTCAACGCTTTGGACTTTTATATAAACGAGTGTGCAGAACTATTCCAATATTTGCATGTTAATTTACTAAAAACGTAGTCTAATTTGATGCTTTTAGTTACTAATAAAAGCTCCATTTAACCATTTACCAGATTCAAATCCATTCTGTACAAAATGCAAGTCAGATTGCTTTCGAATCTTCACATATGTTCATTTCCAGTTCATTATGGAAATTGTTCATTTCAATATGACCCCAAACATTGAGAGAAATTGTATAAAAATCTTTAATACAATTTTTTTTTTTTCGTTTACTTCTCATCTATAGGATTATGCTGTGTTTTGGGGGATATTAAGTACTTTTTTACATATTTAGCACAAAATTCCTCAACTACACCCTTGGCATGCATATGAAATATTACTTTTTCCTCAAGTAACAGGCCTCCATATGTGTGCATATTTTCAGATTTGTGCCAGATTTATGGATTTTTCTGACAATCTGGAACAAAAAACAAGGACGAACAAAATTATTTTTTTGCTTTACCCATTCATTTTCAAACACTTTTCTTTTCTTTTTACATACCTTCAGAACAACTGAATCAAGACCAGCTTTTTTGTATGTATAGATAATAAAAAAATAAAATAAAAAAAAAACAGTCACAAAATCTTAAACCACTCAGGTGAACCATGTTTTTTAACTAAGGAAAGTTAAAATGGGGTCATATTGACCACAAATATGGTTAAAGTAATTGAACATCATGGTGGTATTATTGTACTGGCCTTCTCCTGACTTTAAACTGCAATAAAGCAATGAGAATCATTGAGAACATGTATTAACAAACACATGACAAATGCAAAATGCTCAATTTATATGCAAAATGAGTCACAGACAAAATGAAAGCAGATGTTATGTTATATATTTATTTTTTGCATTGCTGGTACACTTGGAAATAATCAGTTGCCAGCTCTAGTGAACAATAAGCAACATAAGCCAAGCAGTCGCCCATTACGTCTTCTGTCAGGGCAACATCATTTCTTTCTCTTTTTTTCTTTTTTTAAACTCCTTTTAATTTTTTTGAAGCCACTAGTAAACCATTTTGACACAGCTGAGAAATGTTGAGCGTTACAGTCCAAGGTCATTGAAGATGTTTTATCTTTTAAAAGAAAAAAAAGCCGAAACAGTTTGGGAGGAAAAACACGGACGAAGCAACGAACCTACATTTTTGATTGTGCAAAGCACAGAACTATAAAAAGATATATTTATATACAGCAAACGATTCTCTGTAAACATGGTAAGTATGTTAGTTTTCAGAAAACATGGTCATATCATAAATACAGGCAACATTGGCATCGGCAAACGTCACGAAATGAACATTCTGGGCTTTTAAGATGCAGCCCGAAACCTCAGAAACCAACGGAATCTGGGCTCAAAAATAACCAAAAAAAACAAAAACAAAATCCACCCCAATCCGACCATAACCATTTATTAGTGTTTATAATGGCGTATTTGGTAACCTCTGTAGAAAGAAGGTACAGTTAAACTCTGTAGGAAAGAAAAAAATGTGCTTCACATCTTGGGAAAATAACGTTTTACTTATTTTTATTAAGCCTATATTATGCTAACTTATAGAGTAATGGTATAATGTGTAAGAAAATACAAAAATAAGATTAATACTGTCAATATTTGTACAAGAAATATATTGTATTTGAAAGGAATAAAATTTTATATTTATGGGAAGTGTTAGTGTCGTTCTGAAGAAAGCCAATGGGAAAACAAACGCGATGAAAGGGTTGTGTGTTTTTCATAAAAGGATTTTTTCTCTCTCTCTCTCTTTCTAGATATAACTACTACTACGACTCCCAAACGGCATTTCTTTTTTTCTTTTTTAAATTCAAGCACCATTTCCCCCCTCTAAACAATACTTTGGTTAGAGAAAAATATCTGCAAGTGCTATTCAAAACAACATGGCACAAAGTTACTTACTGCTAACATCTTTTTTTATTTTATTTTTTTAATCTGTCAGACGTTGAAAAAGTAGTGTATTTCTTTCAAATTACACCTCTGCTATGATTATTATATTTCTGCCGAGCCTGCTCAAAGCCTCTTCATAAAAAGTAAATTATTTATAGTTCTTTTTTGTGTCTTTTTTCCGAGTCATTTACAAGCTATGGAACAGTAGCTGAGAGCTGCAGTCTGGGTCGTCCCACATGACATTTGGCAGTTACAGCTATTTAAACACAGTATCGTTATATGGGACGTCCGGTTAGCGAACCGGGACCCCCGAATCTTCGTTACGCGGCTGCGATAGTGCGCTGTGAGTGAGCACGGTGGCCATGCATATCGGGAGACGCGGCGTGTAAACTCAAAGCCGAACGCCGCCACCGCGAGACCGAAGCGCGCTCCGTCTTCAGTCGTGCGGATGCGGCCGCCAGTGAAATGGTCCGACTAGCTGCTGTTTGTTTGTTAACATGAATCATGCATCGTTTGGACAGCGTGGAAGGCAGTTACGTTTCTGTTTGGGGATGTTTAACACGCATCTGTGTACAAAAATGTTATTAACCACTATGTTAAATGCAAATTTCCCTATAAAAACACTTCTAGTTCACAAGATTGGAGTCTAGACCAGGTTCACGTGGGTTTACGGCACACTTCACCACAAGATGAACAATCCCAGCTAGGTTTTCTACGAAGCTCCCGGATGACGGCCGTGTTCTGATTATAAAATAGCATCCTTCCGCTGCCCGACGTGACCTTTGATGGGTTCACGTCTGAGCGGAGGGAAGGGCGACCTCTCCCAGCACGGGTCCAGCTCAGTACTGGTGTAGGTATGAGGGTCGATGCTCGGGTTTGAGCGGGAAGGTTTTGAAGCCTTTGCTCAGGATCTTGTGCTGGGAAACCTGCTGTTGCTGCTGCTGCTGCTGTTGTTGTTGTTGTTGTTGTTGTGTGAACGGGAAGCCGGAGGAGATCCCGGAGGATGGAGGGCAGTCATTGGCCGTCGACCATACTGGAGACTGCAGCATTTGCATGGAGTCGCCCCATTGGCTGGAGGGGATGGTCATCTGGTAGAGGGAAGAGCTGGGATTGGGCATGGTGTTGGTGTGCGAGGAGTGCTGCCAGGGGGCTTTAGGAGGCCATGTTTTAGTTTTGCTGTCCTGTAACACAAAGAACACAACACATATGGAGCAAAACAATGGCAGTGTGGGGCCAATGACAAATATTCATGTTCGAGATGGTGAAAATGCTGTGAAATACTATCACAATAAATTCAGAAAATATTTCTGCAGTTTCAAAGTGTGTACAACATGTTTTTGCTGTTCTTATTGCATTTACACACTTTAACCAGCAGATGTCCTCAGCATGTTATGTTTGGAGTGAATAGCTAGTGTTTAAGCATTCTAATCTAAGTGAATTAAGATGATGAAGTCAATATAGTGGAATAAAAACAACACCTAGTCTTTTTCATTACTAGCGTTGGATATCTGAGGTAATTTTATGTTTCACTGTTTGCTAGCCTGGCATAATGATCTCATCATTAACACTTCTCACCATTTATTCAGACAGTATGACTGATTGTTTTCAATATGTCCATTTTCTTTAAAGGATCCTTGAAAAGAGGGATTGACTTGTCAAACAGTGGTGGCTTTTTCTGGACCTCGGCGATTAACTTCTCCGCAATGTCATCTGCCATTTTAAATGTGTGAGCCCTTGAATTAAAATGGATTCTGATTGGCTGTCAGTGTTTTATCGTTCAACAGCTAGAAAAAATCGTTCTGAAAGTGATCCCAATGACATTGTTTCTCTATAGTGTTATCGTTATAGTTGTGGTGTGGACAGTGCTATTCTTTTATATTTAGAACTATTTTTAAAACTATATAATTATCGTTCTTGGTGTGAACGGGCCTTTCATCTGATTTTTGTATTTTCTTGCATATTATACTTTTACTGTATAAGCTAGCATAATATAGGCTTATTATTAAAAGCAAGATGTGAAACTCATTTTTTTTCTTTCCTAAAAAGTTTATCTGCTCCTCCTCTCTACATTTTGACAAATTATAAAAATAAAAAAAAATTCAAAATGAAGTTTATTTTTATTTTGACAAAAAGTTGTTTTTATTACGGTACTGACTGCTAATTTTTTTCAAGTATATTTACAAATATTAATTTTTAAATCATGATTATTAAGTTGTCTTGGAGTTTTATCATTTTACAACATATGAAGTAACTATGTAAAGAATAATTGATGAAGATTTGTTGAATTATTAGAAAATAACACTCAAGGCAGAGTTACACCTCAGGTGTGCATTATTTTCTAATAATTTAATGGTCTGGAGTCAATTATTCCGCTTATACTAGAGTTACCACACCTCAAGACACTGTTCAGATGTTGTGTTTCAAGACATTTGTCAGGTTTTTGTCCTTAAAACGCTCGTGTGTTGGACTAATTTCTTACACATCTCATCCCAAGCCTCCGTTGCTAATACAAAACATCATTTTAGAGATGGTGACGGAGGCTTGAGCCATTAATAACAGACTAATGCAGTTATTAATACAGTCATCAAAGAGAGATTAAGCATGTGTAAATCACCTGTGGCGTTTTTATCCTATTGTTTACTATATTTATTTGCTCAGTCAGTCAGTGTCGTTGTGGGTTTTGGTTCTTTTGGTGTTGTAGGCTGTGAGGAAACAACCGAAATCATTTGGCGAAGTGATATGGACATTGTAATGCGGTCAAGACCTGCATGGAACTACTTTAGCCACGTGTTTCTCATATTATCATGGAATAAACATGTGGGCGTCTCATGTTTACCTGGTTACTGTCGTCACTGGTGTGGTGCAGTGGAGGAGAGGGCAGAGTGCACACTTCCTGTTCACCACAGCTGTGTTTCCTAAAAAACACACTCAACATGAGCGACACACTCATCTCAAACACTGTCATGAAGAATCGTTTTTGATGAACAAATCAAATGTTTGTTACCGTCTTTGTTTAACAGCCGCCACCAGGTCAGGCCCAGAGAACATGGAGAACAGACTGTCCCCATTGGCCGAGGAGGTTTCGTCACTCGAGCTGGCTGAATCCCCCTGATTGGCTGACCAGCCGCTGTTGACCGCCTCCCTGCTCAAATACAAACTCTATATCAGCATCCAAAACTGTTAACGTCAATATTTACACTATAGGCCAACTGAAATAATTCATGGTAAGCAGAAATGTGATTGGTCAGCGCGTCACTCACCCCTCACTGTAGTATTCTGGGTGTGGCCAGCCCCTGTGTTGCTCGTCAGGGTGGGGCCAATTACTGCGAGTGTTGCTGGGGCGACGAACATGTTGCGCCTGTCGTTTCTGCTGCATGGCCTGATTGACCCCGGCAACATAACGCGCAAACTCTGGATCCGAGCCCACTGACGGAGAGACAGAGATGTGAGGAGTTTTGTTCTGCTCTTTGTTTAAACTGTCCAGCACAGCAGAAACACATAATAGACTCCAACACACACGCACACTAAAGAGACATGGTGCACCACATGATTCACAACATACTCGCGGTCGCACAGTATAAAAACCATGGCATATTTTACTTTGTTCTAATGAGAAAATAACAGTTATTAAATAATTAAATGTGACAATTATTACATGATATTTGCATTCAAATAAATTCTAAATTCATTACATTAAAATTTAACTGTCAATCTGATGCATTCTTTCAGAGCAATTAATTATAAAGTTAAAGGCTGCAATAAAAAAAGTAGTAATAGTACAATAATATAATTATATATGATTTAAAAAAACAGCAGATAAAAATGTGCATCACAACATGAGCAATATGGTGTGTGTGTGTGTGTGTGTGCGTGTGTGTGTGTGTGTGTGTGTGTGTGTGTGTGTGTGTGTGTGTGTGTGTGTGTGTGTGTATACACATATACATACACACACAGAAGTAATATTGTCAAATATTACAATTTAAAATAATGGTTTTCTATTTTAATATACTTTAAAATATAATTTATTCCTGTGATCAAAGCTGAATTTTCAGCATCATTACTCCAGTCTTCAGTGTCACATGATCCTTCAGAAATCATTCTAATATGAGGATTTATGATCAGTGTTGGAAACTGTTGTTCTGCTGTATTTCATAACCTTTGATACTTTTTTCAGGATTCTTTGATCGATAAAAAGTTAAAAAGAACAGCATTTATTCAAAATAGAAATCTTTACTATGACTTTTTATCAATTTAACACATACTTGCTAAATAAAAGTATTAATTTCTTTAAAAAAAACAAAAAATTACTGACCCCAAACTTTTGAATGTTAGCGTTTATTGTTACAAAAGATTTCTATTTTAAATAAATGCTGTTCTTTTTTTCTTTTTACTTTTTATTCATCCAAGAATCCTTAAAATGTATCAGGTTATAAATTTATTTTAAAAAAATATTGATAATAAATCAGCATATTAGAATGATTTCTGAAGGATCATGTGACACTGAAGACTGGAGTAATGATTATTTATTAATTAATTAATTACTCACTATATATATATATATACAAATGCATTCATACCAAAAAAATGTAATTTTTTTGTTTTTTGTTTTGTTTTATAGTCACATAGCAACGTTTGTCAATTATCATACATATTTAAAAATTTGTTTTATTCACTCAGCATAACTTAATTAAAAAAAAAAAAAAAAAAAACATTTTAGTAAAAGTTAGTTAAAAGTATATATAAATCATTTAATGCCTGAAGGTAAAGGGATCAGTTCACATAGTTTTGCTCAACCAATGATCCTCTACCACTACAAAACCTGAGGTGAACTCATCTGAGCTGACCGGTCTCTGCTCACCTGCAGGGTCAAAGGGCATGGAGTCTCCCAACACCCCAAACAGACTCTGCTCACTTTGGTCTCGGTTGGGCCAGGTGTTGTTGCGTGGTCCCTGCGGGGGCTTGTGGCCGAGCATCTCAGACATGACGCTGTCCATGTATGTGCTGACCAGCCCCAGACTGTAGAGGTCAGAGCTGAGGTCCGGCAGACCCGGGGCGGGCCACTGCGTCAAGGGCCCGATCGGTGACAGGCCCCCCAAAGGACCCTGGGGCCACTTGCTGGGAGCTCTCGGCTGCGGGGGCTGCTGGGAAGAAAGCTGGGGCGAAACTGGGGCCGCCTGCTGCTGCTGCGGCTGACCGATCGGCTGCAAGAGATGCTGGTAGAACGGCAGGGCCTGTGAGGTCGGCTGCGTCTGCGGCTGCGTTTGCTGCTGTTTTGGTGTTGAAGGAAGTTGCTGCTGTTGTTGTTGTTGTGTCGGTTGCTGCAAGGTTTGTGCCAGCGTCTGCACGGCATGAGACACTTGAGACTGCGAGGTTGGCGGAGCCGGCGGTTTCAAGTCGGCCGCGTTTGTGGACGCGACCGAGTTCCTTCTCTTCACCAGCGGAGATGCCTGCTGGGATTTTCCCATGTTGAACCCCGACAGGAAGTCGATGACATCTTGCATCTCCTGGTCGGTGGGCAGGTTCATGCCCTGCTCGTCCGAGGACGCCCCGTTGGCGATCTGCGCGTGGCTGGGGTCGGGTGTGCACGGCATGCTGCTCATCTGCAGGATGCTGTGCAGGCGTCCGGTTTTGTCGTCCGAGTTGCCGCTGCTCCGAGACGGGGTGCTGGGGATGGAGTAACTGCCCCCTGCGCTGGAGTTGGACGAGGTTTTCTTGGTGAAGCGTGAGGTGAGCTTGGAGATGGTTTTCGGGAGGCCGCTAGAGGATTTGGTGCTGTTCCCAGGAGGAAGATCGATGGGGCCGCCGTAATCAGTCGTGTCCCTTTGCAGCTGGATCTGAATGGTGGGCAAAGTCTGTTCCCTGCACACACACACACACACATAAGCAGACAATTACAATTAATACAGCATTATTGAGATTAATATTTTGATTGTTATATTTTCCTTTTTAGATTTAGGTATTCTGTTTTTGTCATTTTTATTAGTTTTTTTAAATGTCTATATATTTTTTCACACACATGCATAAAGTTTGTGTATGTATGTATTAGGGCCGGGATAATAAATCAATTCTCGATCGATAAAATGAATCTGGATCTGATATTTTCTCTCTGGAATCGATTCTGAGCTTAGTTTTAACAGCAGATGGCGCTCTAGGCTAGTTTTTAACCGCACACTCTCAAACGCTCATGAAGAGGACTGCTGGACAGCGCTCGTGCGTTCGGCTGAGTCATGCAAGTGGTTAAATATACTTGCACCTCGGCTCAGAATGCTTTTATGATGCGAGATTTGTAATTCACTTCAATCTTTTCTAACTTTATGAATTATTATTTTACATTTAAGTGGTGTGTGTAAAGGAACTGGAAGCAGGCAGTGTACAAGTGTTTCTAAAGCACATATAGTAGTGCCATATGCTGTTAAAAACTAATCTCAGAATCGATTCGAGAATCGCGATACATCAGAAAATATCAATTTTTTATTATTATTTTAACAGAAATGTTTATGGTTTTAGTTAATAATACTCTGTCTCCAATTAACTCCGCATCTAGATCTAACAAAAAATGTCAAATTCCTGTTCTGATTCAGCACTGAGTGAACTAAGGTGAACACATGATTGCAGCACTAATGCGGTGTCCACTGACTTGCGCTCCTTCCAGCGGTGGAGGTCAAACACAGCCGTGTAGAGCACGTCCACCAGGCCAAGGGTCTTCTCTGGATCCAGACTGCGCTGCAGCAGAGACATAGTGGCTGGATCCTCCTTCAGACACCTGCAAGACAAAAAAAGTAGAGTTAGAAGACAAGAAGATTAGATTTAGAAGTTTATATTTCATTTTTATTTTAGTTTTTATTTTATATAGTATCATCAGCAAAGGCTAAACTTAGTGTAAACTTAGAGTAGAGAGATTAAATTCAAATCTTAACACCAAAAAAAAAAAAAAAAAATTTTTCTGCAAGAATAATAAAATATAGCAATTAATGACCTCTATCAGATTGATATTTGATAGATAATATGATGCTTTTAGCTAAATTGACTCAAATTGACCTAAATTAACAGGGGTTAAACGTCTTAAGTTTTTCCCCACCAGCATTTTTTTAAAAAAGTTGCCAGCCACCGCTTTTGATAATTTTCACAAAAACTTCATGGCCCCCAGAATATTTTGTTGTAAGAATATCTGAACATACAATATATCAAAAGAAAGTGTTTCATTCTAGCTTCATGCATTCTATTTTTATAAATACTTGAATGCTGGTCAATTTAATAAAAAAAAAAAGCACCATTTTAAACAATAAGCTGAGAAAATCATGTACATAAGCAATGCTTTTATTGCTTATTTCTGCTCCTTTTTTTGCCTGTGTTTTGATCCGGAGGTTCTGTTCTCTTTCAGAAGATGCGTAATAGCACCCCCTAACGTATAACAGTGAAAACATGGATGGCGGGGAAAGAGTTAAGAGCATAATGATTTTATTCACACATATTCATTCAACAACATTAGACTTTGAATAAATGGTACGTAAAAGCAGCTTGAACTGTAGCAGAGGATGTGGATCTACCAACTGCTGTCTGTGATACGGAGATTTAATTAACTATTGCTATAATGACCATAACTTTTACTGTATAGTTACTCACCATGTGGAGGGAACCTGGATCACAACTTTAGATCCTTCAAGACAGATCTGAGGGGCGTAAGCTTCCTTATTCTCAATCTGAGCCGTGTCAACCACAACCTGCACAAACACATCTTCATCATCATCATCATCATCATCAGGTTTAATAACTCTGCACAGTGTCATGAAGCTCTGCCAGTATATAAATCATTCATGTTACTCGTCCTGTGATCATCAATCATTTCTGTCAAACTAACAACACTCGAGAACACCCAGTGAACTGACTTTATCACTGTTAGAGAGCTGTTTCCACCCAAAAACACAAATGAAATATTTCCCACAGTTCTTGAAAAGAGGCAGTGAAGCCGTTTGAAACAGGGAGGGTGTTTCCTATCAAACAGGAAGTGGGCTATTGTTATTAATAGCGCAGGTGTATCCTCAATGTGACTCAAATGATGGGGACTCTACACAGAAAACACACAGACACGCCCAAAGGTCACGGCCACTCTGACCACACACACAGCAAGGACAGAAACAGCGTCATGGAAACGGCTTTATGATTTTTCATAAATCATTTTCCTGTAGCCGGTGGCCTTTTCCAAAACCTTGAGTTCATACTTTTTCTTCTTTCCTTCTTCCGTGTGAATGTTGCTGACAATAAACCAATAGAACTATGCTGGTTAATATATTTTGATAAAAACAATGAAATTATAGAAACCAACAAAAAGTTTCCAGGCTGCTACGAACACTTCTCAGGAAGGATTGATTACTGCTAACACTTGTGAGGTTTATGAAATCAAATCTAATGAATTTTATAATTCATAATTTTCTCTGAGGCACTTAGTAGTAAGCAAGTATCATGATGACATTCGAGTCCAGTCTACTACAGAGGTATCATTGATTTTATATGTTCCTACTTCTAAACATCATTGATGACTTGAAAAATCGTTTACAATATCCTAAATATTGTTAATATGTAATTCATTTTTTCCAGGAGTTCATTACTTCTACCTTCAGTTAAACTGCTAACAGCGATTGTAAATTAATTGCCTAAATTATTACATTATTTGCTAACTGCATTCTTTAAATTGTAATGTTGGTATGCATTCTCTGTAAAGCTGCTTTGAAACGATAATTATCTTGAAAAGCATTATACAAATAAATGTGAATTGAACTGAATTATAATGCAATAATGCAATGCAAGTCACTTTGGATATAAGCATCTGCTAAATGCATAAATAAAAAAACACACATAAAAAGTGAATGGTGGTGTCTTTCTGTCCCGTTTCTTCCTGGAATAAGCTGCATTGTGGACCAGACTTTATGTCGTCAGTCAAACGTGTGAAACTCACCAGTCCAGCCTGTCCAAACAGCAGCTGTACGGCGGTCTTACAGGCTCCTCTCCAGCTGGAGGGACACACCTGGTTCAGCACCTCTGTGACGGGGGAGTCGTCTCGCACGGCCACGCCGTTCTGATCCACCGCATCTTTGATCAGCTGCAGCACGGCATGCTGGGAAGAGATTAGTCGATGAAATTAGATGATTTTCTTTACTGTAATGTATAAAAATACTATACAATTTAAATATTAGACACTACTGTTCGAAAGTTTGAATTCTCTTCTGCTCTCCAAGGCTACATTTATTTGATCAAAAATACAGTAAAAATTGTGAAATATTATTACAATTTAATGTAACTGTTTTCTATGTGAATATATTGTAAAATGTAATTTATATCATGTGATCAAAGCTGAATTTTCAGCATCATTACTCCAGTCTTCAGTGTCACATGATCCTTAAGAAATTATACTAATATGCTGATTTGCTGCTCAAGAAACATTTCTTATCAACATTGAAAACCATTAAAAAGTTTACAGCATTTACTTGAAATAGAAATATTTTGCATCATTATAGATCTCTTTACTGTCACTTTTGATCAATTTAAGGCAACCTTGCTGAATAAAAGTATTAAATAACCTTACTGACCCCAAACTGTGCATCACATTTAGAGTGAAAACTGTCACAAAAATTAAAAAAAGCCAAATTTTCTTAATGCCTTTTTGTTTTGGATGTGAAATAACCATACCAGTGTTTAAAACCATCTGAGACATGCATGTTCCAACTAATTTTATCCTTTCTTATTCTTGTTCTTGTTATCATGGACTACATTTCCAGCTGGATCTTATCTCTAGTCGTCATTCATAATATCGTGTTGTGAGAGAGGACAAAGTACCGTTTTAAGCTTGAGGTTATCTGATGCGCTTTCGTTGAAGGAAACTCCTCGGAGGAGATGAGAGCCAATCTGGACAGGGATTGTGGGTAATTCACACTGGATGGGCTGAGACGTGGTGTGAAACCGTCCGGCCTGCTGGGCTTCGGCATCACTGCAGCAGCCCTACACACACACACACACATGCTTATAATCAAACACTGTTCATATGCGCACACAAATAAACCAAATAAATGACAACACACAAATGCATGTGCTGGTGAAGACGAAACTGCAGTCATGTTTACAAGTAACAGCTTGAGAACTTCTGAGGAAGTTGCTGATTTGATTGTGAGTTTGACAAGCAGTTTAAGATTTCAAGATGCCCCCATTCAAGTAGACAGGACTTGTTCTTGGATGCCCGAAATAGCTTTCTGGAGTCGTAGCAAATATGGCTTTGAAATGGACTTTGAATATGTGCAGCACACTTTACGTGGACATTCACATGTCTGTCTGTGTGCGACTGCTGAACACATGAACATCCTGGGAGAAGCTCTAATCTGCAATAAGCTGTAATTCCACACACGGCAAACATACCTGCAAAGCTGCTTCCACTGATTTGGGATTAAGGTGAAATCCGGCCTTCAGCGCGTATTCACTGTGACCCAAAGAGTCTAACGCCGCTTTATACGCCTGCAACACACATGAACAACGTCAGTGGGTCAGTCTGAGGCTCAAAATAAGCCTTATTATTAACACTATACAAAATTATTAACTTATCTATATTTCTACATTCAATTCTGTAACTGTTCACTATTTGTTTTAAGTTTTGCACAATCATGATTTTTTGCATTTCACTTAAAAAGTGACCATTACATTCTTAAAGGAAAAAGATTGATTGTGCTCAGTTAATGTGAGCTCTATTGTTTAAAATAGTAATTACAGCATGTCATACACATTAAATAGCTCAAACAGTAAAGCACGGCTCTAGTAATGCCAAGGTCATGGCTTTGATTCCCAAGGAATGCATGAACTGATAAAAATGTGTAACTTAAATGCAATGTCGCTTTACATTCTACCAAATGCATAAATGTAAATAGTAGATAATAGCAAATAATTATCACATTTAACCTGTGATCACATGGTATCACCCACCACTGTTATCACAAAAAGAAAACTTACAATGACAGAGATTGAAGTTTGAAGGAGATCCACCTTCATTTATTGTGATTTTACAGCACTAACAGTAACTGTAATAACTATAATGTTCTAGTAAAAACTATAAACATGATAAATGAAGTGTTATGAGTGTGTGTGTGTTCACCTGTAGAGCGTTGTCGATCTTGGCGTTGAGCTCTTTGAGCTGGTGTTCAGGTATGGAGGTGTTCTGAGAGCAGAAGAGCTGCTGTACCTGAATACCAGACAGACAGCCGTCTCTCCCTCTCTCCCTGAGACACGCCGTCACCTGAAACACACACATGCACTTATTTAACATACCAAAACACTGTTTCCTGTTAGACTGCAAACATTCATTCATTCATTCATTCATTTTAAGTACTAGTTAGGTATTTGAGGTAGGTTTGCAGATTGTTTAGACAAATTGTCTACACAAAATTATACTAACACTATATTAATTAAACGAATAGCATGACAAACTGGACATCGGAAAATAATATCAGAACAATAAATGGGTGAATCTCACAACAAAAAAAAAAAAAAAAAAAAAAAAAAAAAAAAGTAATTTTAAAATAATTTCATCAGGGCTTGTTCACTCTAGGCTGGTTGGTTGTACATTGATTGGTGGAGCCGTTTACCTCTGACGCTCCTTTCCATGAGCGGATGGCTTCCTCCAGCTCCGTCAGGGGTCCAGGGCTTGTGTTCTGAGTGTGGGCATTTCCACGTCTCTCCTGAACCTGCGCCAGTGCCTCCGCCAGGCAGGACTGCGCCACCGGCTGGACTTTCTGCAATGCCTGCGACAGGAACTGAAAATGCACCTGCATCACCGTCAGGAAGCAGCGGCCCAGCACCTGAAAAAGAGTGTTACATCACACCTTTAACCACAATATGAAAAACAATCACTTTCCTGGTATTATAGTGAATGATTCATCAATGCATATTACTCTGAGTCTGCTTTCACCAAAAGAGGTCACTCAAGGTGATGTTATGTAAAAACAAAAGAAATATGTGGAAAATATTGCACAGAAAAATGAAAATGAGATGCTTTAACCTTTATTTATGTGAAATGTTCTTTAAAAGCAGTCTTTACAACAGACTTCAAAAACATTATTCAGGCTATAAACAGACATGTACATCTGGTGCTGATGTTTTATTAATACGCAGAACCAAAACCATCAAGGTCAACCCAACGCACCAGACCACGCTTGAAGTTCCAGGAAACGGCGGTCGATCCCGATAGTAACGAGCCTGTTCGGAACATTCCCAGACACAGAAGCATTCTGAGCAGATTTACAGGGTTACTGTCGTATCGCTTCCTAAATAGGGAGTCTTTCCTGACTCACGTCTTACTCATCAGCACGAGAACGTGGAAACAAGCTCGTAAAAATAATGAAATATAGACACTGGATCATTATCCGCTCAGACCATGTGTCTGTTCTTTGTCCTGTTTGCCCTGCGTGTGTTTGATAAACAGAATTATGAATAGGATTCAGAATGAGACAGAATTGTAATGCATGAATTGCTTCTGTTCATAAAAGAGAAGGCAGGAGACAGGCCTGTCACCCCCACCCACAGCAGAAAGGGTTTCTTTTACAGGTATCTGCTGAAAATATCTATAGGCCAAGTTGTAAAGACAGAAATATGCCGTCTTGTGCAACAGGAGACAGGAAAAACAAGGTGGCGCCAGTTTCAGTCTTTCACCCTTCGTGCAGAAACACCTGAGAGCAGACGGCATATATAGGAACCTGCCTTAAATGTTAGCTAAAGACAGATTTGGACTAATAGGGGCATAAATCAACTAACTATATTCAAAGCCAGTTTAATGGTTTCAGGGCTCAACATTAACTCTTGTCTTCTTGTTGCAGGAAAGAGCTGGACAAGTGAAACTTGGAACAAAGTTCATCAAAATCCAAAAACTAAATTAAGATCCAGAAAAATAAAAATAAAAATGTAAAAAATAAAATTGCAATCAGAGAAAAGGCATTCAAAGTTGCTTCTTGATTCTCACAGAAGTGACAGAAAACAAAACCGTGATTGTCAGGAAATGGCATGGATTAATATTCATCCCATTTGCTACTTTTACTTTAGTTATATGCATATATGTACAAATAATCTATATATACATAAACATAAATGAAGAACTTTAAAGGCTTTTTAAAAAATAAATAAATAAAGGCTTTTAAAACAACCTTGAAATGTTGTAAAATTTGAGGTAATTCGGAAAAAAATATTTTACTGTATATTGTAATTCAACTTTAATAATGATAACAATAACACTGTTCAGATTATTATTAATATAACAGCTACTACTGGTACTACTACTAATAATAATAATTATTATTACCATTATTAATGATATTATAAATATTAATATATAATCATATTTACATGCATTCATTTTATTATTATTATTATTATTATTATTATTGCTACTACTACTAATTATAAATTATTATTATTATTATTATTATTATTATTATTATCATCATCAATTAATGTAAATAATTTTTTACTAAAACTATTAATAAATTATTATTATTATTATTATTATTATTATTATTATTATTATTATTATTATTATTATTACATTTATCATCATTATTATCATCATTATTAATTTTTATTATTATTTTTATTATTATTATTATTATTATTATTATTATTATTATTATTATTATTATTATAATAATAATAATATATAATAACATTTACTTGCATCCATTTTATTATTATTGCTATTATTGTTAAAATAATAATAATAATAATAATAATAATAATAATAATAATAATAATAATAATAATGACAACAATATTGAAATGTGCAAATGAAAAATAGAAACTAAAGTGACTAAAGAGTGCATTTTCAAGACCAAGAACACTGAAAGCAAAGAGAATTGTCAACATGGTGTCATCCAAATAAAACTTCTCAGAATCAGTGTTCGATTGTTCACATGCAAACAAATCACATCACAGTTTGGAAACCTGATCTAGGGTCAGTATTCTTATTGAGGGCATGCTGAGACCCAAAAAGAGCGCTGCTGATTGGCCCAGCGATGCAGCGGGTGTATTTCTGTTGCGGTGCTTCATTGAGACAATCATGGTGTCAGGTAACACCCCGGGGACGGGAATACCCTGCTGTCGCCCTGCCAGCCAAATGTAAACAGGAGAATGAACTCACCCCTTCGCGCGCACACAACAGGCAGATTCCCGCGAGGCAGGAAGGGCCACTTGCAAACAAAAACGCTCATTAGCAAATACAAGACGCTGAATAGACAACTAGCTGCCGCCGGTAAAGTCTGTCCTGTGTTTACAGAGAGAGCACGTGTGCACTGCTAATATGTGTGCACTTGAGAAATATTTCCTCTGGTTTTGTTCACGAGTTCAGAAATAAACAGTGACACTTTCATGCACTTCTGGCAGCTGAAATGCTATGATAAAACACACCAGGTCTGTTTTTAAAGCAGCAAAACTGGCAAGTTTCATACGTTCTTCATGTTAAAAAAAGATTGCGCTGCATACCAGAAACCCTCGTTCACAAGACAAGACAAAAATACAAGTTAAACGGCTGAAAACAGAGCCGGAACTTTCCGGAGTGGTTGTTTCGGACGAGCTGTACAAGTTTCTGTTTGAGTACTCAGGACATTTTTGCTTCTGCAAACATAATAAAACACTTTCAATATTTGAAAACATTCCACGGCAAACACGTTCAGGGGGAAGGAATTTGGAATTGCCAGAATATTCCGTTTCATACTTAGAAAACTTTTGTGTTTGGCACGAGGTTCCGTCGGGACTTTGTAAAGTTGGGATCTATAGCTGCAGGTCTGGCCCGGATCCCTGCCACAGTGTGCCCGTTTTAAAGGCCTGCGGTGTGAAGCCTTCCTGCTCGGAGCATGACCACATCCACCAGGGCGCAAACCCTCGCTCATAAAGGCATCATTTCAGCTCATATGTGTCTCTCGAGCAGAGACATGGAGACTGACCAGCACAGCTCAACTCACATGGCCAACCACACAAACTAGAATGTTCTCGGAGAGAGAGAGAGAGAGAGAGAGAGAGAGAGAGAGAGAGAGAGAGAGAGAGAGAGAGAGAGAGAGAGAGAGAGAGAGAGAGAGAGAGAGAGAGAGAGAGAGAGAGAGAGAGAGAGAGAGAGAGAGAGAGAGAGAGAGAGAGAGAGAGCATCTGGTTTCCGAAAATATCTCGGAACAGAGGAATTCCTCTATAAAAGATCTGGAGGCCTCTCCTCTCCTTTGAAAAATAATCAGTGTCTGGAGCAACAACAGGCTGATGGTAAGCATCAAGACTATTAGCACAAAAGTCACAGGTTTGATCTCAGGTAGGGCTGGATTTATAAGAATTCCTGTCCTTTGAAAATTGTGCTTTGAGCGAGACACTTAACCCTTTAGTTGCTAGTCTCGCCCACAGACTGCTAAAGGGGCTGTCTGATGAATGTTACACAAAGAAGGTCAAGAGCTTTTCAAAATCCACAGGCTCTCATCTGATCTGTTTTAAGACCTGTAGATTGTTTGTTTTGTTCTGAAACATGGACTTGTTGTTTGTTACAAAATTGCATTTTCTTCTTGTTTTGGTACGCCTTCACAAGGGAACATTTTGAAGCGTCAAGTCACATGTGAGTAAAACTGTCCTCTTATTGGTTAGAGTTTCCTCTGCATCATCCATCAAGATGATTGACAAGTTCACTCTGCGAGCTTATAGTGGCTTTATTTGTAGCTGTCGAGACACACATTTAAATGAATGCAGCCGTCATTCCTGCTATATATACACATATAATATATATTTTATACATATATTTAGGGCTGGGCGATATATCGCATGCAATTGTCACGCGCATTTCGTCAGTAAAGCCGGTTCCCTGATTGCCGCTAAATCAACATCACCTGCTTTCAAATGGAGCGGCATTTAATAGACAGAGCCATAGTTCACTGACAAGCCACGCAATATCACGTTCATTATCGCAGATGAATCGCCTTCGATAATGAACACTGTCAGTGATCTACGGCTCTGTCTATTAAATGCCGCTCAATTTGAAAGCAGGTGATGGCGATTTAGCGGTAATCAGGGAACCGGCTTTACTGACGAAATGCGCGTGACAATCGCATGCGATATATCGCTCAGCCCTACATATATTAGAGATGCACCAATATTAAATTTCTCTGCCGATACAGATAGCTGATTATTTAGAATATCGGCTGATGCAGATACCAATAGTCTGATTTTTCAAAAATGTGTGACGCTGTGCGACATTGTTCACAAGCTGTTTAACTGACGTATTTCCGCAGTTGAAACAGATTAAGTGATTACATGAGACATGATACATTACGGTAAGTTGTACTGTATCTTTCAACATACCTTCTGATGTTCATGCATGTTTTTCAAAATATAACTTTTATTAATGTGAAAGAAAAGACTTGCACTCCACACTGCCGCTTGAACTGAAGCGCAACAGCGATCAGACACGTCACATTTAAGAACGTCAAAACGACATTTATTGTTTGAATGTCGTGATAAAATGCAAACTAAAAACTTGGTTTCTTATCAGAAGTAACAAAGCAGAAGCTCTTTGTGATTATTGGATGGGAGGCGCTACAAACAATGTTTGATGTAGCAAAAAAAAAAAAATGCAGACCTGGCAACTCTGGTTTTAACTATAGGTGATTCATAAGGTCAAAAGAGTCCTCTTTAACCTCGCTATTTTTTAACTTTTAATGCATTATTGTCGTGTTAACTAAATTCAACACGAGAGATTTTCTTCACATACAGTATAGGGCTGGGCGATGTATCGAATGCTTTTGTCACGCGCATTTCTTCAGTAAAGCCGGTTCCCTGATTACCACTTTCAAATGGAGCGGCATTTAATAGACAGAGCCGTAGATCACTGATAAGCCACGCAATATCGCGTTCAATATCGACGGCGATACATATCGATATTGAACGCGATATTGCGTGGCTTATCAGTGATCTACGGCTCTGTCTATTAAATGCCGCTCCATTTGAAAGCAGGTGATGGCAATTTAGCTGTAATCAGGGAACCGGCTTTACTGAAGAAATGCGCGTGACAAAAGCATTCGATACATCGCCCAGCCCTAATACAGTATGAGTTGCAGTCTGAACCCGTTTTTCCGCACCCTTTTTGATTGACAGGATAAAATCGGCCCTGATCATCGGCTGTTTTTAAACAATCGGCCAATGGCTTTTATCGGCCGATACTGATTGTTGGACGATTACCGATTGCTACGCTTTTTTCATAAGTTGAATATGGAAGGTGTTCTGGAGGAAGCTAGATATTTTACTTTATAACTTGTTAAATATGGATATTTTTCTTACACAAATGCATCGCTTTGCTTCAGAAGGCCTTTCCTGTGTGGAGTACATTTATGATGGATGGACGGATGCACTGAGTTTCAAACAGGTGGTTTCTGTGCACTGACATTATAAAGCTTAGAAGCATCAGGGTGATTATTAATATAACTCTGATTGTTTTCATCTGAAAGAACAAACTCATATATACCTAGGATTGCTTGAGGGCGAGTAAATCATGCAGTAATTTTCATTTTAAAGTGAACTAATCCTTTAATTTCTGTAATTACATCTATAATTACACTGTTGAGCCTTCCCTTACCCCTTTACCCACCCTTAAACCTACACATAACACCAACCCGGTCCCTAACCTTACCTGTATCCCACCTGAATAGCAGCACAAGTGTTTTGCAATACAATATGAACACACTTTACTTATTTTTGATGCAAGTACATAGTGGTTAAGGACCACTAATATCAGGTATGACCAAATGGCGATATATATCAAATATATTTTGGTAGAAATAAGGTTGCTGTGATATCAAAACAGATACGAGTGAAATCTCACAAATTCTCATTACCACAGTAGAAACGTCAACAACGTGTAATCTGGACAGGTTGTTTTCGGGTGGCCTACCTCAACGTCCTGCAGGCTGAAGTCGTTCTGGTCTTTGAAGTTAGCCGCGCCTGCGCTGAGCTCCATCAGCATTTTGCCGATCTCGGGCTTTATTGCTGTGGTGAGCCGGCTGGTCGTTTCCATGACATGTTCCTGCACGTCCTTCAGTTGCATAGCCGCTTTGGAGTAACGGGAGTCCCGGAACACGCTGCCAAAGAGCTCTGTCAGGAACGCGCTCGCACGGCAGAACGCGTTCAACGCGTCCAGGTATTTGGAGATACCCTGTTGGATGTCTGCGATCGCTGTGGTGGTGCCTGGGGGCGGAGCGTGACAGCCGGAAGGGGAGGAGCCAATGGTCGCCATGGGAGAAGGGGTGGAGCAAGAAGAGCCCAATGGGGCGCTGAGGGTCCGGCTGAGCTCTGGCAATTGGTACTGCTGGTGCTGCTGCACTTTGTGCTTGGACCCGCCAAGCAAAAAGCGCAGCTTGTAGTCCATTTTACTTTCTTGCGCACTGCAACAATACATAAGTGTTCAATGCGCCCAGGGAGTGTCGGTCCTCACGAAGTGGACAACTCTTGACTTTTCAATGTGCACAAGTACTTGATGCCTAATTTGGGTCTTCTTGGAATCAAGTAAATAGATAGCTTAAAGATCCCATCAGAGGGGAAGTCATGACAGTATTCCGCTCCGGAGAGATGGACAGCGGTGCAAAGCAAGGTTCGAGGAAATCTTGCAGCCCAGCTGCAACTCTGCTCGCATCAAAAACGTTTGCGTTTATATCCCAGTGAAACGGCACACCAACTCCAATTAGCTTCAGGTATTTTCCCTTAGAACTGGTTCACAGGTGCCTCACGAGGAAAAAAAAAAAGATCTACACGTCACTTACACACCAAGCACAGCTTCAATCCTGGCCGAAAATCCAAAGTGCATAATCAATCCTTCAAATGGAAGTGAAAAACCCTTCTTTCCGAACTCTTTCCGTAGGCCTCTAATAAAAATAGAAAAATCTTAAAAATCTGTCAGCAAAAAACAATGTGAATTTTCAGAAGAGGAAAAACAGTGACACCGTTCAACAGCAAGCACGGAGGATTGGCGTGAGCTACAGGGTGACGTGGCCTGCGCCGCTCTGACGGATCCAGTCGGTCAGAGGGTTTCGGAGGGCCGTACAGCGGGTCAGGGTTCGAGCAGGGGGCTGGTAGAACAGACGCAGCTGCCGGGAGAGATCGCCGGGCTCCCTCTTGATCAGTTTCCAGAGCCTGAGGTAGTTAATACTCACAACGGAAACAAATGTGCTTCCAGATAGGGGTCTCTCGGCAAATGCGGACTGCAGCAACAAAAGCACAAATTATCTGTAAGGCCTCTCGGTCATTTCCTGCGAAAGAGACAAAGAGAATGTCAGTGAGATATCACAAGGGAGGATGTGTTTTGACATTTGTTTCCAAGCATTTCATGCAGATTTGATCGGATGTTTATTTTCAAACGGCACACTGATTGCAGTACAGTTTCTCTAGTGGACATTAAATCAACTGCATGTGGCCTAAATTATATGCAAACCAATCAATTATTTTCACTGTAAGTTCACCAGGTAAAAAGTGTGTGTCTGATCACTTAGTAAAGTAACAGCACAGAACCAGTGTCCGAAATCATTCTGTTATTGAAATAAAAAAAAAAAAAATTAGATTAAAAACTTAAACCTATAAAACTAAATATGTGTATGTTGTTGAAGTACTAAAATAATTAAAACTGAAAATTAAAGCTAAATGGAGACGATAATAAAAAAAATACTAAACCAAATAAAAATATAAAAATAAAAGCTAAAAATATAAACTCTATAAATACTCAGCACACTCAAGACACATGACTTGAGGAATCATTCATGTCAAATGGAGCATGTTTAGTTTATTTATTTAGTATTAGAGGTCGCTTTAAATTGCCGTAACCAACTATGAGCAACAGTAAGTAATGCATGAGTAAACACTTCTATATAGCAGAACACACTGAAACAACAAATCACAATAGGCCTTACGTCAAGAAAAAGCAATGTCTGACCCTCATTATTCAAACCTGACAGAACACAAGAGGATCAGAAAGAGCACAGCATCGTACTGTCTGAAGAACAGGACAGGGCCCGTAGCCCGTCACAATATCTGCAATTCAAAAGCATCAGGAAAAACCCATGAGAGATGTGTTGTTTCGGTCTGTCATTATGCAAAGAGTCCCGTCAGATTTGCATGAGCTGAACAAAAAAATAATGCTGCAGGATTTCACTCATTTTAACTGCTAAAGTTGTCATGTTTCAGGTGACAGACACAGGTGCCGGAGGGTTGTTTTTTTTTTTTTTTTTTTTTTTTTTTTTTTTTTTTTTTTTTTTAAACACAAAAACCTGTCCTGCATGAAACGTGCAACATTACAAAAGACAACCCATGGACTAGAAGAAAAACAATATTTTGCACATCCCTATTAGAAGGCGATATGGCCAAAAATATCATTACAATAAAATGATTCAACATTTGTATTTATCATGATATTAATTTCATACTATTAATTGGGAGGGAAATTGTTTGTTAGACCTCAAGAATTAATGTAAATATAACTTGTTTGTGTTCGTGCTGTCAAGCGATTAATCGCAATTAATCACATCCGAAATAAAAGTTTGTGTTTACATGATATATATATGTGTGTGTGTACTGTATTATGTATATACAAACACAAACACACATATGTATATATTTAATAAATATTTACATGTAAACATACATGTATATATAAAATTTATATAATATATTATATATAAATACAAATATTTTTGTTAAATATATAGATGCGTGTGTGCATTTAAATATACATAATAAATGTACAGTACACACACATTATTTTGGATGCGATTAATCGCAATTAATCGCTTGACAGAAACAACACAGATTAAGCTACCTACATTTTTAGAGTTTTCTGTTTTACCTTTTCGATATTGTGTTGTGTTTTATGATTTAATTCAAATATATCATAAAATATCAAAAATAATGTATATTAATTAAATTAATTCATAAAACTGACAATTTAAACAATATTTTAAAATGTAATCGCATGAAAATAATCAGAACAGCATTTTTTTTCTAATTAGGCACTGCACACCAGAACTGTATATATTAAAATATAGATGAAAACAATATCTTGATTGTGTGAGATTCCTTAATAAAATATAATAATAATAATAATAATAATAATAATAATAATAATTCAGTGTTTTAAGAAAAATAATTATTAATTTTTTTAAGGAATATGTTTTGCTCTAGTTCACACTTCAGCAGATAAAAAAAGTGTCTTTTTCCACTGTCATTGTACTAAAGTAACTTTTTGTGCCGTTAAACCAGCATAAAACAATCCAGAAGTCCCTTCTGTTTATCTGCCGTGTTCCAGTGACCTCAAAATCTCACTTCCTTTGACAAACAACAAGCAGCTATCTAGGAAAACACTTGCTCACTTGCACAACAGGGCCAATCGCAGCACAAACACTCGTGTCACCTTTAGACAACAGAGACAGGCTCCCTGTGCGAGCATCTGGTGTCTTTCAGAAAGAGAAGAGCAGACGTCTGTCTCCTGTGAAAGCCCAGCCTTCGAGCGTATGACAAGGAATAGGCGAGCGCAGTTCCTGTCTGTAAACCCTGTGGATTAAAGTGATTTCAGTGCCAACCGGGTCAAAGAGTTCGCTGCTTTACCTGCTCAATAACACACAACAGTGGAAACAGGGTGGCACGCATGGCACCTCATACTTCAGACACCAGACGAATGGGAGACGGATGGGAAGTGCCACAGCCCAGAGAAAAGATGAAAAGGAAGTCTTGTGATGATGGATCATCTGTGCTGAAGGTCTCGTGCTAAATAAAGTTCAGAGCTTCCTCTGTCAGTGCAGCTTCTTATTGTGTTACAAAAGTGAAATACTAGTATCAGACCACAGTACACGGACGAGCCTTCGACAAAATCAACCAGATAGTATTGTCGCAGGCTTGTTTCAGTCCACAATATGGAAGCTTGATTCCGCCACTAAAAAAAAATAAATAATAAAAATTAAAAAAAATAATTGTGACTCACAATTCTGACTTTTTTTCAGAATTATACAGCCAGAATTGCATGTTATAAAGTCAGAATTGCGCGTTATAAAGTCAGAATTGAGTTATAAAATCAGAATTGTGAGTTATAAAGTCAGAATTGCACATTATAAAGTCAGAATTGAGTTATAAAATCAGAATTGCGAGTTATAAAGTCAGAATTGCGCGTTATAAAGTCAGAATTGAGTTATAAAGTCAGAATTGCGCGTTATAAAATCAGAATTGTGTGATATAAAGTCAGAATTGCGCGTTATAAAGTCAGAATTGCACGTTATAAAATCAGAATTGAGTTATAAAATCAGAATTGCGCGTTATAAAGTCAGAATTGCACGTTATAAAGTCAGAACTGAGTTATAAAATCAGAATTGAGTTATAAAATCAGAATTGAGAGTTATAAAGTCAGAATTGCACATTATAAAGTCAGAATTGAGTTATAAAATCAGAATTGAGTTATAAAATCAGAATTGCGAGTTATAAAGTCAGAATTGCGCGTTATAAAGTCAGAACTGAGTTATAAAATCAGAAGTGCGAGTTATAGTCAGAATTGCACATTATAAAGTCAGAATTGCACATTATAAAGTCAGAATTGAGTTATAAAATCAGAATTGCGAGTTATAAAGTCAGAATTGCGCGTTATAAAGTCAGAATTGAGTTATAAAATCAGAATTGAGTTATAAAATCAGAATTGTGTGATATAAAGTCAGAATTGCGCGTTATAAAGTCAGAATTGCACGTTATAAAATCAGAATTGAGTTATAAAATCAGAATTGTGCGTTATAAAGTCAGAATTGCACGTTATAAAGTCAGAATTGCACATTATAAAGTCAGAACTGAGTTATAAAATCAGAATTGCGCGTTATAAAGTCAGAATTGCACGTTATAAAGTCAGAATTGCACGTTATAAAGTCAGAACTGAGTTATAAAATCAGAATTGCGTGATAAAGTCAGAATTGCGCGTTATAAAGTCAGAATTGAGTTATAAAATCAGAATTGAGTTATAAAATCAGAATTCCGTGATAAAGTCAGAATTGCAAGTTATAAAGTCAGAACTGCGCGTTATAAAATCAGAATTGCGTTATAAAATCAGAATTGCGTGATAAAGTCAGAATTGCAAGTTATAAAGTCAGAATTGAGTTATAAAGTCAGAATTGCGAGATATAGTCACAATTCTGACTTTATGTCTCACAGTTGTGAGTTATGAATTCTGAAAAATAAAAAATAAATAATTTTGACTCACAATTCTGACTTTTTTTCCCCAGAATTATACAGTCAGAATTGAGTTATAAAATCAGAATTGCATGATAAAGTCAGAATTGCAAGTTATAAAGTCAGAATTGCGAGATAGAAAGTCACAATTCTGACTTTATTTCTCACAATTGTGAGTTTTTATGAATTATGAGGAAAAAAAACGGCAGTCTTTTTTCCCCTAACAATTGGACATAAGAAATTTTGAGTTTATATTTCACAATTTCACTTTATATCATGCAATTCTGAGAAAAAAAAAGTCAGAATTGTGAGATAGAGTCACAATTACCTTTTTTATTTTATTGCGGAAACAAGCTTCCATACCACAACGATCCTAAACTAACAGAATAAGGTGCACAAAAAGAAGAAGTCAATTGCCAAACACATTTATCCAGAGATGCACACAGATACACAACAGTTAAAGGGATTGTTTGTTTAATTCTAAAGGCTATAGCATTTTTATGATTTGATGTTATTTAAATATAAATATAATTATTATATATAAATGTATTATATACACCAGGTAAATAGATATTTACTGACAACAGGTTCCCGCTATATTAAACCAGACGGCTACTGTGTTGTATTTCAGGGCTGTGTAGCAACGAAAGAACTGGTGATCGAGCCGCGGGCAGCTGTTGTCCATGATCCACCAGCCGCTGCGCAGTTCCTGTCGGGCAAAACAACTGACCCCTTACATGAATAATAAAACACCAAAACACAACTGTCCGCCCCATCACAGCACAGCGCTGCTTTCCGCTCACAGGACACACTTTGAAATCGTCCTTCACATCTGTTACTAATGAAGCGCAGGAATGTTCCCCTCCGCACAGAAAGGTGGATCATTATCCGTCCAAAGACACAGACAGAGAGGATGGCTTTCGTCTTGTTAAATGTCAAAGGAAGATCAGGACGTCATTTACAACACAGATGAGCCTTCAGACAATCATACCTGCAGTAAAATACAGCTAGTTTGGGAAACTCAACAAAAGTGACAAACCGGCAGCACACGCTCAGCTGAATTCCTCAAATGTTTTCCAGACAGGTTTTGGTCGCTTGTCCAATCCGAGCAAACACGTTTAACAAAATCTCCAAAAACCGTCACACTTCAAAAGCTATAGTTCTTGAGGAAATCTGATTAGACAAACCCAGCTTGAAGCTGAAACATCTGATTTTGGGGATGAGTTATGATAAACTAGATGTTCAACAGCTGCCTACTAGATTTCTCTTATGTTTGACAGTATTACTCGATGAATCCAGAGGGTTTTATCTGGGGTACGTGAGAAGAACCCTATGATTTCCACGGACAGAATCAAGAAGTCCATTCTTTAAAAAAAAAACGTATTTTACTGTATAACACGGAATGTCATGGAATTTGTCAAATTTTGGATGAGTAAATTAAAATTAGGTGGGTACATTTAAATCAAATTGTGATATGGACTAGTGTCTGTGAATATTAAACCAAAGACTATTTGAATATGAATCCTCAATCCTGCATGTTCTGCGTGTCTCTGTGAGAATAAATGGCGCAGATGTGCTAAAATGTTTACTACACATTCTGAGTCGTTTGCTTCATTCATGACGCTCGCTGCGTATTTTCAGCATCTGCCATCTGACTATATGATGACAAACACACAAACTTCATGACTATGAGCATTTTACTGTTTAATAATTTGAGAAAAACTATTGTCATATATCGTTATACACAGAAACTTCAAGCTCTTCGTGGCAACCTGAATAAAAATAATAATTACACAATTTTTCCTACATGTGTTAAATTTAACAGTAAACTGTTGTGCAGCACTTTGTTTGCCAAAAAAAAATGAAAGGGTTTATTTAAATTTCATTTAATTTGATAAAAATAAAAAAAATAAAAATCAATGTTTTATGCCTTATTTGATTACCAGAAAAATGTAAATACACAAAGAATTTTATAGGGCCCTATTATTGTAAACAAATTAATACATTAAGTTGCTTTTTTATTAATTCAATTAAATAGACATGTTTTTGATTAAATCATTAAAATGGAATCCAGAAAAATTAAAACAGAATTTTGTAAAAAATAAAAATAAAATAAAACGGAATGAGAAAAAGTATTTCATAAAGCCCTAAAAATGTAATTTTTGTTCAACTTTTAATAAATTGCTGTTAAATTGTATAAGTTTCATAATTTCTATTGTTTAGATATGCTTTTTGATTAATAACATTTATTTTAACTATTAAAACAGAGTCCAGAAAAATTAAAACAGAATTTGGAAAAAAATAAATAGTATTTTATAGGGCCCTACCTGATGGAACTGCAGAGGGTTCGTGAGTTAATGAAAACCTATTAATACATTAAATCATAAAAATGTAAATCAGATTATATATATATATTTTTTGTTTTCCCTTTATGTCATGTGACCACTAATGGCTGTCAGAGAATTAAAATGTTAACTAGATAGTACTAAAACTTTGGTCCAATGGGTTCGTCTGAAAAAAAAGAAAAAAGTTGATTTAGCACCTTAAAAAACTCGACTAGTCTATCTTAAGAAGCCCTAAATAATTATGCTGATTTATTCATTTTAGTTTGAAGGGAATTAATTCAGAGATGCAACTTCTTGCATGCTAAAATAAAACAAAACTAAAATGCAACACAAATTCCTCTATCATTGATCATTATGTTTCTTATGTCAGCCTACTTATGTCAGCTAAAGAAATATATAACACATAATTTATGATCTTGTCAAATGACTATTTTCACCATTTTATTGAAGCATGAGCCAATGCATTACAGTGATTTTCCCACACTTCATGTTGTACCTAAGAACACCAGTGGTAAAATCACTGTAAAGTGGCTTTATTACATTAATCATGTCACTCTGCTCTAGAAAGCTGCCTGTTCCATGTAATTTCTTCTCAAGGATCAATATAACATATCATTCTATGGATCTATTTATGCACCTTTAAGCGGTTCACTGACTCCAGAGCGTCTGTGGAATTATTTCTGGAGTATCCCATTCAGAAGACGGACAACAGGCGAACACAACACAAGTGTTACACACAGCCGAGACCCCCATATCGACACGTGCTGCACGCAGCTGTCATATGTGCTTATGTCAGCGCATGGCGCCTATAATTGTCAACATATATCAGTACCGCACGCTTTTACACATCCCAGTTAAACGAAAATAAGAGAAGCAATAGAAAACACAAGAATCCCAACATGAAACTGGATCTGACAGCAGTACAGCAACAATACCAGAACTAACAATACCTTTACACAAAGATCCTCACAAAGTTTCCCTGACGAACAAAGGCTCTGTTCCATATCAGTCACGTACAGTATCTCTCCAGAATTCCTGTTTTACATGCGTCTCAGGCCTGGTAACAGCGCATGACCCCCTGAATTCAGACCCCTGCTCCAACTTATGACTCCATTTCAGCCGTACGCCAAAAGAGAGCACGGCTCGGGTTTCACACGCTCGTGGTGCATTGTGGGAATGATGGCCATCTCTGCTACTTGGCTCGGTAGCAGGCCTGACGTGGATAAAAACTCTACTGGGTGTCTGAGGACTCTGTGATTTTTGTGATGGAAATGTTTTCTGCGGCTGTGATGGTTTCTAATTGCAGCATTCAGATGAAAAACTGTAAAGACGACAGGCGTGTTAAAGAGCAAGCTTGATTATAAATGTGTGAAACATTTCCCTGCTCTCCAGTTTATCTGGCTTTATCCTGTACTTTTCCCATAGCAAAACACATTTTACATTCCTTGATACCCAACAGAACTGGACCAGACACCATAAAAATATCCCACGAGTTTATGAGCTCAGGACATATTAATGCACAAATCTCTGTTTGGACTAGTGTTGTTATTGTTTACAAAAACCATTTTAAAAAAATCACTTTTGTTTATTTAAATAAAGCTGAACTAAAATATTAGATAAACAAAAATTAGTAAGTTTAGGTTGAAATACTAACATTACTAAAATTACTAAAATTAAACTGAAATGTATTAAAGCTAAGACAAAAACAAACTTAAAAGGGGACTTTTTCCTTGTTTAAGTGCTATAATCGGGTCCCTGGTGCATCTACCAACCCAGAAAATGTGGAAAAGGGTCAACCCAGTAACTTTGTTTTGGCAAGACTTTCTCTGTAAGCATGTGAAAAAATGAGCTGCTCAGATTTCGCTCCCATTATGACGTAGGAAGACGATCTTATTATAATATTACCGCCCCTTAATCTACACGTTTCCACCCACAGAACGCCATTTTGTTTTCGCAAGCGCAAGCGATGTACCAGTTCTAACACCATGGCAAAAGTTGGGGCAAAGCATGCTAGCCATTCTATCGTTGGCTGCACAGATGAGCACTGAACACTATTTAGAGTCTTGTTAGCTTGGATAGCCTGCAAGTTGACCCTGGCAAACTCGATTGTTAAAAGAGTTTCTGTCCGAGTGATATTTTGGAAAGAATATTAGACCATTCACAGCATTTGATAGCAATCATAAACGTTAGCCGGGTATGTATGGCTCTGTTTGGTAAACGGGTACGCTATGTATGCAACCGAAGTGTGAGCTGTTAAAGCTCCGCCCTCTTCTGGAAAGCAGCAGCTCATTTGCATTTAAAGGGACACACACAAAAACGGCGTGTTTTTGCTCACACCCAAAGAGAGGCAAATTTGACAAGCTATAATAAATGATCTGTGGGGTATTTTGAGCTGAAACTTCAGACACATTATGGGGACACCAGAGATGTATATTACATCTTGTAAAAAGGGGCACAATAGGTCCCCTTTAACACAAAATAAAGATATTTAAAAATGACAAATTCATTTCACATATATAATAAAAAAGTAGTATATCTAAAACAGCATTATTTTCCAACATTCAAGGACATTTAAAAGTACTTTAATATTACAGCGATATTCAAAATAACATGTAGTCTATCTGCAACAATGGAATGAAACAGATCACTAGGTCAAGCATTTGAACTATTAAAGGTGCCCTAGATTATGTTTTTAAAAGATGTAATATAAGTCTAAGGTGTCCCCTGAATGTGTCTGTGAAGTTTCAGATCAAAATACCCCATAGATTTTTTTTATTAATTTTTTTAACTGCCTATTTTGGGGCATCATTATAAACGCGCCGATTTTATGCTGCGGCCCCTTTAAATCCCGTGGTCCACGCCCACAGAGCTCGCGCTTGCCTTGAACAGTGCCTTAAAGTTTACACAGCTAATATAACCCTCAAAATGGATCTTTACAAAGTGTTCGTCATGCATGCGTCGGATTATGTGAGTATTGTATACGGTTATATTGTTTACTTCTGATTTTGAATGAGTTTGATAGTGCTCCGTGGCTAACGGCTAATGCTACTCTGTTGGAGAGATTTATAAAGAATGAAGTTGTGTTTATGAATTATACAGACTGCAAGTGTTTAATAATGAAAATCTCATTTGTTTAAAAGAACAGGCAAATCTCAACATAACACCGACTGTTACGTAACAGTCGGGGTGTACGCCCCCAATATTTGCATATGCCAGCCCATGTTTCCAACATTATAAAAGGCATTAGGCTCTTGTCTCCGTGAATACAGTAATAACTGATGGTAACTTTAACCACATTTAACAGTACATTAGCAACATGCTAACGAAACATTTAGAAAGACAGTTTACAAATATCACTAAAAATATCATGTTATCATGAATCATGTCAGTTATTATTGCTCCATCTGCCATTTTTCACTATTGTTCTTGCTTGCTTACCTAGTCTGATGATTCAGCTGTGCACAGATCCAGACGTTAATACTGGCTGCCCTTGTCTAATGCCTTTTATAATGTTGGAAACGTGGGCTGGCATATGCAAATATTGGGGGCGTACACCCCGACTGTTACGTAACAGTCGGTGTTATGTTGAGATTCGCCTGTTCTTCGGAGGTCTTTTAAACAAACGAGATTTATATAAAATGGAGGAAACAATGTAGTTTGAGACTCACTGTATGTCATTTCCATGTACTGAACTCTTGTTATTTAATAATGCCAAGATAAATTCAATTTTTCATTTGAGGGCACCTTTAATAATTATTCCAGTAATATAATTTTCCCAGTTATACTTGGACACTGAAGCACCTCAATAATATCACTGCCCAAAATACAAATTACTACAAACACAAACTTCTCTCACTGAAACTATGTTTTTGCTATGGATAGACAAAACTCATTTATTTTACAGATAACGGCTGATTCAGAAAATGCAAGCTCATAAACGAAACAATTCCTAACCTCACCTAAATTATTCCCATGAGCTTTTAACAGTAGGACTTCTGACCGATTAGGACACAGCTATTAAACAACATGAAACAATGCAGAGTTTTATGGTGGTACCATGGTACAGTGATGCTATCAGATGGTGATATGGCACGGAATGGTTAAGATTCACATACCAAGGCATTTACGTGGTATACTTTCAAGTACCTTGGTGTACCATGGAAGTACATGACTTGAAACCATTGGTAACATCCAAAAACATAATAACATGCATGTACATTCTGGTAAATACAGAGTTGAGAAGATACTACACTTTAAAATGGAACATTTTCACAATTTTAGCAGAAGTCAAAAATATTAATGAAGACAAGACTGCTTGAGTTTTCTTCCCTCAGGAAATTAGACACGAGGGAAAGTAGACAAGCAAACGAGTTTAGGCTGGTTACCTCAGAAACCAAACAGAAACTACCCCACGTAACCCCATCCAAATCCATCGCACTTCCAGATATCAGGCCAAACCAAGCATCTAAATCTGTATGATCACAACTATTTGGGACAATTTGTACAGGAATGCACAAAATGTTTAAAGTGATCCAAAAATAAAAATTCATTTGCTCACTCTCATGTTGCAGCTTTCAAATCTTGTTTGTGTTGGCGCAAATTCAAACTTCACGATCACAATAAGATGCGTTTGAATGTTTGGGAATGACATGGCTACATGCAGGCATCCCAAACAAAATCTGAAACACCATTATGACTCCAATGACAACTAATTGATAGAGGCCAAATGCATTTCCTCATACACTTTTACAACCCATAAGAAATCCCAGATCCATCATTAAACAACAATGTAACATTTAAACAAAAACATCTGAGGGAAGACTTTCCTCTCGCGCCCTTTGGCAAACTTGGAACAACGTGACCTCTGCGAACACAAAGCTTAAAACAAAAGAGTCTTGCATTCATGCCGAATGACCTCACTGCTTACTAAAAAGCAGTCCTGATGGCTCCGATTCTGCCGTGGATAAACTCGTAACAGTGAGAGAAGTCATTTGTTTTGAGTTTAGAATGTGCTCTTTGTTCCTCAAAAGCTTTGGCTAATGAAAAAAAACAGCACAGCCCGCAGCGCACGTCGAGGAAAGCCCTGCTTCCCGCGAGGACATGTTTGCGGAGGGCGAAACTGAACCCTCTGTGAAACTCGCTGAAACTGAGAGTCCTTCCTGCAACACCTGTTTTTCGAATGACATCATTGGGGAGCTGACGGACGGCTGATTTTCTGATTTGAGGGGGGGGAAAATCCCTACAAATCTGAGGTAATACATATTGTGCCAAAACTGAAAGTTTAAATAACTGCATGTTGATTGGAATATTAGTGGGTTATCTTTTATTGCGATAACCCACAATGTTCTATTTTAATACTTAAGTCAACATGCAATCAAAATGGACTCTAAATTTACTACATGTTTATGGACTCACTTTGAATGATTTATCAGTCCACATTTCAAAGAGAATACTTTTGGGTTTATAAATTGGAATAAAAACTTGCTCCACCTTTAGCTGCTGTAACAGATCCCTGTTCTCCATCCACCTGACACCATTGTGGTACATAATACAAAGTTACACCCACTTTTTATGATTCAATCAAATCCCTATACATGAAACAAAGTCTCACCCTACATTGTTTTGGATGGTAAAATGATAATATAATAAGCTTTGTTCTTAAGTCTCAGATTTCAAAGCCTGTCAATTTTATCACAAATTTCAAACAATGAATGTGGTTTTGTTGCTCTTTAATGTGGCGTGACATTTCGCTGTAGGGACTCATCTCTTCCTCTTACTACTAATTATATCACAAAATAAACGTGAATGAACATCAGAAGGAATGTTGACAGATACAGAAATGAATCATGTCTCATGTAATCACTCAATCAGTGTTTCAACCATGGAATGACGTCAGTAAAACATCACGTAATGTCAGTAAAATGTCACGCAATGTTACATTTACCTCAGAAAGGGAGATTTTTGCTAAATATATGCATGTTTGTACAGGAGTGTTGAGTGTTATTATATCGAAAAATAAATATAGAGCTGCACGATTAATCGTAAAAAGATTGCGATCTCGATTCAAACACCCATGCGATATTATTCCTGAATGACAATGATTTTCCTGAGTTCATTAAACCTTTGACAAAATTACAGCGGAACATTCAGATCTGCGTTGATGCTGCTGCTGACCCAGAGAGCGCCGTTGTCATGTATAGGTATGAAACAGCTTCACAGTCTTTTCAACATCACTGTATCGTTATTTCAGTGTTACAAATACTCATATTAAATCACAGGAGTACTAGGATAAAAAAGTTTATAGTTTGGATACAGGGTTTTTCCTGGCTCAAAATGAGGCGGAGGTGGTAAAATCCTGATCATGTGCACACATGTAAGTGTACTGCGGTCGTAAAACGTCTGAAGAAAACAATTTTTTACAAGCACATATTGTTGGTATTTTAATAAGAAGATAGTTATATTATTTAGAGAATACCATCATATACAGTGTATCCCATAAAATTTTGTGAGACTGCGGCAGGTGGACCTCAGTCTGTCTATAGGGGTCTAGGGCATGCACACCCTTTAAGAAAATTTTTTACATTATAAAAATAAATTCATTAATCTGGTGCACTTTGAGAGTTCAAAATTAAGAGCTCCAACTCATGTTTAATGTGCAAATTGAACAGAGAAAAAGTCTTTGCTTTGTATCTGAAACGGCCCGGAACCGCCTTTTCTGTAGTGGAAATGGACGGAAAGGTGCGAGAATGGACACAGGTCGGGAACACTACAACAGAATCGCTTTGTTTACACGACACCTTTTTAAGGTAAAACTTTTTGTGAGTTTTGGCCATTCATTTACACATTATCAGCGTTTTGGGGGCCTAACAATGCAAACTCTTGAAAATGGGTTTCAAAATGCAAAATTTTGAAAACGATACCATTACCATCTCCGTGTAAACTACAAAAAACATGAATCTGTGAAAAAGCTGACGGCATGCACACGCGTATTACGTGTTTAGTCTACAGGCATGCGTGTTTGGCATTTATCAACTTTTCCATTTTTAGTACATCGTTGTCATGTTAATGTAAGGTGATGATACATGGGGCAACTTTTTGAGCAATGTTGCCGGACAATGTCGCAGAGCAATGATGCTTGAGCACTTTCCAATTGAGAATGGGAAACAAATTTCGATCTAACATATCCAGAAAGAAATTTGTTGCCCATTCTCAATGGGAAAGTGCCCAAGCAACATCGCTTGGCAAAACTGCCTGGCAACATTGCTCAAAAAGTTGCCCCATGTATCATCACCTTTAGTTTTTGGGTGCAGAATAGTGTGAGAATCATGATCTCAGTTTGAAACAAAACAAAAAACAGCACTGCACATCCACCTGACACCACTGTGGTACATAACACAAAGTAACACCCAACTTTGTATGATTCAATCAAATCCCAATAGATGAAACAAAGTCTCACCCTACATTTTTTTGGATGGTAAAATGATAATATAATAAGCTTTGTTCTTAAGTCTCGGATTTCAAAGCCTGTCAATTTTATCACAAATTTCAAACAATGAATGTGGTTTTGTTGCTCTTTAATGTGGCGTGACATTTCGCTGTAGGGCCTCAGTTCAAAAAAAAAAAGCATGTGAACCGATCATCTCTTCCTCTTACTACTAATTATATCACAAAATAAACATGAATGAACATCAGAAGGAATGTTGACAGATACAGAAATGTACAAAAAAGATCACTATTCTTAATTTATCCAAAAAATGTGCAGCTCTAAATAAACAGTAATTGAATTTGAACTCATTTTTTATTTTAACTTTTAATATTGTAGTAATGTCCCAGCGTTCCCTGTATAGTTTATAGCTTTAGTTTAATGATTTTAATTAATAAAAACTGACATGTATAGTGCATGATTTTGTATTATTTTACTTTTTTTTTTTTTTTTTTTCTTTTCAAAACGAATCTATCAAATCGGAATCACAGTAGAATCTAAAGCCTCCTGATGACAAAAATTATGTCACGCGGATGGCCAAAGTATACTTTGGGCTTAATCAAAAGCTTGTGAATCGAATCAAATCAATTCTTAAAATATGTGTATAACACATACATATATTGTGCCTATTGTGTACTTATCTGTATTTATCTTATTATTTTCATTCTCTCTGTGCACTGGAGCTCTGTCACGCAAGACAAATTCTGTGTGTAAGCATGCTTGGCAATGAATCTGATTTTTATATATTCATTATATTTTTACTTAACCTGTTAATGAAGTCACATTTATTGTAGGGCTGGACGATTAATCGAAAAGTAATTGAAACAGAGATTCAGAACCTCTAACCGACATGATTCTCCCATGTCGGTTATTTCGTTTTTTTAATCCTGTTAATACTTCCCCCTTAAAAACATTACTGCGTGTGTAGCCATGTGACTCTGCCCCGTCCAGTCAGTGGCATAAAAGCAGCACGGAGGTGAATGCCGGTTCAACTCATAGTGATAGCGCACGAGCGGTGAGGCTTGCGTCTTCACTAAACTTTGTCAGTTGTATTTGTTATGGTTTGGACATTCAAGCGATTAGATCATATGTGTATTATTATATCGAGCTACCGCACTCGCGCAGCTGCATTGTGGCACGAACACACATCCAAACAGAAGCTGCGCAAAACGTGAAGATCGTGCGCACAGAGAGAAACGCAGAAACTAGTCAGCGCTGTCCAGTGATTTATCACTAAAGTAGCTTAGAAACAACTTATTATAGCATATATTTTTCTACTTTTGAAGGAACTATTTACAACCCACAGCTTCACAATTAATAGAGACGGTATGACTAATTCACACACACAATCACTCTCATTATGTACTGGTACTGTGCTAATTTATCTTTATCTGATTTACAACGAGCAGAAACCTGTAAGAAACGTAACAAACCATAGATAAAATAACTGCCGATAGTGAGCTATGATGTCAGATCACTCTTTCAATAGGAAAAAAATATCACACCTTTAATAGTCAATCATATTTACAGTACAAACCTCGTCAGTGAACTATGAAGGCAAAAAAAAAAAAAAACAGAAATAAAATAATCGTTCATTAATCGTAATCAAGGTAAAATGTTCAATTAATCGAGGTTTTGATTTTAGGCCATAATCGTCCAGCCCTAATTTATTGTATGTTTGAATAAATCTATAAAACTTTTTCATGACACTTTTTCCTCCCAAACAAATTGATATAAACAATAGAATCTAATCAAGAGCTCATGAATTGAATTGAATCGATTCTTGAAATGTGTGTTAATGCCCAGCCTTGGAAAATGGATTGTTTTACAGTGAGTTAAGGTGATTCATTTAGTAAAGACTGAGAATTCAAAGTGCTGAATCCAGTAAAAAAGAAAAGCACCCAAAACAACAAAAACTTGAAAAGTTGAAAGCTCAATACTTCTATAACACTACTTTTTTTTTCTTTTTTTTTTAAAGTGCAAACCTTTAGATAAACGTCACCTAAAAAGATTAGGCTACTTAAGTTCAGCTTCAGACAAAAGTTGGTACTTAAAAATAATCCATAAAGAGTGAGAACTGCTAATCTGACTTTGTTAGAAACACACACACGCCCTTCCCCCATGAAAAGATTCCATTGTGACATTCTAAACTGCAATAGCAGTCAGCAAGAGAATGCAGCATATTCCGAAACAACACTGGAATGCTTTGTTAGTGGGATATCTTTCAGCCCGCTGGCCCGGCCAGCAGCGCACACACACACACACACACACACACACAGACCTCTGGCTCTCAATGTATCCAAACCTAAATGCATGCAACCTTGAAACGTCCCTCTCAACTGAGCTAGAAGTCTAACAAAAAACAATTTTACATTCACAGACTGTTACATTCACAGCAAAAGTTGCTCAAAAAAAAAAAACTTCAGTTTAAGAGAACTGAAACACATGAAAACAGCATGTTTGGCCACTGGCACGCAGCTGACCTGAGCATTATTGCCATAGCAACAGTATTAGCCAACACCACTGCTCATATTCCAAACGCTGGTCAAATAAAGAAACAGACGTGATTGTGTTTCACAAGACGCAGTTATGCACCGTACATCTTGTGCATGATGTGTAACATACATACAGAAATACCATTTCAAATAATCTGGGAACAAACAAACAATTCATATGCTTGAAGCATCATTCTCACAGGTTTGATTCTAAGTAGTGACCAAAAGTGATGTCCGGAGGGGATATTTGCTTGCAATGACACTAACATTTGACTAAACCATCAAAATATTTTAAATAAGAGGGAAGAACAAAACACTAAACTTGGTTAAAGGTGCAGTAAGCAATTTCTGAGAAACGCTGCTGAAAGTGGATCAGACCGAGCGACACAACACACTTCAGCCAATCAGCAGTAAGAGGCATGTCCACTCATTAGGGGGGAGGTGCCTGTGTTACATAGAATGTTTGTGAATTTAGGGGTGGAGCTATCAAGATGATGTAATCCTTTTGCATGGGGCGTGTTTGTTTTGGTGATTTCAAAAATCGCTTACTGCACCTTTAAAGGGGTGGTTGATTATGATTTCACTTTTTTTTAAACTTTAGTTAGTGTGTAATGTTGCTGTTTGATCATAAACAACATCTGCAAAGTTACAACGACAACAACAAACGGCTGGTAGGGACTACAACAAGCTTCCGCTTTACAAACGAGGGTCAATTCAACACTGGATTTGCACAAAAGATTAACATGATGACACATGCTAGTGGATGAGTTGAATCAACTCCACAGCAACTACATAAATTTATCCACTAACCATTCAGAAACGTCTAAAAGTTGTAACTTCTTCCTGAGTCTCTCCATCAGTGTCGACTCCGGTTTGAACAATGTAAGGCTGAACACCGTTACTGACAATCCTCATTTTGGCTGCGTGAGATTCTCCAGCTTTGTTGTTGTTGAGCTGTTAAAGCTCCGCCCTCTTCTGGAAAGGGGGCCTGGGAGCAGCAGCTCATTTGCATTTAAAGGGACACACACAAAAACGGCATGTTTTTGCTCACACCCAAAAAGGGGCAAATTTGACAAGCTATAATAAATGATCTGTGGGGGATTTTGAGCTGAAACTTCACAGACACATTCTGGGGACACCAGAGACTTATATTACATCTTGTAAAAGGTGTCCTTTAAAAATCTTACACACATAAATAAGTCAAATCCATGTTATGTATAGTGCAAAATCTCCCAGACTATAAAAATATTCCTGCATTGTCAACAGGTCAGGAAAAAAAACATTCCGGGCGATCATGAGAAAGCTCTTGTTTAAATAACTAGTTCTGCTGCTGCAGCATCCATTAAGCAGCGAGTCATGCTTTTTCTTTCATTCCCAAACTGAAGGGACCCAAACAGGAAATACATTCCACATGAACTCAGAGAAGCCACTGCCAGAGTCGGGCTACAATAGCTCAGAGGGGCTGGCCGTCTGCTCGCAGCACTTTTCAAAAGAGGGCTTAACGAAAACCCTGGTTGCAAAACACAATGAGGTTCACACAGAATAGAGCGTAATTGACCTACTCACAGACATCTAACAAACTAATCACAGGCTTCTGTGGAATCCAGGGTGAGGAATGTGGAAACTAACCATTAGGATCACAATCACACAGTGTAAAAATGCTGTTTTTTTAGTTTGTGAATAGTGTACGTCAGTGGTTTCCATTAGTGGGTCACATGTCTGTTCTGACTGGTCACAGAGAGCAGGAAAAAACATGATAAATACAAATAACTATGCGACTTTTCCTATATAAATGTTTACCAACTAACAAGGAGGAGAAATACTTTCCATATTTTTAGATATTGACGTCAAACATACATCTATCAATCAAACTCAGTATTTTAAGACAAAAAATCATCTGTCACTTGGTAGAACCTAGTCAAATTAGAAAGTCAACATTGACAGATTGTGTGACATGCCCTCATCCTCAAAAACCATAAACAACACTACACACGCTAAAATAAACCAGTCTACACTATTAAAAATAAAGGTTTTCGCTGCAATGTCAAAGACGACCCCTTTTGGGTACCCGAAAGAACCTTTCAGTCAACAGTTCTTAAAAAAAAACATTTTTTTCTTAGTGTGAAGAACATTTTTTATCCCTCTTGGCCTCTTTGGTCAAAACTGACCCCAAAAAAAAAAAAAATTTACATTTTCAAATTTATTTTTAATTTTTGCTTCATCTGAATGGGATGATACTTGGTGACTTTTGTCGCATTAGCTATGTGAACTCACAAAAAAAATCATGGACATGATTCGGAAATGTTAAAGCAAAGTCCCTTTAAGACAAGTCATTTCACTCGGCGGCCATCTTTGAAATGCCTCTCGGGCATCCTGGGCATCATGCAGCTCAGCTCCTATCTCTTTGAATGGGGAAACATCAAATTCTCCAAAACTGTTCGCCAACCTTACGATTAAATTTCATATTTGAAATCACCAATCAAATCAAACAACAACTGTCTCATAATTTGTTTTCCAAATGCTTGAATCATGACAAAAAAAAAAAAAAAAAAAATCGGTATTTTTCAGGCTGGATCAAGCTGCGCATGCGCAGACGTAAATGCGCGTCTCCTGTGCCTCATTTCGGAGGGGCGCGTCTGACTGTTTCTATAGAAACCGGTGCTTCTAACGGCCGCTACAGTGACGTGATGTCTTTACCAGTCGGCAATTGGCTCTTATTTAGAAGGCGGGACTTATTCCGCCATATTGCGCGTTTCACTTTCTCCCATTCATAATAATACAAGTGACACGTCTTGTGTTATTCTATAGTCTTTGGTTAAAGGCCTTCACTCTATTTTAATCTGAAATATTGCAATTATTGAAAAATAATTTTACATTTTTCAAAAAAATTATATTAATTTTAATGGAAAATAGTTCATAAAAGATTGTATAAATATTGCATAGTATCATAAAATCCCCTCAAAATTTTAAATAATAATCAAAAAATATTATTGAACAAAAATGTATTACATTGATTTTCCTGGGGGGGAAAATTACATTTCAAAGTAGGGCTGCACGATTACGACAAAAATCATAATTGCCGATTATCCTCTTGAAATTGTAATTGCGATTATTAATTGCGATTATCACAATTTACATTGAATGATGTTTTGAATAGCGTTATACCATTGTTTAAAGCAACTGCATGCCATATTTTTATATGAAAATAAACAAGCTAAAAACAATCTTCGTGAAAATTATTGCTTTTCTATAGCATTAAGCCTCAAATGTCAACTATGCACATTTGAATAAAAAAAAAAAAAAGTAAAAATATGCATGGTATTATAATGTTATACTAAAACTAAAATGAAAAAACCCTTAAGATAACCTGTAGAACGAAAAAATATCTTAAGCATGCAGAATGATGTAAGCAGACATTTTTTGTGTGTGTAATTGCTCCTTGGTACAGTTACATAATTGTGGCATCCGTAATTGTAATCACGATTAGAAATTCCATTAATTGTGCAGCCGTTTGATCACCTTTGACTGCAAAAGTACCAAGTGTGACCCTAAAATGAAAGGGCTCAGAGGGTTAAAGAACTGTTTCACTATAAAGAGCCTTTGGATTCTTCATGAAACCACCAAAGCCAACATGTGCAAGTTCACATGCAAAAAAAAAAAAAAAAAAAAAAAGAAGATAAATATAGTTTGAACCAACCACAGTGCATCACTGGCTTAATAAATAGCACAAATAATCATAAATGCCAACAATAGATCCTGTGTTGGGTCCCTACTTGCACGCAATGTAAAATTTAGGTTCTGAAACATGCTAAAGCACATTAAAATCAACTAAACAAAATCCAATAAAAATAAAGCAGAAACATTTTCACTTATGAGGCGACAAATACATTTAATTTCACACTGCAACGTGTAATTTAATCCACTTACAGGGTTACACGGGTGTGCAGTTGAGTATAAATATCCTGAAATATTCTGAGCTGAACCACTACAGGAATCTGGATCCTCCTGACACTCGGACGGATCCTCTGACTGACACATTAAATTCATTTCAACAAACCAGACCGTGATGCCTTGAACACTCGTTCCAGAAAAACAAAACAAAATAACACTGCTTACCCAGAGTTAAACTACCACTAGAGCTGGAGATGCCCTGATTATGATGTCTGATTACTGATGACAGGATCATGCATTGATCTGATCTTCAGGATGGTCCAGTTCAACCCAAATCCAGCAGTGTCTGACACTTAAACACCCTGAAAATCACTAAGCCATCGCCAATGGGGTTTGGGTGTGTATGTCACCCGTCGGCTGTCATGAGGGTGTTAAAGGGCTGCAGTGAAGCGTATCAGTGCCTTTTCAGGGCGTTGAAGGGTCTCCAGCCCCAGTGTAATTTAGAGACACCGGGGGCAGTTAATCACGTCGTTAATTGGAGTAATTAAGATCAGACAGTCCGACTGCAGCAGATTTGATGAGGTTTAAACGGCTCAATGCTGATACAGATGAACCAAAACCCCTTAACGACCCACATACACGCCTGATGTCGCTTAAATAACACTTTAATGTCGTCCTGCTGTCGTTTCACTCTTTTAACAACACCGATTTGACGTTTCAAATGATTTCACACAAAATCATCAGTATTTATGGAGCTAATCTCAGTTAGCCGTTAGCACCTCTCGCTGACACGGATTGAAAAACACCTCAAACACGTCAAAACACAAGCGCTCGCGGCCGCTCCGGGGCGGCTGGAATTAACGGTCACAAGTCCTACCTGTAGTGGCTCCGGGAAAGGCGTTTATTGGTGTGAAAAACAGCCCGATCGGCGGTCGGATCACGGCATCACTTACCAGCTGTTTGTCCCCACCCTCCTGTCTGTGGAGAGAGGAAATGACGGAGCGCGGCTTCCGAGCGCGCGTCCACAAAGCACAAGCACGAGCGGGCACGCCAGGCGATGCGCGCGACCGATCATACCATAGAGCGCGTGCACTTTAAAAATGAACTTAAATAGGGAGTAGAATTGCTGTTAAATAAAGAATGCATTGTCAGGTTATCTGTCATTTATGTTTACTTTTATTTATTTGATGACAGTGGTAATGATTTTTATTTTATTTTATTTTTTATTTCTTTATATTTATTTTTTATTTATTTATATTTTATTTAATTTTTACATTTGATTTTATTTTTTATTTTATATTTTGTTATTTTTATTTTATTTTTTAAATTTTATTTTATTTTTTATTTTATTTTATTTATGTTTTATATTTTATTTGATTTTTACATTTGATTTTATTTTTTTATTTTATATTTTGTTATTTTTATTTCATTTTTTATTTTATTTTTTATATTTTATTTTATATTTTATTTTATTTATGTTTTATATTTTATTTGATTTTTACATTTGATTTTATTTTTATTTTATATTTTTATATTTAATTTATTTTATTTGTTATTTTATTTTATACATATGTTTTTTATATATTTAATTTTATTTATTTTTTTATATTTTATTTGATTTTTACGTTTGATTTTATTTTTTATTTTATATTTTGTTATATTTTATTTATTTTTATTTATTTTTAGATTGTTTTATTATTATTTTGTTATTTTATGTTATATTTTATTTTATTTTTAGATTTTGTTATATTTTATTTTTTGTTTTATATTATTTAATTTTATTTTTTATTTTATTTTTACGTTTTATTTTATTTTATATTTTGTTATAATTTTTATATATATACATATTATTTTATTATATTTTATTTTTACATTTTATTGTGTATATTTTATTTTGTTTTAATTATTTTATTTTTTAGGTTTATTTTATTTTGTATTTTATTTTTTATATATTTTATTTTATTTTAATTATTTTACTTTCACATGTATATATTTTATTTTAATTATTTTTATTTATTTATTTATTTTATTATTTTATTATTTTATTTTATTATTTTATTTTATTATTTTATTTTGTTTTATTTTATTTATTTATTATTTTATTTTATTTTATTTTATTTTATTTTATTTTATTTTATTTTATTTTATTTACTGAACGTAGTCGCAGAGAGTGTGATTGAAGTGATGGACTCCTGTGTCCTCTAGTGTTCAAACAAACACAGTATTCAGCGTCTTTCACATGACAGATAGATAGATGGCGCCACAATCACTCAGGGGAGCATGTTGCAATTTTCCGACTGTTTCACAAATGTAAACTAATATTTACATATATAGTGTGTGTGCGTGCGTGTGCTTTTAGGGCATCTTTTTAAAATAAACTTTTTTTTAAAAAATATATTATGTACATAATACTCTGTATAAGATATGCTTACAGTGAGCTCCATAACTTGGTACATAAGTCCCAGATTTGCAGTGTGCTCTCAGTGTACAGTATGTACAGTGGGGTCCAGTGTGTGCGTGCGTGCGTGCGTGTGTGAGGGGGTGTGTTGAGCTGCAGATCAGCTGCTTTCTTCGCCCTTCATAAGGCGGATCTGTGACATTTGGGTTCAGTTCAGCCGGAGGATATTACACACACACACACACACACACAGGTTCGGTCCGATACACGTCACGATGGGACTGACAAGCGACCCAAACTTCCAGAATCTGGAGAAATGGTACAAATCAAACGCCGCGAATCTCAATATGAGGCAGATGTTCGAGGCTGATAAAAACCGGTTTCAAAAGTTCAGGTACTTCATTTATTTATTTAACTATTCTGCATGAAACGGATCATTAGTTTAAAGTCATTTTATTTAATTAAAAACAGCAATTGACCTTCACAGATCATGCAGTAAATGTAGTGGGCGGGGTCAGAAGTAAGAAGCCCTGTCAATCATTATTAAACCCCGCCCACATTCAAATTCACAACTTTTAAAATGTACACTTTACAAAATGGCATAAAATATGCTAATGCTACTATATGTATATATTGAAAGTAAACAGTTATCTGGTCTCACATGTTTTGCATGAGTTTATCTGTAAGGAAGAGTTCATCTGAAGAAGCCAGATGTTTGTATTCTTTTAACAGCTTAACTTTAAAAACAGATGAAGGAGACATTTTGCTGGATTACTCCAAGAACCTTATAAACGAAGAGGTTATGAAGATGCTCGTGGAGCTGGTAAAGTTTTGAACAGAATTAAACAGAGTTATCCTCACATGGTACTTTGTAAATAAGATTCGCTTTCTCCTAGGCAAAGTCTCGTGGTGTGGAAGCCTCCAGAGACAAGATGTTTTCAGGAGAAAAGATTAATTTCACTGAGGTATTTAACATGTTTGTGTGTCTGGGTTTAAATCAACACATGCCCAAATACACATCCCATTTGTTGGATTTATTTAGCTCTGTTTGGACATACACATTTATTGATTGAAACTTAGTATATACGCTATAAATTATTCTTAATTTATTTAACATTTATAAATGTAAGATGCACTTGTAGAGCACTGCACTAACAACAACAGAGTCATGGGTTTGATTGAACTGTATATTTTTAATGCAATGTAAGTTGCATTGGATTAGTGTCTGGCAAACGCATAAATCATAAATGTAAGCATTGCATGTTGATTGTGTCGTCTACAGGGTCGTGCTGTTCTCCACGTGGCCCTGAGGAACCGCTCAAACACACCCATAAACGTGGATGGGAAAGATGTGATGCCAGAGGTTAACAAGGTTCTGGAGAAGATGAAGGGCTTCTGTCATGTGAGTGTCTATCTGTGGATATGGATACTGTAAAAAGTGTTTCAGCAGGGACCAGGTGTCAAGTTTGGGCTGAGGAAGAAGACGAGGAGAGCGTAGCGGAATTAAAGAAGACCTATAATGCCCATTTCACAAGATGTAATATAAGTCTCTGGTGTCTCCAGAATGTGTCTGTGAAGTTTCAGCTCAAAATACCCCACAGATCATTTATTATAGCTTGTCAAATTTGCCCCTATTTGGGTGTGAGCAAAAACATGCCATTTTTGTGTGTGTCCCTTTAAATGCAAATGAGCTGCTGCTCCCGGCCCCTTTTCCAGAAGAGGGCGGAGCTTTAATGGCTCATCAACAACAAAGCTGGAGAATCTCACGAAGCCAAGATGAGGATTGTCAGTAACGGCGTTCAGTGTATCCAACACCAGACAATGAGCAAACTGACCTGAAGGAAAAATATATACAGAGTGAACTCAATAGTGCTGCGTATGACTATGTCTAATTCCATCTATATAGTAGGCGAAAAACAGTATGTGACAAAAGAAGTATGTCAGAATTCATAGTATTTGAAAAACTAGTAGGTGAAAAGTCCCCGGATGACCTACTATTTCTGGTGATGTTCTGAAGTGTGCATATGATGGGCACTTGAGGCCATGGGAGACGATTTGATGGAGCAACTCAACTGACAGTGTAGGTCACATGACATTGGTAATAGGTCATGTGATAATGACAACATGGTGAATGTAGTACGTTAGAATTTCATTCATACTACACATATTCATACTATAGAGAACATGCTTTTTTAATGGTCGCGAAGTAAGTTCAAACGTATTACCTACTATACAGTATGTGATTTTGGGCGTAGCAAAGAATCAGGTGTGTGAAATCAATGAAAAATGAGTAACCATGACAACTAATGAAATCATACTTAGTAACGAAGACAACTAAGGAAACAGGTAATTATGAGAAACAAACTAACACTGCGTCCAAAATCAAATTCTTTCCTAGTATATAGTACGCAGAAAACATTACGCCAAAAGAGTAGTATGTAAGAGAATACATAGTATTCGAGTGGGTGAAAAGTCCATGGATGACCTAAATATGCATACGATGGACACTTTACTATCCCATGAGGCCATGGGAACACAACTGACAGCGTAGGTCACATGACAGCGGTAATAGGTCATGTGATAATGACAACATGGCAGATGTAGTACGTGAGAATTTCATTCATACTACACACATTCATACCATATAGAATTTGAATTTACTTTGCAACCATTTAAAAAAGTCTGTTCTATATAGTATGTGTGTAGTATGAATGAAATTCTAACGTACTATATCCATCATGTTGTTACTGTCACATGACCTCCCAGCATCATTTGTGTCGCTTCACTTCCGTTCATAAATCCTCTCCCGTGGCCCCATGGGCTAGTAAAGTGTCCATCGTATGCACTTCTACTTTTTACTACTTGTATGCTCTTTTGGTGTACTGTTTTTCGCCTACTATATATAGTATTGGGAAGTATTCAATTTCAGACACAGCGTAAAAGTCCATGAAAACAAAACATTGAAAACGTGACACCAGGATGTTATTATAACTCACAGGTTTTTCTTCCCGCCACAGAAAGTCCGCAGTGGCGAGTGGAAGGGTTACACCGGGAAATCCATCACTGATGTGGTCAATGTCGGCATCGGTGGATCTGATCTGGTTTGTGAAATCAAAACCATATTTTACATGATTTTGTTCTTTTCCTCCTGCTATGGTGCTCCAAATTAGGGGTTTTCAGTCTTTTAGATGCCAAGAACACCATCCTAAAATTTAACAGGCGTCTAGTTTTTTTTTTATACTGTGAAAAATGAATACTATAAGTATACTATAAATATTATTTAGTATATATTTAGTTTTAGTATATATTTTTATATATTTACTCATTTATTTCTTATTCATTTTAATATTTTTTAATGTTTTAATTTATTTATTATAATAATACTTTTATTTTGTATATTTTATATTTTTATTTTATATATTATTATTCATAATTATTTTATAAATATATTTAATTATTATATTTAATTATTAATATATTTAATTATTAATTATTATAAATATATTTAATTATTATAAAATATTTTATTTTTACACTTTTGCACTGTTTTGTTTGTGTTTCAGGGTCCATTAATGGTGACAGAGGCTCTGAAGCCCTACTCTAAAGGCGGACCTCGGGTCTGGTTTGTGTCGAACATCGATGGAACGCACATCGCTAAGACTCTGGCTGAACTCAACGCTGAGACCACACTCTTCATCGTCGCATCGAAGGTATTCAGAAACTGAACATATTATACAGCATTAGCAGAGATACATAAACATTACAAGAAATCTCTCTATACAGACTGTGACTTTGTAAAGAGGACCTATTATGTTCCTATACAAAGTATTGATGTTTTTTTGGCTCTACTAGAACAGGTTTTCATGCTTGAATGTTGATTATTTTCCTCATATTCTCCATTGTTGCAGCTCCTCTCTTCCCAGTCTGTCAGTAACGCTCTGTTTAGTTCTTGTCTCTATGAAGCCCCTCCTTCTGACAAGCACACTGTGCTCTGATTGGTCGGCTGGAGCAGTGTGTTGTGATTGGTGTTTGGGAAATGTCCTGCCCCTTACCATTACCACCAGTTTCAACACACTACTAACTAACTCAACCAGGCCCCGCCCCTTTATTCTGCATATGAATTATTTAAATGAGGAATATTATGAAGAAAACTCAAGACTACAATGAATAGAGGCGTTTCAGGGAGTTCAGAAACAGTTGCACTGATATAGAGAAGAACTGTCTGGAACTTTGCAGAGCTTTTTCATGCTCAAACAGCAAGATTATGCATAATACTGTACCTCTTTAAATGTTCTTTTACTAATGAAATCTATTTGATAATATGCATCATATTGAGGTTTTTGTGAAAAAATATGGCCACTGATAATGTTGTGAAATAGTTTGTTGTCTGTTTATCTTCCTCAGACATTCACGACTCAGGAAACCATCACAAACGCTGAGTCAGCGAAGGAATGGTTCCTGCAGGCCGCCAAAGACGTGAGTCTCATCTCTTACAGTGACGCGGATGAGACGCCTGTGTCATGCATTTATGTGTTCGTTCATGTTTTTATCATTCTCACAGCAATCTGCAGTTGCCAAGCATTTCGTGGCGCTCTCCACCAATGGAGTAAGTTCATTCTAGTTTACATGTAAAGATCTCATATCATCAACTTTTTTTAAATAACACGGTTCATTGTACTATTAAATCAATTAAAAACAGACATTTGAAAATATTACATCAGATTTTTTACATTTCTCAGACCAACTTTATTCCATTCTGTGTTTCAGCCCAAAGTGAAGGACTTCGGCATCGACCCGGAGAACATGTTTGAGTTTTGGGACGTGAGTGTCGGTCTGTTGAGGGCCTGAGCTATTTTTGCCGTAGTGGTTTGACCTGTGAAGTAGGTGTCTGGACGCTCACAGCAGCAGCTGCTGGTAACCAGAGTCTCTTGACTGACTCACGGCCACACGCCTCAGGGTTATTCGTGATCCTGACCTTATCCGAGCAGAGGTCACACAAAAGCTGGTTCACTGTAAAGGCCGACGGGCTACTTTTACTCACATTGTTGATATTTAAAGGGCAAGGTTCCTTACTATCCTGTTTATTATGGACACTATAAGCTCTTCAGCATACTGTATGTTTGCTCAAGTAAAGGAAAGCTTGATGTGGATTTGAATTCATGCTTTTGTATGTTTACAAAACTTGATTGAACATCTAATAATACAAAAATCACACATGCAGTGAAACATTTGGCTCTGTATTGTGATTGATTTTTTTATTTCCAGTGGGTTGGTGGACGATATTCCTTATGGTCTGCAATTGGACTGTCTATCGCACTTCATATCGGTGAGTTATCATGTGACTTTCATGAAGACAGCCAATGAGTGTGAGAGATTCTCAAGCGTCTGTCTGATCTCTTCTGTTTTAGGATACGATAACTTTGAGAAGCTGTTGGCTGGAGCTCATTGGATGGTGGGTTTTATTACTGAAGAAAAACATTATCAGGATTTGACCTTCATTAGTAGTGTCAAACTATAAAAATATGCTCAATTAAAATATTAATTTTTTTTTGTATAATGACCAGCTGATACACTGCCATTCAGAAGTTTGGGGCTGATAAGATTTTGTTATATTTTTGAAAGAAGTCTCACCAAAGCTGTATTTATTTGATCAAAAATGCAGTAAAAATGTAAAATATTTTTACAATTTAAAATAGTGATTTTTCTAAGTGAATATATGTTAAAAAGTAATTTATTTCTGTGATCAAAGCTGAATTTTCAGCATCATTACTCCAGTCTTCAGTGTCACATGATCATTCAGAAATCATTCTAATATGATGATTTGCTGCTCAACAAACATTTCTGATTATTATCAATGTGCATATTTTTGTGGAAACCTTTTTTTAGGATTCTTTCATGATTAGAAAGTTCAAAACAACAACATTTATTTGAAATAGAAATCTTTTGTAATGTTATAAAAATCTTTACTGTCACTTTTGATCAATTTAATGCATCTTTGCTGTGTTAATATCTTTTAAAAGCTTGCATAAACTCTCTGGCAGGACACTCATTTCCGTACGGCCCCTGTGGATCAGAACGCACCCATGCTGCTCGCTCTGTTGGGCATCTGGTACATCAATTTCTTCCAGGCAGAGACGCACTGCCTGCTGCCGTACGATCAGTACATGCACCGCTTCGCTGCGTACTTCCAACAGGTGTAGAGCTACACACTCCTAATGACAGTAAAACTCAAAAATATAAATGGGATGAGAATCTAATGCTGTGACTTTACAGGGTGACATGGAGTCTAATGGAAAGTACATCACTACTAAGGGTAGCAAGGTGAACTATCACACCGGGCCGATCGTATGGGGTGAACCGGGAACTAACGGACAGCACGCTTTCTACCAGCTTATTCACCAAGGTTCACCTGCTGCCATACAGAATGTGTGTGTTGTGGTATGAGAAGCATCTGTCTGACCCTTCTGTCTCCTCAACAGGAACTCGTATGGTTCCTGCTGACTTCCTCATTCCTGCCCAGACTCAACATCCAATCAGAAACAGCCTTCACCACAAGGTACCGAGTTGCAGGGTTGCCAAGCTCATTACAGCTATGTAATAAAAACAAATCATGCTTTGGTAAATCATAATTATGACACAAAAGGTTTATATATGATATATATATTTATGAGATGAAAAGTTGAAATTATGACTTACAATCATAATTATGACATAAAAAGTCAAAATTATGCCATACTAAGTTGAAATCATGACTTTAAAAGTACAAGACTTTTGCAAGTTTTGACATACTAAGTCATAATTATGAGATTTAAAAAGTCGAAATTCATAACTTTAAAAAGTCGAATAGTCATAATTAGTGCAAGTTTTGACATACTAAATCATAAATTATGACATGCTAAATCATAATTATGAGATTAAAAAGTCAAAATTATGACAAAAAGTTGAAATCATGGCTTTAAAAAGTCTGTCATAATTAGTTTGTTTTGACATACCAAGTCATAATAATAAGATTAAAAAATTGAAATTAGGAGTTTAAGTCATAAATATGACATTAAAAAATTATGACGTACTAAGTCATAATTATGACATACTAAGACTAAGTCATAATTAGATCTAGTTTTGACATACTAAGTCATAATTTATGACATGCTAATTCATAATTATGAGATTAAAAAGTCAAAATTATGACAAAAAAATTGAAATTATGACTGAAAGTCATGACATTAAAAATATTATGACATAAAAAGTCATAATTATGAGATAAAAGTCAGAATGTTGTTGTAATTATGACTTTTACTTTTTAAGTCATAATTCCAGTTCAGTTTAATTTAATCTCATAAATGACTTAGTGTGTAATAATTTTGACTTTTTATTTCATAATTATGATTTAAGCATGATGTTTTTCTTAACTCTGACTCTATTATTGAACTGAATCAACATTGAATAATGTTGAATAATGACTCACTCTATTGTCTTCTGTAGAGCTGCTTTATAGCTGAAATTTAATTTGTTTCATAATTAATAACATTAAAGTCGGCATGAAACGGAAGTTACTATCATCTTTACTTTCCTATTGTAATGAATAACCAAGTGAAATGGTTTCTGGAACAAGAACAAATGTAGGGCGGGGCTTGATGTTGTTCGTGTGGAATTGATTGGATGGTTGTGATTTGCTATTGGTGGATCTCATGTGAGTGACAGGTTGCCCCGCCCTCGCACCAGTAAACATGTCATCAGAGGAAAGAAAGTTATTTTGATTCAAGATTATAAGCCACATGAATTAAAAAAACTGCAATAATTCCATTGAAAAAGCAAGAATCATCACTATTATTATCAAGACTGTTTTATTACTGTAATGTGAAGCTGCTTTGAAGCAAATGCTATATAAATGAATGTGACTTGACTTGTAGATCCTGGTGGCGAACTTCCTGGCACAGACGGAGGCTCTGATGAAGGGAAAGACGACAGAAGAGGCGAAGAAAGAGCTAGAAGCTGGAGGACTGAGTGGAGAGAAACTTGAGAAAATTCTTCCACACAAAGTGAGAATATAAAGTCAACCACTGGCTTATACTGACCTCTACAGGACACAAATCACACTTCAGCCCATAAACACGACCTTGCTGCTCTTAATATTTCTGCAGCATGTATAATGTGAACAGTATGTGGATTTTCTGTACACACGGAATACCTACCTAAAAGTAATGTACAAAAATAATATTATTAAAAATAGTGGTTAGCATACAGTGTATATTGCAAAGTATACAATAAGCAGTTGAATATTTTGAACCCAGCTGTATTGCAGTAGCAGTAAAACAGTCCTGGTAACATCATCCATCTGTTTCTGTCCAGGTATTCCAAGGAAACAAGCCAACGAATTCCATCATCTTCAAAAAGTTGTCTCCGTATACTCTGGGCGTGCTGATTGGTGGGTTGAAAGCTGTTTTAAATGTTTTAGTGATGCTGTACAGTATTAGATATCAGATGTGCAGGTTCCTGACCTCTGACCTCTCTTTACAGCTATGTATGAACACAAGATCTTCATTCAGGGCGTCATGTGGGAAATTAACAGTTTTGATCAGTGGGGGTGAGTCAACGAATGCACGAATCTGATGAAATACATTTAGTTTTAATGTGTTACTACCAGGCCAGTGTTATTTTAGTATAACTGAAATACTGTTATAGTTTGTTTTAATATTTATTTATTTATTTATTTTTTGTAATTTCTGTTTTCATTATCGTTTCTGTCAAAATTCTAGTAATTTGTGTTTTTGTCATTTTTATTCGACTTTGTTTTTTCTATATGGTTTTTTTTAATTTTTCAGTTTTAGTTAGTTTAGTAGTGATGGGTGTTTTCAAAACACACTTTGTGAGGCTTTGCGAATCTTTTGTTTTTCGAATCAGTGGTTCAGAGCTCGATTCAACCACAAAAGTCACGTGAATTTCAGTAAACGATGCTTCATTTCGTCATACTGTTTTGAAAAGTTACGAAATTTCAATTGCTCACCATTAGGGGGCGATGATCTCAGTGAACCCATAAACCAGTGTCTATATGGTTTTTACCTGATCTCGGATCAGTTTTATAAAGTTGTAGACATTTGTAATAGCACATTTGTATAATAAAATAAGACGAGTATAGTTAATTGTCTCTTATTGGCCTGATTAGCCACATCCTCCATAAAACACACAAAACAAGCCCAACAAATTAATAAAAGAGCACATATTATACAGACACTTCATTTTTAATGGTGTTTGATGATTTATATATTCAATTTAATAGATTAACCTTTCAAGAAAACATTTTGTAACTGGTTTGTAAAAGGTATTTTTATGTATGTTTGGGCTGAGTTTTCATTGCATTTACACTGTTCTGACCAGCAGGGGTCACCAGCATGTGGCGATTTGAGCGCTTCAAAACAGTGAATCATTTTGCAAAGCAAACTCTGAGTTTCAAAAAGCTTAGTTTCTCCCATCACTAATGCTTAGTACATCAAGTTAAACTAAATTAAAATGAAAGATTTTTTCTTAGCACCCTGCAGAATAATTGTCATGGTCATGATAAGGAAGAAGAGGCATAACTTTATTTTATAAAACCAAAAGAGAATAAACAAACATGAGAAACAACTCAACTGTGTGCTACAACACATTCAACACCAGACAAACTAAACTGAAGGCAATTTATGCAGAGAATAATGATCTAAACAAGGAACAGGTGTGAGAAATCAATGAGACAATGAGTAACCATGACAACCAATGAAAACACAGGAAACAAATGAAAAGTCCATGAAAACGAAACTAAAACAACAACTGAACGTGACAATGATAAATTAAAATAAGTTTATGTTTTCTTTTGGTTTTAATTAACTATAATAACCCTATTCCAGACTTTTTTATATATTTTTACATATACTGACTGTCTGTCTTCTCTCTAAACTCAGCGTGGAGCTCGGGAAACAGCTGGCAAAGAAGATCGAACCTGAGCTTCAGGATTCTGCCGAGGTCACTTCTCACGACTCGTCCACGAACGGCCTCATCAACTTCCTCAAGAAGAACTTCGCTTGAATGAACCCTGAAGAGAAGCTTCACCTTTTCCCAGAATCCCCTGCTGCACCCCAAAACCACAGCAACCTTCTGAAAGCACACAGCCCAAAAAACAAGGCTGAAAACTGAGGGTTGCCTCAAAATTGCACCATTTTTAATTAGATTTTAAAACATTTTGAAACTATAATGTGGTGTATTTTTAAAAGAGAATTAAAACATTATTATATAACCATGAATAGGCAATATTGTGTTAATTTATCATTATAAAAAATGATAAATCAGAAACATTACCATCTTTGTTTTACACCGAACTCTGAAATATCCCTCGTTTGAAGCACCAGTTTACACTTCATGAAAGTTTCTGTTTTCATCACAAGTGGGAATCTTTTTTTCCAAAATAAATCACTTTGCACAATTTCTGTGACTTTGGCTATGATTCAAATAAAACTAGCACTATTTGAGCAATAAATAGTACTAACACTATGCATGAATGCAACATTGAATGCAATCTAAGTCACTTATATAATAGTAGTATTTTTAGCGGCTGATTATAATTTCTGCAAAATCACATTATGATTTATATCATTTAAAATGCATTATAATGACCATTATAAAATGGTTAGTTCCTGTCCTTGATTCTGATCAATAACTGTGTTTTATTCACAATAAAACATGGCTATGACCGCCTCACCCAACGGTTCTGTGTATCACAACACCCTTAGCAACCACTCTTGTTTGTTCATTGAAGCTTACTGTATTATGTAGAAGAGTATTGTGAGAAAGAGATTGAGTGAGTGATTTTATTACCTGCATTCAGATTTAGCAATTCCTTCAAGTCATATCTTCATATCTTGTCCTTTTAACATTTAAGGGGTTTTCCCATGACTGACAGCGCTAGTCAAAGCATTTGTCAGTTGTTCCGTGTTCACAACAATTCAGTCTTTTCAATATAAAAGTCTTCACTACTGACTGACACACTCATAAAGACAGCCTTTGCCGCCATCTAATGGCGTAATAATGTAACTTCTGTTGCTTTTCACGGTAAGGGACTATTTTTTCTGGCGGAAGAAAGCTTTTCGTGATTTTACTTCATGAAAGTTGCATTGAAACACATTTTTTGGCTTTAATATTTGTATTGTGTGTGGTAACCATTTTATAAAAGCAATACGGTACTTGAGGCTAGCGCTGTTCGTGAATAAGTCACTCTCGTACCTTATTGCTTTCTTAATGTCTTTTAAATTACATGGTTCATCATAGTATTTAACTAAAGCTATAGGTTGTGAAATCAAGCATTTCTCATTCTTACTGTTTTTTAGTAAGCTTATGTACTAGCATAGCATACATCTACCCAATTAGCCTGCTAGCTTAGCTTATATTATATTAGATATGTTTTTTGCATTAAATATCTGTTTCCAGTTTGTTTTATTATGCAGTAGGCATTCTTTTTATATTTCAAACATGTTGTTTGTGCACTTTATGTAATAAACATCATACAATAGTGAAATAGGTTATAATTAGTCAAGGCATCACAATAACAACTTTTGATCAGATTTCTCATGACACCGGACGTACATTCGCCATGTTGTCATTATCATGTGACCTACCTCTCTGCCATTCATAAATCATCTCCCATGGCCTCATGGGATAGTAAAGTGTCCATCGTATGAACACTTCAGAATCTTGCCAGAAGTAGTAGGTCATCCGGGTACTTTTTGCCGACCTTTTTTTTTTTGAGTACTGTGAATTCAGACACACATATTTTGTCACATACTGTTTTTGGCCTACTTTATAGTAGGGAAGTATGTGATTTCAGACACAGCTCAAGTGAAACTGAAGAAATCAGCTGCATCTGATTTTCATAACAGATCAGAAGGACATGACCAGCAGGTGGCGCTTTAAGTCCATATGTATAACAGTCAGTCAGTACCCTGGTTCCCAGTGTTTCCTCTTTGGATCATGAGGGCAAAGGTCAGATGTGTTCTGTTCCACTTAAATCCCAAAACACGTAGAGACAGAACCAAAACTCACATCTGGAAAACATCATGTGAATGAAAATGTTCTCCACAAACAATAAAAACCCTGACTTTCACTGTAGGCTATATTACCATACAGAAACATTCAATCGCATGAGTTTAGGAGCTGTAAATAATTCCTGCATTGATGAAATGATTGACAGATCAGAGAGAAAGCTCAGAGAGAGATCAGATCAGGGTAAAATGTGCCTGTTGCCTGGCAACATGTCTTTCACTTCAAACATCACCTGCCTGGTTATTTCCGGCTTTTTCCTGGAAGAAAAATAATAATTGGGAAGAGAATGATTTCTGAAATCTCATCTGAGCTGAGATAAAACTGGCGGTAAGCAAAATGAATTAACATATCAGATCCTCAAAACAATTTGAAAGTCAATGCAGTTACCGTGGCAACAAGACTAAAAACTGTAATAGTCATCAAGAGCCGATGGTGATCTGGCATTTTCCACTAATAGGGACCAATTCCTTAAAGCAATAAAGTCTCCTGTTCAGCCGAGCCATAATGTGAGATGAGAGTGTTTGAACACATCAGTCACATTTCTTCATTATTTTTACTCAGTAACTGATATCTGATGTGCTTTTTAGTGATTGTATGAAGCCATTCGCTTTTGTAAAAAATACTGTATGTTAAATTGACTATTAAACTATTGAAAAACCACTGAACATTAATGTATAATGGCAAAACATTCTGTCTCGCCTCAGGCCAGGGGTCTCAACTTTCACGACTGGAACCAACATGAGTGAATAATATAATTTTAATTATATATATATATATATATATATATATATATATATATATATATATATAAAATGAATATTATATAAAATGAATATAATATAGGCCCAATATTTAATATTATTCATAATAAAAAATAAAAAAGACTGTGTATATATCTAATTATTATATATAAATGTTGTTATATTTATTTACCAGAGACATAAATTTTTATACAAATTTAATATAATGTAATATATTTTATTAGCAAAATTAATATTAAACATATTAAATAATATATACATATATTAATATATACATTTAATATTATTTTTTATGAATTATATATATATATATATATATATATATATATATATATATATATATATATATAATATTTTTAATTATTAAAATGAATATTATATAAAACAAGTATAGTATAGGCCCTATATTTAATATTATTTAAAAAATAATAATAAAAAGACTGTATCTAAATATTATATATAAATTTTATTATATTTATTTTACCAGAAATGTAAATTTTTATACAAATTTAATATAATTATTTGTATAAGCAAAAATAATATTAAACACATTAAATAATATATACATTTATTAATATATACATTTAATATTACTTTTATTATTAATAATAAAAATAATATATATAATGTATATTATATATTTCCATCATTTGGACCCTTTCTACAGCATGGAAGTAAATGATTTAATTTTATTTCCTTCATTTTTACACATATTAGTGTTTGAATATTTTTACCACATTAGTCAATCTCAAACATTTAACCCTGTAAACATGGTTTTGTTTTTGGAAGAAATATGAACTTTTCATTCATTTAGGAGAAATATAAGAATCACAGTCATGTCCACATACAGCTGCTCTCTTTAAACAGATGTTGTTTGTGATATCAGAGTGATTTATATGAATTTTGATATAGATTGATATAAATGAAAGAGCTCACAGGGGGATTTATATTAAATTTAATGTGATGGAGAATCTTTATTGTAATTTACACCATGACTGCATCACTGCTTTATTATTTCATAAACTCATTTTAACTGCATTTTTATTGGCTCTATTTAATCAAACTGACAGCACTCCAGATGTTTTTTACACAACACTGGAGTAAAAAAATACAACAAAAAAATAGTATTATTTTATTTTGACACACTACTTGCTGATTTAAACATACATCATGATTAGACAGAAATGTTATGCTACTGCTTGAAATGTTGTTCAGTGGGTTATTTTTTTCTGAGCACAGCCTTTGACATCATTCCTGTATTTATTTGACAGATCTTGAGGTCACTGGCACCAGATTTCATCCGTCCTCATGGACTTTCATTCATCGCTCAAACTCCAGACCACTGTTTGACAAATCACAGAAGTCACAGAAGGCCAGAGAGACTCATGGAAAACTTTGCTACTGAACTGATCTTATCATGCGATCAACTGTAATCATTCAATCTTGGACAACAAGAGCAACAAAAAGTCCCGTGATCGAATTACACATCAATCTAATGGCCGAGATGATTCCCAGCGTCACAGCTGGATTTACACACACACACGCCGGACACATGCTCTCCGCAGCCCGCCGTTCCCACGGACCCGCGTGTTATGTAAAGCTCGCTGCATGGAGGAGCGTGGGTGGGCAGAGCCAATCCAGAGTTTTCGGGTGGTCCTTTGGCCTGGAGCCCCGACACTATTGTTGAAAAAGAAACCCAGTTTTACATGGAAAATCTGCTCCAGAGTTTCAGAGTTAAAACACAGATCCGATTTGAGGGCAGGGTTGCGAGGTCTGTGTGACAAAACCAGCCCAAAGACCAATCAAAAACAGCCCAGAACTAGTGACATATCCCAAATATCAAAACTCAACATGCCAATCCCATACATGATATTACTGTTTAAATTATACAATCAGGCATAACATTATGACCACCTTCCTAATATTGTGTTGGATCCCTTTTTGATGCAAAATAACCCTGACCCGTCGAGGCATGTACTCCTCTAGACCCCTGAAGGTGTGCTGTGGTATCTGACACCGAGATGTTAGCAGCAGATCCTTTAAGTCCTGTAAGTTGCGAGGTGGAGCCTCCATGGATCGGACTTGTTTGTTCAGCACATCCCACAGATGCTCGATTGGATTGAGATCTGGGGAATTTGGAGGCCAAGTCAACACCTCAAACTCGTTGTTGTGCTCCTTAACCATTCCTGAACCATTTTTGCTTTGTGGCAGGAGCATTATCCTGCTGAAAGAGGCCACAGCCACCAGGGAATACTGTTTCCATGAAAGGGTGTACATGATCTAGGTGGTACGTGTCAAAGTAACATCCACATGGATGGCAGGACCCAAGGTTTCCCAGCAGAACATTGCCTAAAGCATCATAATGCCCTGCCTTCTGCCTTGCCTTCTTCCCATAATGAATCCTGGTGCCATGTGTTCCCCAGGTGAGTGACGCACACACACCCGGCCATCCACGTGATGTAAAAGAAAACGCGTTTCATCAGACCAGGCCACCTTCTTCCCTCACAAAACTCATCATCTATAGCACAGTTTGATCATTGGTAGAATGTAAAATATTCAATACAAGCATTTAAGTCAAATTCAACTTATGCAACATCAAACCTTTAACCTGCGAGAAAAAAATGAACCCACACCAACATTTTTAAAAAAGCCCAATTCTGAATGAAAACCACAAACTTGCCAATCCTGCTTAAGGGTGCACAAACACCTAACAACAGCATAGCAACAGACTAGAACACCCTTGTATCATAACAGCGAGTTTTGCATGGGCAAACACGACTCAAATCTAGTTAAATATCTCCTTAAATGTTAAATATGTACTCCAAAACAAAGAACGTGCACTTAAAGGTTTGTTATGCCCTTGTGAAAAAGAAGTTCACTTTAGCATGCTTTTAAAAAGAGCACTTATTACAGAAATAATGTTAAGTAGGACTTTTTAGTACATCTTTTTATGTAATTTCATAATTACTTCTATTGTCTTTGAAATATGGTTAAAGTGTGCTGGTGAATGAACTGAGAAGCATTTCTGGTCAACTAAAATATACTTCACTGTCATTTCTATTGAAACTTGTTTGTCGTGTATTTTAAATCACTCATTTGTAATGATTAATTACAATTCAGTACATGTAAAATGTTTAAATATCAAATAACTCTACAGATTACATAATTACAAATATACTTTTAATATTTGAAGTACATTCAATAGAATTAGTCAGACTTGTTTTTCTCAAGGATAACAGATGAACTGGAGCACAGGAATAAAGGCAAACAGAAAAACACAGTGAGAGTCTCATTAAAGTGAAAACTCGTCTGCTGTTTGTCATCGAGCAGCTAATGAACTCAGCACCTCTTCTGTTCAAATAATTCATGGCTTTTCAAGAGGAAATTTCACGTATTTTGTCAGCAGTTTTAGTGTCTGCCATAAACATGATTATCGACTTCATGGACTCACGCCATAGACTTACATTTAATGACTTTAATCCATAGACTTACAGCTACACACACACACACACACACACACACACACACACACACACACACACACGCACTCACTCACTCTTATATTATTCATTTTATATGTCTAGTATATTTCTGCATACGTAAACCCAGATTAACACAGATTTGAATTAAAGCACAGAGATTAAAGAAGTTGTTCTTTACAACCTAATTAATGTTCAGACTGTGTGTTTAATCCTAAAATCTCCTCAGCAACATTCAAAACACCACAGCAGCTGGAATGGATTCAGTGAAGAAACTCATTACAATCACTTCTGTGATCTGATTATTGTCACAAAACCAATTAAACAAAAGCTGATGGCAACTTCACATTAAAAGAGCAATAATTGGTTACACTTTATTTTGAGTTTACTTTAGACATTCTGCTAACTATAAGTCACTTTGCAACATCTCAACTAACTCTCATTAGAGTATTAGTGTAGGGTTAGGGTTATAGAATAAGTTGAAATGTCGTTGCATAGTTATTTATAGTCAGTAGAATGTCTGAAATAAAGTGTTAGCAGACATTAAGCACTAATACTCTAATGACTGCTAGTTGACATGTAGTTGCAAAGTTACTTAGAATATTTAAAGTGGACCAACGAAATAAAGTGTTATCTAATAATTTAATAATTTAAAGAGAAATATCTGAGACAATGTCAATATGTAAATGAAACATAACTGAGTTGGCAGAGCAGTATCAGACATCAGGGTGCGGCGAGTGTTTGCGTGCAGGACTGTGATTACAGTGAGCTGATATCACTGCTGAATAAACACACCGAACCCTCCGATTCCACAGGAAAACCACTGCAAAACAACAAGACTTTTCTGCTGGAAAACTGCTGGAAACTGGAACACTTCAGACAGAGGAGAACGGAGAGCGTAAAGGTCTCACCCAACAGTAAAGCTTAGGAAAATCACTTCAGACTTCATATGACCAACAGGATGTGATGTCATGCTCTAGGGACGCTGATTTGAATAAATCAAATGAAAGAAACAAATACATTCAAGATTTTCAAGTGCCAGACTAACAGCTTGCACCAGCGCAAACTCTCTTTTGCTGTTCAAAAGTAGGAGTTACTAAAAGACACACAGTGTAAAATTAGCGAATGAGTTATTTTTGTGGCTGACCTTATTGCATATGAATTTGTAGGAGTTTCCCTGTCAGGCCACTAAATTTGGGAGGAGAGTATTGAAATGATTCATGCTAAGTGATTTACTAAGATTTGCGGTGGTCAATTTACTGGTATTTGCACCATTTTTTAACGCCCCAAAAAAGCAGGGTTGTCACTAGGCCCATTTTAGAAGAGCTTTAGTAATTAGAAACAGAGGAAAACGTCTGTGCATTTATTGATTGTTATGATATCTGCATCTGTGTAGTTCTTTGTCATAAATGCACTTTACACAATATGATGCAAGAGCAATTCAAAACGGTTTCCACTGTAAAATCTGGGTTTTTTTAATGAAATTCCTTTCATCTAAATGGCATTAGACTTTGTGACTACTCTTGATATACTTCTTGAGTGTAATAAAATTGATAAAATTTGTTATAATGTTCATTTTATAATAAATCCAAAAGCAAAACACACAAAAAGAATGATAAGAGAGGAAATGGCAAATGAGCTAATGAGTGGTCCTCTGCTGCCATCTAGTGGTTATAGTGGTAATTCCATGTCATTTTCATGTTAAAAGTGTTTGTTTTCCACCAGGTGACAGAAATCCTTTACTAAAGCATGGAACACTTTCCATGTTATCTCACTGAATGAAAATATGAAATGTAGATCTTCTTTGAAGTTAACTTTACTGCACAAATGTAGAGTTTAAAAAAATAATAGCGTTTAAAACATTACAAGTATTAGAAAAAATATTTTACCCACATATTGCTAATCTAGACAATTACTGTAAAATAAAGTTTGTCTATATTCTTAATGAATATTAGCTGGTTATTTAAAATGATTAGAAATGAATTCAATACTCAATACAGTTTTGAAGATGAAGGTTCCACACAAATAAAATCACAGTCACACAGTTTAAGTTAACTACAAAAACCACTTTATTGAAAAAGCAGATTACATAAATCTACGGTTAAATGATACGCCCAGACTTTTCATACATTAAATAACTTTAAACTTTTCACGTTTAGATAAATAAATCTACTTTGCTTTTTCTTTATTTATGAAATATCTAGGAAATCAAAACATTGTACGATAAAAAAGGTGATGCAACAGAATGTAAGATGTGCATTTTTAAAGAACTAACCGAAGGAAAGCTACCGTTCATGGAATCTCCGATAAATGCAGGAAATACATTCTACACTGCTTATTTACAGGGACTCTAGCCTTGTGCTATACAATAGTAGTATGTTTTAAAAGTGGATTAAGACAACTTGGAGAACTTTAAAAACAACAACACACTTGCGGGAATGATCTGAAAGTGGAAAAATCAGAGGTTACTGAACTGTTTAGAGGAATATTCTGTCATTATACTGAATATTCATGCTGTCGATTACCACAGAAAATGCATAGTAAAAAAAAAACATGATGATTTTCTCTGGGAGTCGACGGCATGTCACAGACGCTGTACGTTAATCCAGAACATTCCTTTAGCTAAATCTGCGGGGAACCTCTTTCACCAAAAACCAGGTCAAGATGACGTTATGTGCTTCCGGTACAGTAATCAGTCAGCAAACACACATCTTCACATGAGTACATCAGTCTGCTTTGCAGATAAGAAAATCACTGGATTTAAGAAACAACGCTCTCCATCAGATCTTCTCAGGTCAGGAAACACATACAGCCTGTTTCTGTCAGTAGTATCACAGCAGACGTCTGTGTGGAACAGGAAAAGTGTGTACAGCAGACCTGACAAGCATTTATGTCCTGCTTAAAACGCTCTGAACGTGATCAAATACTGCAGGATCTTCCTCAGTGTTTTTTAATCAGCTGGTGTTTTGGTGATTTTAGTGCATGTATGAAGTCAGTTTTAACCACAAACACACACAATACTGACTAGATCTATCGTTTCACCATTTCAAAGACAAACTCCTTTTTGTGTCCAAAGTGTTTGTGCAACTTCCTTTATAATAAATGACATTTGCATTGATATTTTGTCTACACTCTTAGAAGAAAAGGTTCTATATGGAACCTTAAAGGGTTCCGTCAGGCACTTCATATTTAGGGGTTCCATCATGGAATCATTATAGATTTAGTTTTAATGAATTAAACTTTATGAATTAAACAGCTCATAAACATGCCACCAGATATTATGCAATCATTTAAGGGGTGGTTGATTATGATTTCACTTTTTTTAACTTTAGTTAGTGTGTAATGTTGCTGTTTGAGCATAAATAACATCTGCAAAGTTACGACGCTCAAAGTTCAATGCAAAAGGAGATATTTTCTTTTACAGAAATCACTTTTTAAGGACTACAACAAGCTTCTTCCTGGGTTGGTGACATCACTAACCCTAAAATTTACATAAATCCCACCCCCAAGAACACACAACAAAGGGGGTGGGGCCATGTTGTGCCACTTTAGAGAAGAGGAAGAGTTGTTGTAGTAGAGTGTTGTTGACATGCCGTCATTTTACGCCACACAAACGCTGGATTTGCACAAAAGATTAACATGACGACACATGCTAGTGGATGAGTTGAATCAACTCCACAGAAACTACATAAATTTATCCACTAACCATTCAGAAACGTCTAAAAGTTGTAACTTCTTCCTGAGTCTCTCCATCAGTGTCGACTCCGGTTTGAACAATGTAAGGCTGAACACCGTTACTGACAATCCTCATTTTGGCTGCGTGAGATTCTCCAGCTTTGTTGTTGTTGAGCTGTTAAAGCTCCGCCCTCTTCTGGAAAGCAGGCAACTCATTTGCATTTAAAGGGACACACACAAAAACAGTGTGTTTTTGCTCACACCCAAATAGGGGCAAATTTGACAAGCAATAATAAATGATCTGTGGGGGATTTTGAGCTGAAACATTCTGGAGACACCAGAGACTGATATTACATCTTGTGAAAAGGTCCCTCCCTATATAGAACCTTTTTGGCATAAAGTGAGTCAAGAACCTTAGAGTTCTATATAGAACCTCTTTGTTTTCCTAAGAGTGTAATGCAATGACGTTCAGATGTTTTAAAGTGTCTAAATACTTATCAGGGTTACTGTATATGACACACACACAATCACACACAGTGGCCCAGCCACTAGTGTACATGAACATATACACAACGACACACACACACAGACGTACACACTCACAACATGTCCTAATCAGATGCAATGCAATAAGCTTCCAGCGTTTATGTGAATCTAGTCAAAATATAAGAGAGCTTTCTTTTGTGAACAGACTTTTCTACGTGTGTTATAGTGTTCATGACTATTATTCTGACATGTGCAAAACGTTCTGCTGCTTGTGGCTTCATTGCATCGCGGCTGGTTCAGGCACCGGGTCACACACAAACACAAATTGACTGCAGGACAAATGCAGGTGGTCTCTGGCTGGCCTGGTTGAATCCAGCAAATCCAGGCTTGAACTTTGACCCCTGCGTACATCAGAGTCCCTTCAGAGTCTCCTGAGACACATTACAGTGCGTCTCCTCTACATTAAGGAATATGTAAGGCAGGAAGGCACCTCATCCAGAGACAAACCAGTGTCCGAAGAGCACTACGAATAAGAGTTTGGCGGAGAAGATCCTCCGTGTTCACAGATCCAACCCCGTTGTGCTGGTGTCAGGTCGTAACGGCCTCTCTGACTCCGGCCAGAGAGATTCAATGTCAGACTTCTGCAAAATATACATTTGTTAGTCCTGCTATATGCAGCAGGATTCACAACGTCACCTGGTGAAGAAAATTCCACCTTTGTGCCAGCAATGCATCAACGTTCGGTCCACTGCCGCCACTAGTTTAGGCATTTCATTGATGCTTAAAGGGACAGTTCACTATTATTTACTCGCGCTCACGTCATTCCAAACCTGTACAATTCATAGACAATTTAAGACACCACGGGTTAAAAAAAACTGATGTCACTATAATAAAACTGTAATGAATTAGAACTGAATTTTAGTTTTCTAAAAAGTTGTTTGAATATGCAAATAATGCATTATCTAATTAAATATACTTATTTGCATTAGTTTAAATTTCTTGTTATTTTGTTGTCTAATTTTGAGAAAACAGCATTTAAATATATGCATTGTAACTGTAATTAAACACTTAAATTAGTGCTGTTAAATCGATTAATCGCATCTAACATAAAAGTATGTTTACATAATGTGTGTATATATATTATATATGTGTGTCTGTGTGCAATTGTACAAATATATGTGTGTATTAATGCTGTCAAATAATTAATCGTGATTAATAGCATATAACATAAAAGTATGTTTACATAATATGTGTGTGTGTACTCTGTATATTTATTATGTATTAAAAAATATAAACGCATATATCTTTAAGGAAATATTTACATGTATACATGTACATATATATATTTATATATTGTATAAATATATTTTATATGTAAATATAATATATTTTTGTTAAATATATACATGCATGTGTATTTATACATACATAATAAATAAACAGCATATTATAACACATTATGTAAATAAACTTTTGTTAGATGCAATTAATCGTAATTAATCGTTTTGACAACATTTATGTATGTATAAATATATGTGTGTATACACAAACAAACACACACATATATATATATATATATATATATATATATATATATATTATATACACACACATATTATGTAAACCAACTTTTATGTTAGATGTGATTTATCGTGATTAATCGACTTGTCAACACTAACTTTAATGTGTATTTTGGATGTTTTCTTTCAACTAAAACATGTTATGGACACAAAATAGCCTAAAATCTCAAAATTAACCAGGGAATGAAAAACAATGGTTTTGCCAATAGTGTCTTGGCTGAAAAGGACATTTTAATAAATGTCTTTTGTCTTCCATGGAAGATAAAATCATACCAGTTTGGAACAACATGAGGGTGAATAAATGATTCATTTTTGGTAAAATGTCCCTTTAAACACCCGGGCAGCTTGGCACAAAAAGCGGCACGACACACGCATACAGGAATGGTGCATGTCAAAGGCAGTGAGTGACGTGACGGCCTGATCGACGCAGGATATTCGATGAAGGCACAGGAAGTCATAATCTCAGTCTGTATGCATGTTCAGTGCTGTCGTCTGGCATTCAGAGGTCACGTTTGGAGGAAAAACAGGCACGGGTCGCCCTCCGTTCCCCTGCGGCAGTGCTGAAGACCTCATGCTGGGTCCCGAACGGAGCGAAAACCCCTCGATACGGCGAACGAGACCGGAACGTGTGAGGAAGAAGGTGATGAGGGATGAAAGTAGTAATAAAAGCCTCCCTGGTTGGTCATATAAACCCTAAACAAGTGGAAATATGTAGACTGATTTCCCTGTTTATTGTTTAGGGGAAGGACAGACACTTCTCTGTCTTTATCTCCTCTTGCTTGTCGTTCCACCATTCTCTTCTTCAGCGTGAGTCCGTGTGTTCACAGTTCAGTGACGTGTAGCGGGTAACTCGGGGGCGGGTGGGGCGGCAGAGGGGTCTTTAACCGGTGCAGATGGCATCGGTGGCACAGCAGGTGCCCCTCCAGCGGGTAACAGCGATGCCCCTCTTCATCATTCAGCTGCAGGCCACAATCCTGCAAACCAGGCAGACGCATGTTACTTTCTTCATATGTTTGATAGAAATGAAGTCAAGCCCAATAAAAGCCTTTTTCAGACATCAGAATACAGTGAATCATCACTCTTGTTGCAGGAGCTTCACTGTAAATAATTTAATGCACAAAGCTTCCTTTATAGATGGAAATTCCTTCTGCAAGCCAATTGGGAAAATCCGTAGCAAGAGAAAGAAATCTAGAACTGCAGTTCGGATGGTTAATAAATTACCATGAAAAGCAAATATGGATTCAACGTTTTGACAAGGGCTTCAAGCACCCTAATCTCAACCCTGTCACATGACAATTTTGTATTTTGTTCAAATTGTGAATTGGAAGACATATTTTTGTGATAACGAAAAGATAAGTGACATATGTAAAAGTAATCATTGACTATAAGCGCACACACACACACACACACACACACACACACAAATGATATTCTAATATATATCTATAAAATATATATCATTATTATTTGTATTAATATTAATAAAATACTAAATGTATATTGTTTAATATATTTACTAATAATACAAATAATAAAAAATAATTATATAAAATTTGTATGAAAATACACATTTATGGTAAATAAATACATTTTTTTACACTTGTATATTTTTATTATGAATATTATTAAATATAGGGCATATATTTTTTATACAATATTAATTTTAATACATATATAATATTCTAGTATATATCTATAATATATATCATTATTATTATTTTTATTAATATTAATAAACATAATACTAAATACATGTTGTTTAATATGTTTACTAATAATACAAATAATAAAAAATAATTATATTAAATTTGTATGAAAATACACATTTATGGTAAATAAATATTTTTTTTTACACGTGTATATTTTTATTATGAATATTATTAAATATAGGGCATATATATATATTTTATACAATATTAATTTTAATACATATATAATATTCTAGTATATATCTATAATATATATCATTATTATTATTTTTATTAATATTAATAAACATAATACTAAATACATGTTGTTTAATATGTTTACTAATAATACAAATAATAAAAAATAATTATATTAAATTGGGATGAAAATACACATTTCTGGAAAATAAATTACATATATTAGATATATACACACTCTTATATTTTTATTATGAATACAATTATTTTTATTTTTTATTATGAATAAATAGCCTATATTATATTTATTTTATATAAAATAAATATATAATATATTATATAATATAATTTCAAATATATTTATATACAAGTACACGGCTGCTCATTGACAAAGTTTTTTTTTTTTTTTGCTAAATTCAGAAAATTACTTAAATATCATTCAAAATATTACTAAAATTACATTTTAATAAAGTGTTAAGATAATACTGGAGCCAAAAAATCACTTTCTTTATCAGAAAAGCTGAGATTTCCTCTATAAAAAGACTGCGATGTTCGTCTCTTTGAGAAATGTGTTTAATTGAACACTTTACCTCACAGACTCAAAGTTTAGCTGCATGACCCACTCTGGAATGTCATCAGTCAATGATTCACAATATTAATGCACATTTATACCTGACCCAAGCCCTAATACACACAAAACACATCTTACATAACTGCAGAGCATTATCCAGGAGAGTAAACATGACCCCTAGTTAGGTGCCATTTACCAGACGCACTTTCCTTTGAGCGAATCACAGTAAACCAGCTTCACAATCATGACAGGACTGGGACTGAACCTGTGGTCAGTAACTACTGACTTATGAACGAGTCTGAATTACCTCACAGTGATAGCACTCCACGTGGTAATCTTTATCCATGGACACCACCCGTATGGTCTCCTCTGAACCCTACGAACACACACACACAGCCAGTTAACCTCTGTCAGGACAGTCCTGAAGCGTGACCTCAATCTAACTCATGCAACTATCATATATCACTATATTCAAACACTTGTACCTGTGCTGGGAGGATTGGCTGGTTACACGAGGCACATTTAGGAGCAAAAACCCTGTGAAGATGAAGAGACAACATTATGAATAAAACCACATTAAAAAAACACATAAAACCACATTATGTAAGGGATTATGTAAAATAAACCCTGACAGGGTGATCAGGACCCCTTATTTTGCGGCTGGATGCACAATCTCTCACTTATGACATGGATACTTGGTGCATCAGTAAATATTTAGACATAAAATGTTTATTTGATCTTCCGCAAAGTAAAGCAAGCAGCTTCGAGCCTCGACGAACAAGACATTTAAGGGATATTGTACTTTTGAAGATTTTCACCACATGAAATATTGATTTGAGAAGAAACCGTTTTAAAATATTACCTGTTTTTATCTTAAAATCCACTATGGTGTATATATATATATATATGTGTATATATATATATATATATATATATATATATATATATATATATATATATATATACATACATTTCAGTATTTTGGGAGCATAGAGAGATCGACTTGATAACATCATTCGCAGTGTTTCAAGGGAGTGGGCGGAGCTTAATAATTATTTTAGAGCATGTTGCTTTTTTCGACTCTCTGATTGGTGTAAATTCTGTTCAGCATCATGGGTAATGTAGTTTTTCACCAGGAATTCCACTGTTAAACATGATTATTTTAAAAATAAGCTGAAATAATGCAGGCTGACTGCTTCAGCAGAAGCAAATACCATCAATTAACAACCTCGTAGGTCAAAGTAGGTCTGTCTTTAAATGGACCTATTATGCCTTTTCACAAGATGTAATATAAGTCTCTGGTGTCTCCAGAATGTGTGAAGTTTCAGCTCAAAATACCCCACAGATCATTTATTATAGCTTGTCAAATTTGCCTCTATTTGGGTGTGAGCAAAAACACACTGTTTTTGTGTGTGTCCCTTTAAATGCAAATGAGCTGCTGCTCCCACCCCCTTTCCAGAAGAGGGCGGAGCTTTAACAGCTCAACAACAATAAAGCTGGACGATCTCACGCAGCCAAAATGATGACGGTGTTCAGCCTTACATTGTTCAAACCGGAGTCAACACTGATGGAGAGACTCAGGAAGAAGTTACAACTTTTAAAATGCATTAAGGGGCAGTAATATTATAATAAGATCCCCTTCCAACGTCACTAGGGGAGTGAAATCTGAGCAGCTCGTTTTTTCACATGCTTGCAGAGAAAGGCTTGCCAAAACAAAGTTACTGGGTTGACCTTTTTTCACATTTTCTGAGTTGGAAAATGCAACGGGGATCCAATTATAGCACTTAAACACAGAAAAAGTCTCATGATATGTCCCCTTTAAAGGTTTATAAGGTTTATCAAAATCAATTTTCTTATGGAGAAAATGAATGGAGTTTTTATTTCCAGTACTCAACTGTTGCACTCTATAATAATAATAATAGATGTAATGAATATTCATTATTATACAAAAACACCTTGGGTCTGAAATATAAAACAGGGTGAACGTGAAGATGTCACTCACGTGTGGTAGTCTTTCACACAGTAGATGTTGTTCTCCACATCCACGGTGAAAGGAACGCCGTCCAGACCCTCCTTACACACCACACAGCGGAAACAGCCTGGATGATACGACTTTCCCAGAGCCTGCAAGATCTACACATACACACACACACACACACACACACACACACACACACACACACACACACACACACACACACACACACACACAGGTGAGATGGTCGTGGGCTGATGCAGCACTAATGAGGCACAATAACATCATCTGTTTCTAAGTATAGACACACATTACTGAGTATTTTAAGAGATGATGCTGCTTTGATAATCCATTTTTGGTTCCACATTTATTTAAAACGGTAAAACTAATTTAAATGACAAGTGGAAAGTGAAAAATCAGAGCAATAGTAGTAGTGAATAAGCACCAGATGGAACTGAAATCTTACCATCTCCATGATGAGGTGACCACACACAAAGCATTTTTCCGCTGTCTGCTGGAATCCGGAATACTACGGAAGAAAATATCACAGCTCAGATGTAAGATCGTATTTGACAGCACATGGTGTTTCTTTGAAACATACTCCGTTAAACAGTTTGGAGTCACTTATGACCAATGCATCCTTGCTAATCTTACTGACTCAACAGTACTATATTGGTCCAAATGCTTCTAAAATGTCTGTAAATAAAATTTTACTGAGGATTCATAGATTTCTCAAATGCACAATCATTTATTAAGAAGAGTTGATTGAGATATTTGTAATTTTTGGCTATTTGGACTTATTAATATTTTAGCATGACACAGGCATGTCATATAATTATTATGCAAGTCAAAATAAATTATATAATTTGTTAATACAAATAAATATATCTTTTCAACATTAAATTTACATTAATGTATAGGTGAAGTGTGTATTTATCTATGATTTAAGTGGTGAACATTTCAAGTTTTTCTCCATTTGGAACATTTCACATTTCATCATTGTCAAACACACTTAAAAGTACAAATAATTCTTGTTTATAAGAAAACTCGCATGTGTATTACAGAAAAATGTCTAAACAAGTTTATGATAAATTACAGCATGTCACATTGATTCATGTTTCATGTCAACTACCCAGATGAAAACTATATTAATATGAATCTATGAATCATACTATGAATCATTTGTTGTACTCCTCATTTGTAAGTCGCTTTAGAATAAATCATCTGCAAAATGATTAAAAGTATACCTACACTACATAATATAAATGTATAAATAGAAAAAAAAAAAAAAAAAAAAAAAAAAATATATATATATATATATATATATATATATATTAAGAGTACAATTGTATCAAAATATATGAAATATTAAACAAAAAAATATATATACACACACATAAACACATAAAATATAAATAAATATATACACACACATAAATATATATATATATATATATGTGTGTGTGTGTGTGTTTATTTATGTGTGTGTATATATATATATATATATATATATATATATATATATATATATATATATATTAAGAGTACAATTGTATCAAAATATATGAAATATTAAACAAAAAAATATATATACACACACATAAATAAACACATATATATATATAAATGATAACAAACTAAATATATAAATATTTCATGTCACCTTCCAAAATGCAAAACTATATGAATATGAATCTATGAACTATCAAATTTCAACACCAAAACTCCAGAATCTCATAACCTCAATGTTTTGAAAAGAAGAAAAGATGCTACACCATGGTAAATATGCCCCCGTCCCAACTATTTTGAGGCCTGTAGCAGGCATCAAAATTGAAATGAGCTCATTTTGTGCATAAAATTGTAAAATTTTTCTGTTTAAACATTTGTTATGTTATCTATGTTCTGTTGTGAATAAAATATTAGCTCATGTGATTTGAAAGTCTTTTTTTCATTTCATTCAAATTTAAAAAACTTTTCCGGAATTCAAGTTTCAGGTTGTATATATAATATTATAAATAATATATTATACATATACTTGTAAAAATATATTAAAAATATTTTAAGAGTAAAATATCTAAAAAATATGAAATATTAAACAAAAATATAATATAATATAATATAATATAATATAATATAATATAATATAATATAATATAATATAATATAATATACATGATAAATTATAGCATGTCACACTGCTTCACCTTTCATGTCAACTTCCAAAATGCAAAAAATACATAATTCCAAAAACTTCCACCAATCACTGAGCACCATCAATCTATTGGACGGGTCTGAAGGGGGCGCTGGCGCGCTCTCTCTGTGTTCAGAGCTGTTTGAGAGCTTCAGTAACACCCTACGAGGTGTTCAGCTCTGTAGACAGAGAGGTGCATCTGATTAAACACTTCAGACATCAGCCGAGAATCTCAGATGATCAGCACGATTCCTGAGAAGATCAACAGCGTTTGGGAAACTCGATGGATAAAAGAGCTGGCCATTATAAGAGTCGATCTGTTGGATTCTCTTCTTCAGCATGAGGTGTTAGACCTCGGAAAGACAATCCTGAGATTAAGAACATCTACAGTCTTGAATAAAGACTTCAGAGGTTCTTAATGGTGCACAGGTTGTATGCATCTTAAATACAGAAACAACCCTGAGGGGAGCCATCTGTCCCGGAAAAGGGTTTTGACCTGGTTACCAGGGTGACAAGGGTTTGGAGCGCAGCCATTAGAGTAAAGATGTTCTCAAACATGCACTCTATGGAAATGAGTGGCAAAGGCCACACAAGATCTGCGGATTCTATTGTCGGAACCAAAGGCCATGTTTTAACGACGTGGAACTTTCCGTCCGGCCGTGGAACTCGGCTCCATTCCATACTGATGACATCACTGCTCGCCTGAACATTCTTTTCATCGGTGTGTGTTGGTGTTTGTGTGTTAATTGTGGAGTGAGGGCCAGCAGGTGGGGTTGGGAGGGACTGATCAATACCAGGAAACCCCCACCCCGTCCCGTCCCTTCAGACAGACCATCTGCCGGACCCCCGGCGGCGTGTTCCTCAGTCAGTCACGTCCACAGAAGTGCTGTTTGGGGTCAATTATGAACCTATTAAGTGGCCGACCAATGTGTTGTTTTTTTCAATAGATGATATTAATGCTGATATCTATGCTAGGAGGCCAATAGCCACATATCTAGCAGTATTTAACAAAACAAAGGGAAAAATATATATAGATATATAGATAGATAGATATACACACACACACACACACACACACACACACACACATGCAATGTAATATTTAATGTTTCTAATATGTAAGATTCACCATATTTTCTTGTCAAATGTTACATTTTTGTGTATATATATATATTTAATTTTACAATAATATTATATATATAACACATACTGTATATATTCCCATATAAAATAAATACATAAGTAAATCTATCAAAATGGCAAATATTGACCAATTAATTGTCCTGTCCTATATATCATCTGTCCATACTATCAGGACTGAAAAGGAAAAAAAAATATACACTAAATATATACATATATATATATATGCCCAGAGAAAGAATTATACATATATTTATATAAAATGTATTAAACATTTGACAAGAAAATTATATATATATATATATATATATATATATATATATATATATATATATATATATATATATATATATATATATAAGATGAGTGACAGTAGTATCAAAATGACAATAACATCTGACAGAAGCATTTCACACAGGAAGTTGGTTCCTGGATGATGGATCTGCTATCTGCCCACTTCTCCCAATGTGTGTGTGTGTGTGTGTTTGGCTTTAGGCAGAATAAGAGGTGGGCGGAGCTACAGCATCTGTTCTCCCAAGAGACTCTGACATCCATCCATCCACTAATGAGTGCTAATCAATACAAGCCTACTCTCCACCTCCCTCTTAGGAAACATTAAATTAAATGAAGCGTTGCAGCTATTTTGTTGAGACACTACAGCTGGTGTAACCCTACAGCAGGACAGGTTCTGCAGAAGCACATCACAACAAAAGCAGAACAACCCGTGACAGGGACAGATACTGCCTGCCTCCTATCAGATGGATTAAAATGTTTTTAATGGATTAATGCTCCACATTGTGTCTGAATTACTGTAATTACAAGATTAAAAGCTGTTTGTACGCTTGCGTTCAAAAATTAATAGTTTAATTAGGCAAAAAACGTGGCTTTGTTGTCAAGGATTGGGAAAAAAGTCACTATATTAAATCATATTATCTGCATGTTTTTGTAAGTAATTATCAAATATTATGTTTAAAGCAACCACTTCCATTTTGTCACAACATTCCAATTAAATCTTCTATACTATTCCATACTTGATGCATTGAATTGATCAAAGATGACAGTAAAAACAAAAAATGTTACAAAATATTTCTATTTCAAATAAATGCTGTTCTTTTTATCTTTCTATTCATCAACATTTCCTCAAAAATAGCAGCATAACTATTTCCAACATTGATAATAATCATAAATGTTTCCTGAGCAGCAAATCATCATATCAGAATGATTTCTGAAGGATCATGTGACACTGAAGACTGGAGTAATGATGCTGAAAATTCAGCTTTGATCACTGGATATAAATTACATTTTACAATATATTCACATAGAAAACAGTTGTATTAAATTCTAAAAATATTTTAGTATTTTTAAAGTGTTTTTTGATCAAATAAATGCGGCTTTGACTCACCAGGAAGTCCTCCTCACAGTACACCTTTCCGTTAACATTATAGAAAGCCTTTCCTCGTAGCCTCCGTCCTGCGGGAAGAAAAAAAATCAAATTATGCTCCCATTTCATTCAAGTTTCTTCTTACACGTGGCACAAAATGTTGCAGAAGAAACTCCATGTGTCTTCATGCTGTGCATTTACAAACAGCTTCAACAACAAACAAGCAATTATTTTAATTGGCAAACATCAAACGGTTAAAAGAATGAAATATGTTTTATCTTTGATGCATGTTAAATGAACAGCTGTGTTCATTCCCACAACACAAACGCACTCGCAAAACCACCAGCATCAAAAGCTCAAATCTGACTTTGTGCCGTTTTATTAGAATCAGGGTACACAAATGCCAACTGTAATTAGTCAGACTGTTTCAGTCTAAATGGGCGTTTCTTGGACAGAAGCGATCTGACTTTATGCGGCTAGTCTGACTGAACGTAGGACGTCTGTCTCGTATTCAAACATGAAGAAAAAACACAAAACGCTCATCATTCTCTCTCTCACACACACACACAGAGTTCATAAATCAGTCTGACCTCTTTCCCCGTCCCTTAATTTACAGCGCTCATGGCAGACATCTCGTTTCTTTTCACCATCACAAAATTTATGCACTTGCCACATTCAAACAGCCAGCGGCCCGACAGAGGAACGAACACTCGACTTAATTCAGAGTGATAAAGCGAGATTCACACACAGAACTGAGGAAAGACTTTCAATTAGGGGTGCAAACACACGATTTACACCATATAAAACTTTATTTGAACATTTAGTGCATGTTAGTAGAAAACATGTTATGTTGTATGTCACCCAAATGGTTTTTAATGTTATTATTTCAATGTTTATGCAAACAAAAAGTGTGTTGTGCTGCTGGTTTTCAACATAAAAAAATGCATTTTAGCGTGCATATGAGTACTTTTTGTACATTTTAACAATACTGTGATAATACTGTGATCATTTCGATCACTATAATCGTGATATGAAATTTTCAAATTTCAGCAACCATCCAGAACACCCTAGGATAGGGCGAAGAACCACTTAAAAAATCCTCAGAAAATATAATAAAAAGTTGTAAATGGTTCCGAGAATAAGTTGTTGTTGTTGTTCTTTAATTGTGATGGCAAAGTTAGATGTGGACATTTGTAGACGTGCGTAAACAACAAACAATGTTGAGATCACTGAGATTTCTGGTGCTGACAAATGTCTGGGGAGGGCCAGAATCTGAACACAAAAAGAGAGAGAGAGACAGAGAGAGGTCTGAGTAAACGGGGACATTCTTTCGGCCTGAGGTCACCGGCTGGTCCCAGTGTCCCCCTCCACCACCAAACACACAGAGAGAGAGAGAGAGGAGGGGGGAGGGGAAGGACGGACCGACGGCTAGATTCCTCCCGGTTTTGTCAAAGACTGCGGCCACAGTCAACTACATCTCCTCTGCACTAACTGGCTATTTGCATCAAACACAAAGTTAATTTGTGGCAAATGTGTAACTCTTCACTGGTAGCAGTAGTGAGCTTGCAGAAAATCTTTAGCAAAAATTTGCAACGACAGACTACCTGTGGAAACAATCAATGAGAGCTGTTAAAGGGGTGATTGATTATGATTTCACTTTTTTAACTTTAGTTAGTGTGTAATGTTGCTGTTTGAGCATAAACAACATCTGCAAAATTCAGTGCAAAAGGAGAAATTTTCTTTTACAGAAATCACTTTTTAAGGACTACAACAAACAGCTGGTAGGAACTACAATGAGCTTCTTCCTGGGTTGGTAACATCACTAACCCTAAAATTTACATAAACCCCGCCCCCAAGAACACACAACAAAGGGGGTGTGGCCATGTTGGGCTGCTTTAGAGAAGAGGAAGAGTTGTTGTAGTAGAGTGTTGTTATCATGCCGTCATTTTACACCGGACTGCTTCACAAACGAACGCTGGATTTGCACAAAAGATTAACATGACGGCACATGCTTGAATCAACTCCACAGCAACTACATAAATTTATCCACTAACCATTCAGAAACGTCTAAAAGTTGTAACTTCTTCCTGAGTCTCTCCATCAGTGTGACTCCGGTTTGAACAATGTAAGGCTGAACACCGTTACTGACAATCCTCATTTTGGCTGCGTGAGATTCTCCAGCTTTGTTGTTGTTGAGCTGTTAAAGCTCCGCCCTCTTCTGGAAAGGGGGCGGGAGCAGCAGCTCATTTGCATTTAAAGGTACACACACAAAAACGGCGTGTTTTTGCTCACACCCAAATAGGGGCAAATTTGACAAGCTATAATAAATGATCTGTGGGGTATTTTGAGCTGAAACTTCACACACACATTCTGGGGACACCAGACACTGATATTACATCTTATGAAAAGGGGCATTATAGGTCCTATTTAAACTTTTCACTGAACTGAAATTCAATTAATTTCAATTATTTCAACAGTGAAGGGAAAGGAAGTTATTAACATTGTAAAGCTAGTTTTTGTGTTGTTGTTGTACATTTATAACACTATATACTTGAGTTTTCTTACCTTACAGAAAACTAGTTAGCACTAGTTCCATTTATTCTTGGCCACATAAATGTGTCTCCGCAAAATTAATATAAATCCAATCTTCAATTCCCTTGCATATGCAAATTTAACTAAGTTTACATCAAAGAAAGCAACAAATATGAGCTGCATGTTATTTATCATCAGCTAATTTCAACATCAAAGACCACAATAAGAGAAAGAGCAGCATCAGCACTGGTAAGATCATTTAGTCTCACTACTTTTAATGAAGATGATTGTGCTTTGAGCCCCGTCATATCTAGCTATAACGTCATATAGCCTATAGCACGCTCTCACATGTTTATTTTTCAACATTTTGGGAGGAATAAAATGTATATATTTGGTTTCAATAACCAGATGCATTTACACTTTGGAATGAGTCTCAAACCACCTCCTGAAGCAGTTTGAGTGATCGGATTTAAATACATCTCAAAAGCGTTTCAGAAAGCATTTACAGCTGGTCTTTGCATGATCGGATAGCTCAGAGAAACACATGAAGTGACCAGGTGTAAACAGGCCCAGTATTGTGGATTTTTCTTTTACTACTGAAGAAAATGTGAACGCAAAAATTAGTTCAACACTACAGAAGTTTATCCAACTATGATGATTTCTGCTTCTGAGAACCCCAGAAATGTGAAAAGGGTTCATTAACCAAAAAACTCTTTTGTCATTTTTCATGCACATGCATATCTCTTCTCTGCTCTTCTCAGAAGAGTGTGTGGGCAGTTTAATTTCCATGGTCTGCTGTGTTAAATGCATCTTTGATTTAATTTTTACACTTGAGATGCTTAAGAATGCATGTTTCCCATGACTCTCACAGAGGATGTAGATCTTCAGTCCTCTACTGAACTCAGTCAGGGTCGTCGACTCGTCGTTATATGTGACGCAAGTGAAAATGAGACTAGAAATGTTCTGTAAATATGCATTTTTAATGTTTTCTTATCTGAATGAATGACAGCATGATGCACAATCTAATATATGACAACTAACTTTATGGCAAATTCAATGTGGCACCGACTCTGATTGAGGTACATAATCCCTCAATGAAAAGTAGCATCATAAAAATTAACCTCAGGGCATCCAGAAGCTCTAGAATATGCACATCGCCACTAAAAAACACTGGATACATTCATATACAAGAAAATAAACTCCTATTAGAAAAATCTGAAATCTCACTTTGTCAAAGCGTTCAGAAGCTGATATGATTTTCTCACTGACTGCCTGTACACACTCCATATCTAAAGTGTTATGACACAATGTCATTAACACACAGCTGCTGAGGACTTCTGGGAAATCTGTCTTGAACATAATCAAAGATTCACAGACGCACACACACACCAGAGCGCAGCACTAAAGACATTTAAACACAGAAAATACCACATGTTCAGCAGAATAATAAATATACAAACACATAATTTGAAACAAAACTATAGATAGAAATAGGGAATGATAGAACGATACACTACCGTTCAAGTTTGGGATCAGTAAGATTTTTTAAATTGTATTTTATTTTATTTTTTTTGGAATTAAATTAATACTTTTATTCAGCAAGAACGCATTAAATTGATCAAAAGTCACAGTAAAGACATTTATGATGTTACATAAGATTTCTATTTCAGATAAATGCTGTTCTTTTGAACTTTCTATTAATCAAAGAATCCTGAAAAAAATTGTACCCAACTGTTTTCAACATTTATAATAATCAGAAATGAAAAAAATCAGCATATTAGAATGATTTCTGAAGGATCATGTGACACTGAAGACTGGAGTAATGATGCTGAAAATTCAGCTTTGATCACAGAAATAAATTACATTTTACTATTTATTCACATAGAAAACAGTTATATTAAATTGTAAAAATATTTCACTATTTTTAATGTGTTTTTGATCAAATAAATGCAGCCTTGGTGAGCAGAAGAGACTTCTTTTACAAACATTTAAAAATCTTACAGATCATTTAAGAATCCTTCCCAAACTTTTGAACAGTTGTATGGAACGACTGAATGAACGAACGACACACACACACACACACACACACACACACACACACACACACACACACACACGCACACGCTCCTGTCCACAGCGAGAGAACAAGCAGTTCTTTATCATCTGCAGGTGGGTTCGGCCCAGTGCATAATGGGATACTGGAGGTGATGAGTCACTCAAAGAGTGTATGTACATGTTTGGGAATTCACATCCAGATTGTAGAGAGTGAGTGTGTGTGTGTTACTGTAAAGAGGGGAATTTTAGTCTGCGGTTCAGAGCATGTGCAGACCTGCTGGTCACACACATGTTCTTCTGTGACCTCTCTCACTATATATATATATACTGTATATATACTGCCTGTATCATATTTTCCTCTCTTTCCCTCCACTGAAGTCTTGTGCAGATAGAAACATCTCACTGTGTTAAATATGAGAGAAAGACAAGAAAAGAGAGAGGAATGAAACACGCTGTGCTCAAACACACACATCTCACATGTGTTTATGAGAACAGGTTATGTGAGTGAGTGATACAGCACTGGTACAGCGAGACGTGACACAGAGAGAGAGGGATGGAGGAATAAACGAGTGCATTCCTCTCTCTTTGATGAGGACGGGGCGGGTGCAGCTCCGGACGTGACAGAAAAGCACAATTATTCTCAGAGAGAAACTCAAAAACACCCAGAAGAGCATCAAGAACGCTGTCTATCATAGATAGATGTTCAGATAGAATGATGGATATTCAAACTGATTTAGATTTAATGCATGATAGATTTAATGAACGGTAGACAGAACGACAGACAGATAGATATAACAATAGACAAATAAACAGGGCGATAGACAGAACAATAGAATGATGGATGGATGGATAGTCAAGTGTTTTGAAGCCTTTTTACACTAACGTCAGACTAACCATTTGTTATTTGTTATGAATCAAATGATCTGTTGGTTTGTAATAAAAAAAAAATAATAAATGGTTAATCAAGTGTTTTTTTTTTACACTTACGTCAGACTAACCATTTGTTATGAATCAAATGATCTTTGGTAAATAGAATAGAATAGAATAGAATAGAATAGAATAGAATAGAATAGAATAGAATAGAATAGAATAGAATAAATGGTTAGTCAAGCATTTTGAAGCTGTTTTCACACTGACGTCAGACTAACCATTTGTTATTTGTTATGAATCAAATGATCTTTTGGTTTGTATTCATGATGTATATAAAATAAAATAAAATAAAATAAAATAAAATAAAATAAAATAAAATAAAATAAAATAAAATAAAATAAAATAAAATAAAATAAAATAATAAATGGTTAGTCAAGTGTTTTGAAGCCGTTTTTAACCATTTGTTATTTGTTATGAATCAAATGATCTTTTGGTTTGTAATAAAATAAAACAAAATAAAATAAAATAAAATAAAATAAAATAAAATAAATTGTTAGTCAAGTGTTTTGAAGCCATTTTTACACTAACGTCAGACAAACTATTTGTTATGAATCAAATGATCTTTTGGTTTGTAATAAAATAAAATAAAATAAAAAATAAAATAATAACATAAAATAAAAATAATAAATGGTTAATCAAGTGTTTTGAAGCTGTTTTTACAATAACGTCAGACTAACCATTTGTTATGAATCAAATGATCTTTTGGTTTGTATTCATGATGTAAATAGAATAGAATAGAATAGAATAGAATAGAATAGAATAGAATAGAATAGAATAGAATAGAACAGAATAGAATAGAATAAAATAGAATAGAATAGATGGTTAGTCAAGTGTTTTGAAACTGTTTTCACACTAACGTCAGACTAACCATTAGTTATTTGTTATGAATCAAATGAACTTTTGGTTTGTATTCATGATGTAAAATAAAATAAAATAAAATAAAATAAAATAAAATAAAATAATAAAATAAAATAAAATAAAATAAAATAAAATAAAATAAAATAATGACAAAGTAAACTAAAGCAAAGTAAAATAAAATAAAAAAAATGGTTAAATAAAATAAAATAATAAATGGTTAGTCAAGTGTTTTGAAGCCGTTTTTAACCATTTGTTATTTGTTATGAATCAAATGATCTTTTGGTTTGTACTTACGATGTTAAAATAAGTAAAATAATTAATTTAGATAACTAATATATCACTGGATTACACAAAAATAGTCATTAGCACATGGTTATGTAATGTCTAAAAAATCTTTGGGTTGAACTTCAACCAAAAATAACTATATAATGATATTTATCATTTTAAGTCATCATGGTAATCATACATACAACTATTTCTGATTTTGTTCATACTGTATACCCACCCAGGTCGACTCATTTCACAATCATAAGATGAAGAAAACACCCCTCACTGAACCGGTCTCTTTTTAAACCTCTAAAGCAACAGATGATTTACGTGGCATCTTCTTCCCTCTTAAAACATCACAGTGGCTCATGATTACACTGAAGTACTTCAGATCAACCACAGCAGCTTATTCATCACAGATAATCCAAACATCGACAAACACACTCGAACGTCACGCTAAAAAGTTCCTGTGAACTTCAAGAACCCATTATGTCCTTAAAAGAGGCTTCCAGTTCCTCCCAGACCGCAGCGCCGCGCATCCGGTTTACTGGCCCTCTTTCTTTAGGCAAACAATACATGTACAGCGAACGGCTAGCATTACGTGTAAATTATCTGCACTGGCTGTAAAGCGTGAGGAAACCGTATCTGTGCGAGGGGAAGAGAGAATGAAAGAGAGAAAACTGAACAGCAGTTGTGCTCTACAGTACCGCCGTGATTTCTCTCTCGCTTACAGAGGAAACAGGAGAACAGAGGACGCGTCAGGTGACGGACCTGCCCTGCGCCGCACACACACAGACACACACAGTGCTACCATGTACAGAAACACTGATCAGCCATACGTGACGCACTCAAACACATTCACACACACAAATGAACATGCTCTATTCTACAGGACAACATTTAGAGGAGTGAGTCTGTACATGTGGTTTGTCATTTTTGTCATGCAAACTAAACTTAACTATATTACAAAACCTACATTTTAGATGCATAACTCTAAATAGACACATAATTCTTTGATTTTCCATGCATAACTTTAATTAAATGCAAATTTTTCCATTTTCTATGCATAATTCTAATTAAATGCATAAGTCTTCCATTTTTCATGGATAACTTTAAATGCATATTTTTTCCATTTTCCATGCAAAATTCAAATTAATTTTTTTTTTCATTTTCCACACATAATTCTAATTAAATTCTTCCACTTTAGATGCAAAATTCTAATTAAATGCACAATTTTTCCATGCATATTTCTGATTAAATGCACAATTCCTCAATTTTAGATGCAAAATTCTAATTAAATGCATAATTTTTCCATTTTCCACACATAATTCTAATTAAATGCACAATTCTTCCACTTTAGATGCAAAATTCTGATTAAATGCATAATTTTCCCACGCAAAATTCGAATTAAGTGCATAATTCTGCCATTTTAGATGCATAATTCTAATTAAATCATAATTCTCTCATTTTAGATGTATAATTTAATGCATAATTCTTTGATTCTCCATGCATTACATTAAATAAATGCATAATTTGTCCATTTTCCATGCATAATTCTAATTAAATGCTTAATTTTTCCATTTTCCACACATAATTCTAATTACATGCATAATTTTTCAATTTTAGATGCAAAATTCTGATTAAATGCATAATTTTTTACCATGCATAATTCTGATTAAATACATAATTCTTCATTTTTAGATGCATAATTCAAATTAAATGCATTTTTTTCCATTTCCATGCATAATTATAATTAAATACTTCTCCCATTTTAGATGCATAATTCTGATTAATAGTCTTCCATTTTTTATGCATAACTTTAATTAAATGCATAATTCTCAATTTACCATGCATAATTCTTCCGTTTCAGATGCTAAATGCATAATTCTACTTAGAAATATGTTCATGAAAATGATCCGTACAGTCACTGCTGGACCACAGATCAAATTGACCTCTGCCGATACCAATAACACAAAACAACATGCTTTAGACACACAAAACACAACAGTGTGTGTGTGTGAGAGTGTGTGTGTATACTCACCGCAGGAGCAGCAGGTGAAGCAGTTAGTATGATACAGGTTCCCCATCGCCTGACACGCTTGACTCGCTCCATAAACACCTTTACCACACTTTACACAGATACCTGGAAGAGTACACACACACACACACAGCTGTTAGGAGCACAAACGTGTGAATTCTGTGTGGAGGAACATACAGTCACTGATCTTTAGACGTGAGACAGCGCTGAACTTACTGCTTTTGTTGACTAATAGTCTGAATAAAACAAAATGTCTTTGAAAACAGTTCAGACTTTGTGATATGGTTCGATGAGAAAGAGTGAAATGTTATTTACATCTGGGAAAATGCCAAAACAAACAAAACACATGAATTAAGTTATTAGAAATGTGCTTGTTTTAATGTGTAGTGCTAAATAAAGGTTACAGAAATTAGAGTGACTTAAGTTTAAAAACTCATCGGTCATTGTTCACTCTAGCTACACAGGAAGCGCTCGGCATCATGGGAGAGTGAGTCAGCAGCATTAATGCCTGCAGTGTCACGCACAAGACGGCCTCCGCTGGGGTCACATTCCACACCGGGGCCACGGTCAACACCTAGACATGGTCACGCTGAGGTCGCCGCGCCGACAGGACAACATCTGACACTGACGAACGGGCAAACAAACGTGACGCACCACACACGATCCTTCCCAGCAACAATATTCTGATAACTGAAGTCAGTGTTTCGAGAAATCCAGTCTCCAAACCACAAAACGGTTCTTTGATAAGGCAGGAAATGCATTCAGACCTTAATGATTTAAGAAAAACTCTCTTAAAAGCTTAATTAACATAAAACCCATGTGTGCGTGTGATAACAGGCTCTGGGGGAGAAACTCTCATCAGATAAACTCTCGGAGACTTAATGGTTAACTCGTCAGGATAATTATAGCATCATCGAGAGGGAATTTCATGTACCAGAATCCAGCACTTCTGATCTAATCGTGTTTGAGAAAGTCCCGGCTTTACGGCTGAGAGGTGTGGCTGCATAAACATCCATAACTTCTGCACACAAAAACACATTATTCACCCCAAACTAAGAGGTCAAATGAAGGGCTGCTTAAATATAGCAAAAAATCATAATCATGACTGCAATGGTCTATACTGAGATCACAGTTATTTAACACAATTACCAATTGACTTTGGAAACATCATGCAATTATTGATTTTTTTTTTAAACAAAAAAAGTATTTTCCTTTGAACTTTGTCGTTAAACTAAAAAACAAATAAAAATATATTTTAAAAATGTGATATAAATAGATAAATATTAAATAAAAGTATAAATTATATAAATATAAATAAAATAAAAATGCCATGATTATAATGGTCAATATTGATAATTATAATAAATCATTATATATATATATATATTTATTTATCTATTTATCTATTTTTATATATATTTTATATATAAAAATAAATTATAATAAATCAATCAATAATAAATTTTATAAAATAAATAAATATTAAATAAAAGTATAAATTAATTAAATATAAATATAATGATTATGATGGTCAATATATATATATATATATATATATATATATATATATATATATATATATATAAAATAAATCAATAATAATAAAATAAATCACTTGATAAATTTTACAAAAAAAGGCTTTTTAACAGTATTTCCATTGAACAGCTTAAAAAAAAAAAAAATAAATGTGAAAAATTTGAAAAAATTAATATTAAATACAAGTATAAATAATATAAATATAAAATATAAATAATATAAAAATAATAAATAAAATAATATAAAAGTATAAATAATATAAAAGTAACAAACAAAATAAGCTGGATGAAAATGTTAAAGAAAACCTCCAGCAAGGCTATATGTGAACTGGAAACATTTAACTTAAAGGATTGTGTTTTACAGAACATGAAATTACGAAATTTCACAGCTATTGGTATATAAACTGAACAACCCTCATGAACAATGAACCAGCGGTGACTAATTAACATGTTCAGCTGACTGTAGCAGCATGAATCACACTGAACACGCTGTTAATCCTCGTTTCAGACTGACTGTCATTTGGTGCGGCTGACTCGTTTTTTCCTCACCTAACCAGAGTCACACACTCGAAAACATGCAGGGTTATTTTTTGGGTTCAGCCTGTTGGGTCATTTTATTGGGTTATTTTAATAATTTGACTCAGGTGCTGAGTCATGTTTACTGTCAATACAAATGATGAGCCCACTCACATTCCTACCCAGTGCTGGGTCAGTGTAACCCAATGTTGAATATTCTTGTAGTCAGTAACTAAAAGGGTGACTTTCAAGAAAATTATCAAGAAATGCCTGGGTCATATTTCACCCCACAATCAAAAGAGAAAGGTGGAAAAACGTTTATTTAGATTCATGCATTTGGCAGATGCTTTTATCCAAAGCGACTAATATTAAAGTCAGAATTGTGAGTTATAAACTCATAATTGCAAGATATAAACTGGCAATTCTGACTTTATATCATGCAATTCTGACTTTATAACAATTCTGACTTTATATCGTGCAATTCTGACTTTATATCTCACAATTCTGACTTTATATCATTCAATTCTAACTTCATAACAATTCTGACTTTATAACAATTCTGACTTTATATCTCACAATTCTGACTTTATATCACTCAATTCTGACTTTATATCATTCAATTCTGACTTTATATCTCACAATTCTGACTTTATATCATTCAATTCTGACTTTATATCATTCAATTCTGACTTTATATCATTCAATTCTGACTTTATATCATTCAATTCTGACTTTATATCTCACAATTCTGACTTTATATCATTCAATTCTGACTTTATATCATTCAATTCTGACTTTATATCATTCAATTCTGACTTTATATCATTCAATTCTGACTTTATATCATTCAATTCTGACTTTATATCTCACAATTCTGACTTTATATCTCACAATTCTGACTTTATATCATTCAATTCTGACTTTATATCTCACAATTCTGACTTTATAACTCACAATTCTGACTTTATATCATGCAATTCTGACTTTATAACAATTCTGACTTTATAACAATTCTGACTTTATATCGTGCAATTCTGACTTTATAACAATTCTGACTTTATATCTCACAATTCTGACTTTATATCATTCAATTCTGACTTTATAACAATTCTGACTTTATATCGTTCAATTCTAACTTCATAACAATTCTGACTTTATAACAATTCTGACTTTATATCATTCAATTCTGACTTTATATCATTCAATTCTGACTTTATATCTCACAATTCTGACTTTATATCTCACAATTCTGACTTTATATCTCACAATTCTGACTTTATATCATTCAATTCTGACTTTATATCATTCAATTCTGACTTTATATCTCACAATTCTGACTTTATATCATTCAATTCTGACTTTATATCATTCAATTCTGACTTTATATCTCACAATTCTGACTTTATATCATTCAATTCTGACTTTATATCATTCAATTCTGACTTTATATCATTCAATTCTGACTTTATATCTCACAATTCTGACTTTATATCTCACAATTCTGACTTTATATCGTGCAATTCTGACTTTATATCATTCAATTCTGACTTTATATCATTCAATTCTGACTTTATATCTCACAATTCTGACTTTATATCATTCAATTCTGACTTTATATCATTCAATTCTGACTTTATATCATTCAATTCTGACTTTATATCTCGCAATTCTGACTTTATATCTCACAATTCTGACTTTATATCATTCAATTCTGACTTTATATCATTCAATTCTGACTTTATATCTCGCAATTCTGACTTTATATCTCACAATTCTGACTTTATATCATTCAATTCTGACTTTATATCTCGCAATTCTGACTTTATATCTCACAATTCTGACTTTATATCATTCAATTCTGACTTTATATCTCACAATTCTGACTTTATATCATTCAATTCTGACTTTATATCTCACAATTCTGACTTTATATCTCACAATTCTGACTTTATATCATTCAATTCTGACTTTATATCTCACAATTCTGACTTTATATCATTCAATTCTGACTTTATATCATTCAATTCTGACTTTATATCTCACAATTCTGACTTTATATAATTCAATTCTGACTTTATATCTCTCAATTCTGACTTTATATCATTCAATTCTGACTTTATAACTCACAATTGTGAGTTTATATCACACAATTCTGAGAAAAAAGTCAGAATTGCTAGATAAAAAGTGACAATTATACCCTTTTTATTTTTTATTCACAAGCTTCCATATTTAGAATTAAAATGTTCTTCACACTAAGAAGAAATGGTTCTTTTAAGTTCCCTGAAAGGTTCTTTGGGGACTTTATTTTTAAGAGTGTAAGTATAAGCAATAGTAATGATGCTTGGTTTAAAACACCAATAACTAGATAGTATTTGCCACTCAATACAAGGCAGTATTTTTCTGAGTGTGAACAGCAGTGAGAGATACACATGTAATGAGGAGGGTTGGCAACTCAACAAGATGTACTCCTCTCACCTGGTACACAGTGGTACCACTTCCTCTACGGCTCAAGAACGTCAACTCCTTCCTCTCTGGCTGATAACAGTCTCCTCCAGATAGAGGTGGAGAGCATTGCTTTCAACGCTTTGATTTACACCAGGTCAAAGATGATGCTGCTTTCCGATTGTTCTGTTTGGACAACAGTCAGAATCAGTCAGGGCTGGTTTGAAAAAACTCTAAAAAACGCCAAACACACTGAACAAGGTCATGCATTCAGAACTCAAAATTACAGAATTGTTGCATTTCTTTTGCACCAAACCAAAATGTTGGAAAAACAAGGTGCAGCTAGACTTTCAGCAAAAAACAAGAGCGGAAACAGCAGCTAACAAAGTCTCATTCTGTGTTTATTTTAAACCAGACCCTGAATCCCGAGTGCCTGTGTGGATACATGGAGGTCAGAGGTCAGCTGATTCAGCACAAAAGCAGGCGAAAATGGTGCCAGCAAATATCCAGCTCTTCTCAGGAGAAGATTACTTTGAGAAAGCTCAGTTTGGAGTGTTGCAGCGTGTTTTGTGCGTGTTTGTGTGCACATGTGCGGACTAAGATCATTGTTATTCTAAGCAGGTGATCAGTGTTGACCCCCAGCAGCTGTGTCTGGCTGCAGAGACAAACAGTCTGTGCCAAGAGTCTGCAGCTGAACCGCCAGCCTAACCAGGCTCTCCAAGACACTGCGATCGCAAGAATGAATGCACACTCAACCAATCCTGCATTATTTGTGATTCCTTGCAATTTTGTCTTATTTGCACCATTTTTTCAGCAAACATCAGCCCCTTTCACACACATAGTCTTTATTAGTAAATTACCAGTAAACTATCATTAAGGATGTGTTCAAACTTGTAGCTCGGTTTGCTTCGTTTGTTTAGTCCTGGTCCACTTAGTGTTCACACTGGCATTTTTAACAGCGAACCTAAAAATACCGAAGCTGATTTGTTGGATTTTATGACGTATATTTCACAACAGTACTTATCGAGCATCCAAATCAATGTTGTGTGCTGGGATAAATGCACCTGTTGAATGCACGTAGCCTACACTCTAAAAAATGCTGGGTTAAAAACAACCCAAGTTGGGTTAAATATGGACAAACCCAGCGATTGGGTTGTTTTGACCCAGCAGTTAGGTTAAATGTTTGCCTGACGTGCTGGGCAGTTTTATTTAACCCAACTATTGATTAAGAATGACTATAAGTCTGGCTTAAAATGAACCCAAAATAGGTTGGAAATTAAAAATCAGACACATAACTACTAGAGGAAACAATAATAATCAAAAGATGAACATTTATTAATAAGCAATTTAATAAATATTTATTGTTTAATTATTATTCATTAAACTTATTAATAAAAGTTAATTTCCAACCAATTTTGGGTTCATTTTAATGGAGCAGTACAGTCATTTTTAAACAATAGTTGAGTTAAAAAAAACTACCCAGCAGATTGGGTCAAACATTTAACAAAAACAACCCAATCATTGGGTTTGTCCATATTTAACCCAACTTGGGTTGTTTTTAACCCAGCATTTTTTAGTCTACATATGATGGTAGGTATTTTGACCAGGTGAGAACTCATGAAGAGCTTATAAAATATGTAAAGGAGTCAAACCAGCGCCAGGAACCCCTCCATCACACACACAAACGAAAATCTGCTGCGAGGAGACGCGGTTCTGACGCCTGTACCGAATTGTGATGGTCAACATTGCGACTATGATGAGAAAAAACAGGTGTGTTTGAGTATTCTGTCCTTTTTAGGGTCGCATCTTGTGACATCATGTCTCGCTTTTGCTTCGTTTACATGTTTTTGATCCGTGTTGTGTTTATATTTTATTCAAACTGCACCAAAGTTTGCTTGGAAAAGGACTAAGACCCATCTTTTCAGTGGTCTTGGTCCACTTAGTTGGGTTCGGATGGCAGCGTTCACACTTATTCCAATGAACTGCATTAACAAAGCAATCTCACCAGGGTTCGTTTTAATCAAACCAAACAAGCCAAGTGTGAACACACCCTAAGAGATCATGTGTGAGGTCCGAATGCATGATGTAAGAAGTTCTTATGGAGATGACATGATTATTCTTCACTGTTTACAGTGAGCACCGCTGCTTTTTAATAGTTTTTCTATGTAAATATGCACTAAATGGACATCTTTGACCATTGGCACAGCTTTTAAAGATCATTTGAGAATTTAGTGGTATTTTGGTGCTGATGTGTGAATGGTCTCTTAACGGTAAAAAGCCTGAACGCCCTTGCTTGTGTGAACAGCATATTTGTGTATTAAGCAAAGTCGTTCTGGTAATTTTACAGTAATTTTACCAGGATTACTGTGTGAAAGGGGCTAGCGTAAACTAGTGAAGGAAAAAAGCAATATTAGCCAATCAAAATCTAAAATTCGAGGCCAATCAAACTCAGTCTGTAGGGCAGAACACTTAAAGTGAGCACTTTGAAGGGTGCATGGTAGTGTAGGCTACATTTAGTAGACCTTATACAAAGAAATACAACTATGCCTCCCTCAGAAAACTCCTTGTATGCTCAAACATACACATTTTTTGACACTTTAAAGGAACAGGTCACCCAAAATGAACATTTTGCCATCATTTACTCAACCTCATGTTGTTACAACCATGTATTATTTTCTATGCAAAAAAGCACGCAATGATCAAGGGCATTTGATCTCAGAAAAGTACCATAAAAGCAGTCCATAAATGCACTATATTTTTAAGTTTTCTGATAACTCGCTGATAATCTTTCCCTCTGCCATAACTCCATGCATGTTCAAATATGGTGCATGGTGCACGGTTTAATGTCAGTAATACCAAAATGCATTGGTTCTTGCATGTCACAAATGAGATTTGAGAGCTGCAGCAGAGGGAAAGATCACTGATAACTTATATTTCTGACCTCTTTTGGGGCAAATACAGCGGATTATAGTGCAGTTCGGTCCTTTTAGGAGATTGACAGCAGTGAGACGATTCTGATGCATGTTTGGAATGACACGACGATGAGAAAACTATTTCATTTTTAGTTGAACTAACCCTTTAAGAGTGCAGAAAGACACATCACGACGAATACCCGGTGAGATTGATTTTAAGGGAGCTGTTGTCACGGTAACGGCGAGGGCTCGCTCTTGCTCGCAGACTAATGCAGACTAAAGAGGGTTCGGCATGCAGTAAAAAACATCACCTGCTTCTCAGAGGCAAAAACACAGTCATACCTCCATCTCTAGACTTTGTGCAGCTAAACCTGTACAAATGTGTTTCCAAGCAGCAGCAGAAACAAAACACGGTTACTACAGAGACACAAAAAATGAAACAGTCACAACAACAGACCTAAAGCTTGTTCGTGAGCCCTACTTGATCACTTGAAAAGATGAACGTTGTTAAAGTCAATCTAGCTCATGGAGTAGTTTTTAGTGGTGTTTACTAAGCAATCATCACAATTACTATTGCTCATATCTAGGGTTAATGATCTGAACAAACACTAGTGCTGAATACGCAACCACATACTAGATATGGTAAAAATAGTATGAGTAGTATACTAGTATCCGAATTCAGCATAAATATTAAACTTAAGTGTGTAACTTGACCAGCAGCATTTGTGCTCCAGACATGAATGATTCCTTAAATTCCTTAAAAGGATTAGTTCACTTCTGAATTAAAATTTCCTGATAATTTACTCACCCCCATGTCAAGATGTTTATGTCTTTCTTTCTTCAGTCGAAAAGAAATTAAGGTTTTTGATTAAAACAATCCAGGATTTTTCTCCATATAGTGGACTTCAACGGGTTGAAGGTCCAAATGTCAGTTTCAGTGCAGCTTCAAAGAGCTCTACATGATCCCAGACGAGGAATAAGAGTCTTATCTAGAGAAACCATCGGCCATTTTCTAAAAAAAATAAAAAATGATATACTTTTTAACCACAAATGCTCGTCTTGCACTGCTCTGCAATGCACCAAACATTACGTAATCATGTTGGAAAGGTCACGCATGATATAGGCGGAAGTACAGATCCAGTGTCTACAAAGCGAACGAGCAAAGACTAAATCAAACGGCCTTTATAAAAAAAAAAAAAAGGTAAAACAACGATGTCGGACAATTTTGAAGTTGGAGGAGAAAATGAGATCATTTTTGCATCCTTTCGCATACGCCACGCTTGACCTTTCCAACATGATTACGCATCGCAGAGCAGTGCAAGACGAGCATTTGTGGTTAAAAAGCATATAAATTTTTATTTTTTTTAGAAAATGAGCGATGGTTTCTCTAGATAAGACCCTTATTCCTTGTCTGGGATCATGTAGAGCTCTTTGAAGCTGCACTGAAACTGACATTTGGACCTTCAACCCGTTGAACCCCAGTGAAGTCCAATATATGGAGAAAAATCCTGGAATGTTTTCCTCAAAAACCTTCATTTCTTTTCAACTGAAGAAAGAAAGACATAAACATCTTGGATGACATGGGGCTGAGTAAATTATCAGGAACTTTTAATTCTGAAGTGAACTTATCCTTTAAATCATGCAAAATAAATCTAGTTTAAATTCTAGTCAACACAGCAGGAAATGGGAGTTTTATGGTTTAAAGAGATTTTAAATGCAATTTATCTGCTCTGCTGCTGTATTTCACCTCCGCTAAACCAATGCTAGTTCCGCCAAATCACAAATTAGGATTTCCCCAAGAAAAAAAACACACGCTCACATGCCTCTAAAGAACATTTCTGTTGATGTTCAGGACTTGGAAGGACACTGGCAGGAAGTGGCGTTCAAACTGGGAGACAAAGTATGTACTCTCTGAAGACTGGCCTTTTTCCGTCCAGGTCCGGGCCAAAAACATGCCGCTAAGAACCCTGTTTGTCTGCTCACCAACTACAATGTCCTTTTTGGGCAGTGCCAGTTGGGATACCAGCAGGGTTTGTTGTGATTGGTCTACCGCTGCTGCCCGGTGTGACCAAAACCAATCAGCAATCAGCTGGTTACAATGCAAAACGAGCCAGATCACCCAGTTACTGCGGTGTTTAGCCAAAGTTCGTAGTTCACTTGGCACCATGTGCCAACCTGCCTGTGAGTCGGGTGCAAAACTTGTGTTTTTATCAAAACAACACATTAAACAAATAAACAAACAAAAACTATGACTATAATACTGTCAGCAGATTAAATTCAACAAAATCTACCTGCACACTAGGTTAAAAACAACCCAAGTTGGGTTGAAAATGGACAAACCCAGCGATTGGGTTAAATGTTTGCCCCAACCTGCTGGACAGTTTTATTTAACCCAACTATTGATTAAAAATGACTATATGTCTGGTTTAAAATGAACCCAAAATATGTTGGAAATTAAAAATCAGACACTTAATTACTAGATATAAGCAATTTAATAAATGTTTATTGTTTAATTATTATCCATTAAACTTAATACTAAATGTTCATTTATTAAACATTAATTAATGTTAATTTCCAACATAATTTCAGTTCATTTTAAGCAAGCAATACAGTAATTTTTAACAATAGTTGAGTTAAATAAAACTAAATAAAAACATTTAACCCAATCGCTGGGTTTGTCCATTTTCAACCCAACTTGAGTTGTTTTTTAGAGTGCAGGATCTCAATTGTTTCTCCAACAATAGTCTCCAGCTACTCTTTTCTCCATTGGAAGTTTAGGAGAAATAACCAGAATAAAGTTAATAATTCATATGCTTCAGCAACATCTGAGCATTAAAACTGCACTAATGAATAAAACGACACAGCCATTAGCCTGATATGTTACAACATGCCTTGCGATATGATCCAGGTTTTGGGAATCTTTTGCATGCCGCCTTTGGGTAAAAAAAGGTCTGGATTAATGATGATTTAAACAGCTCAAAGATAATCATAATGTCAGACATATAAAGTGCTCAAGAATAAACCCTTTTGTCCTGAAAGCACACTGATTCATTGACAAAACATGATTTACACCTGTTTTCCCACACTCTAATGATACTTTAATGAGTCCAACACAAAGGCTGCTCTGTGCTGCTCTGGTAAAGAGTGTTTGCGTGTGTCAAGGTGTGAACATGACTTTCCACCAACAATTTGGGAAAGGTTTATTCAAAATAATCCACGTTTTTATGAACTCAAGAGTACCTGCTAGGACAAAAACAAAGCTGATGTCTCCAGAACATGGAAATAAAGGTTCTTTAACATCCATAACATTGATGTTTCAATGAAGAACCTTTAACATCCATGGAACCATAAAAGGTTCTTTCGGTAAAATGCACAAGATAAAAAAGTTCTTTAAGTAAAATGCACAAGATCAAAGGTTATTTGGGTAAAATGCACAAGATAAAGGGTTCTTTGGGAACCCCAAAATGGTTCTTCTATGGCAACACTTTGAAAAACCCTTTATTTTTAAGAGTATGTGCACTAAACTAATAAGAAGTGAATCTGAATCTACTCACCAAAATATTCCTTTTTCATGTGCATCTCGAGCTCTTTCTCCAGCTCCAGAGTGAGGGCCTCCAGGCGCCGCTCCGCCTGACTGGGGCCGCTGTCCCGGGATGGAGTGACCTGGTACGGCAGCTTGAAGCGCTGCCCCCCGGCGCCCGCTTTGCCGTAGCTAAACGCGATGTTGACATCTGAATTCTGCTGTTGAGGCTCGGGAAACGTTTGGAGATGGACGCGGTTGTTGTGGAGGCCGTTTGGCTCCGTGAAGTCCTGCAGCAGCGCGTCCTCCGGCAAAGGAAGCTGGAGCTCGGGATAGGCGCTCATCGATCCCCGGGAGCTACGCGAGCTCCTGGAGCTGTGGCTGGAGATGCTCGACCGGGGACTGACCACGCAGTTGGGTCGCGCACCGCCGTCCTGGATGCAGATGCTGGGGATGCCGTGCACCGCAGCGCTCTCCGGGTCGTGGTTCCCCGCAGGCGTGAAACGCGAGTCGGAGTAGCTGGAGCGCGGGCTCGTGGTGCTCGACCTGGGGCTGATGTGCCGCTGGTCGTAGCCCATGCTGATGCCGCTGGTTCGGTTGCTGCTCGGTTTGCTCCCGCAGTCGTAGCTGGTGAGGCTGGTTCGGGGGCTGGAGTGTTTGCTGGTGTCGCTGGCCGTGCTCGCGTAACTAGACCGGGGGCTGATCACGCTGTTCCCCTCGCAGTACTTCTCCTGTCCGGGTGACACCAGGCTGGAGCGCGGGCTGCTGATACTCGACCTCGGGCTGGTGTGTTTGCTCTGATCCTGCGACGAGTGAGTCGAAGCCAGGCTGGTGCGCGGGCTTGTGGCCGCGTACCTGCCGTCGGGACTGGCCATGCATAAGCTGTTGCTCCTCGCGCCCGGAACGGGCACCTGTTTTCCCAAAACAAGCCCGTCATAGGCGCAGCCAGTGCTGTACCGGTGTCCTTGCACCTCCGCGTGCGCGTATCTCCTGAGACGGTCCGACGCGCCGCTGTAACACGGCAAGGCAACTTCGGATTTGGTGCAGTACGCGTCGGGATCGGGGTAAACCGCTTCCCTTTGCGGAGAACAGAAATCCAAAGGCACTGAGGGTCGGTTTCCATTGACGGAGCGCACGGGAGCCGCGCCGTAGACTTTGTTCCCGGAGCTGCCATTCATTCGCTTACTTTTCTCCATCTCGGGGTTCGGCTCCCCGTACATCCCATCCTGATAAACGTCATATATGGAGAGGTTTTCCATCAGTTTGCTCGCTCTGCGCCCCGGTTCCTCGTCATATTCTTCCATGTCGCGCGGCGAGTTAAGGGAGGCTGAACGGGGGAGCGCGCGGAGCACTAGTCAACTACAACACAAACTGCATTTTACACGGAAAAACGCCGCCTCAGGCGAGCCATCGCTGACTGTTCGCGCTTACTTAGTCCAGCGCAGTCGTTTCGTCACGATACATGATCCCCGTATGTCGATTCGTGGCGATACAGTCGTCGTTACAAAGTTTCCACACAAGAGAACGTTTGTCAATTTCAGTTTTTGTAAAGTTGAAAGGTCTTTACAGTCAATGGCGCGCTGCGCGGAGGAATTTTCTCGCTTTGATTTTTCGTGATTGTTTCTGTAAACTTGTTTACAGAGATTTCACCTCGCGTAAAATTACGCACCGAGAGTTTTGAGTCAATCTGGAGAGATGTTGAGTTGCGGAGACGAACGAGAATGCGTTTATCAAACGATGCATTTGGGACTAGATTGTGTGAGAGGAATGCGCGGAGGGACACGAGCGGCGCTGCGGCGCTCTGGAATGTGGTTAATGCCGGAGCGAAACAATGATAGAGAGCAACTCAGCAAGGGGGAGCAGAATCCTGAAAAAAAGTCCTTTGGAGAGCCTATGTGTGTCCACTTTCATCCAGCGGGCCAGATTAAAGATTTAACCACGTAGACCAGCCCTCTGAAAATAATTAAAAACTAAAATGTGCATCTCTAAACTTTAAACAAGCAGCAACTCTTTATGCTATTGAGCTGGGGGAATATAATGAGTATTAAAGAAATACCCATGTGCATGTCTCTGTATATGGTTTGTAAAATGTATTTCCCAGGTAGTTTCAACAGTGCTATCATGCATGTACAGCAGGTCAGTGAATGTGTGAATTGAATCTGGGGGAAGGGCAGATCCTAAACATTTCATTGTGCATCAGAGACAAAAGCTATTGTCTCTAACATATATTTTCCATCACAATAAAATACAGTGGCTTGCATTTTGACACTTGAGACAGCTTTAAACGCAAGCACACTTTTCAAGTTGAGAAAAATGGTTTGGGTTGAACAACTAAAACAATAGATATAATGAAGACTTTGCATTTGTTTGTGGTTAGAGGAACGTGTCCATCTGAGACAGCTGAGAACATGATTGATATGTTTTCTATACAATGACATTATTACCTTTTACACAATACCTAGCCTATATGAATAATATAAGCATATGCATGAATTGATCATATGTATGCAATGTTTGTTTCTTTGAATAAAACTGTCTAATGCATAAATGCACTTTAAAGGATTAGTTCACTTCAGCATTCAAATTTCCTGATAATTTACTCACCCCCATGTCATCTAAGATGTTTATGTCTTTCTTTTCTTCAGTCAAAAAGAAATTAAGGTTTCTGAGGAAAACATTTCAGGATTTTTCTCCATATAGTGGACTTCACTGGGGTTCAACGGGTTGAAGGTCCAAATGTCAGTTTCAGTGCAGCTTCAAAGAGCTCTACATGATCCCAGACGAGGAATAAGAGTCTTATCTAGAGAAACCATCGCTCATTTTCGTAAAAAATAAACATTATATACTTTTTAACCACAAATGCTCATCTTGCACTGCTCTGTGATGCACCACGCATTACGTAATCATGTTGGAAAGGTCATGCGTGATGTAGGCGGAAGTACCGAGCAAGTGTTTACAAAGCGAGTGTGCAAAAACCAAGTCAAACAGCCTTTACAAAAAAAGGTAAAACAACGATGTCAGATGATTTTTGAAGTTGGAGGAGAAAATGAGTTTTTGTCACGTATGACCTTTCCAACGTGATTACGTCATGCATGACGTGACACATCGCAGAGCAGTGCAAGATGAGCATTTGTGGTTAAAAAGTATATAAATGTTTATTTTTTTTAGAAAATGGCAGATGGTTTCTCTAGATAAGACTCTTATTCCTCGTCTGGGATCATGTAGAGCTCTTTGAAGCTGCACTGAAACTGACATTTGGACCTTCAACCCGTTGAACCCCAGTGAAGTCCACTATATGGAGAAAAATCCTGGAATGTTTTCCTCAAAATTTCTTTTCGACTGAAGAAAGAAAGACGTAAACATCTTGGATGACATGGGGGTGAGTAAATTATGAGGTAAGATATGGTGCAAAAAGAAAAATATCTTTTCTACATGACTAATCAAATGTAAGTAAATAAGTGACACTGATCATGTGATTCTTTGACGTTCAGATTTTCCTGCTTCCACTGAAACTCAAGCTGCTCTTTGGATCTCAAATCATGCTGGAGAAAATGATCATCAAGTTTTGTTCAGCTTTAGTGCTTTTGAGACAATAAAAATCTATTTTACATCAAAATGTTTTACTGATAATAACTAGTACTGAAAAAAATTAAAGCATTTGTATGATCTCAAATGGTTAGCATACATCAGAAATAGCAAATACAGTCAGTCTGTCCAAAAAGTATTTTAATATTGTTGTAAACTACAAACAAATACTTTTTATGTTAATGAGGGCAATCATTTAAAATGAATTTACCCTAAACCTTTGAGGAAAGACACTGTTCTTCCACGAGTGGAAAAAAAAAAAAAAAAAGATCAGGTTTAGCTTATTTGTGTACACGACTGTCTCCGTCCAACATTGTACAATTTAACATCCCTCATGTACATTAATATGAACATGCATGTTTTAATTAACAAATCAGTTATAAATCTCACATAAGGCACATTTCATTCTCCCACAACTGGAAGGCAGGAGAGAAGCACAGCAGCAAAAGCAACCACCAAAACAACATCTAAAATTAGTTTCCTAATTGACGACCGGCTGTGCTTTTTCCCGTGACCTCTGCCTCGAAACCATTGCACAACATCTTCCAGGTCATACTGTTTAGGCTCGTATCCCAGCTCTTCTCGTGCCTTACGCATACTGAAATAATGCGTGACGCCCGTCTTGTAGACCTCAGTACGGGTCAGCAGGGGCTGGAAGTTATAGATCCGCCCCACGACATGGTGAACCATCTCAGTCAGAAATGCAAAGAGATAAATGAGCGAAATGGGCAGTCGAAGCGTGGGGAACGAGTATCCCAAACCCTCCACCAGAGGCCTGAAAAACTCAAAGTTGTTGACAGGCCGTCCATCAGAGATGAAATAGGGCTGACCGGCGGCCCGGTGCTGACGCTTTTCAGTCAACGCCTCGGCGGCTAACAGGTGCGCGGACACCAGATTATCCACATGAACAAACTCCACAAGACTATCAGGATCTCCGTACACAAACCTAAAGATCCCCTTCTCAATGTAACTAACTATCCTGGGCAGGTGCCGTTGCTCCCCGGGGCCGTATATCCCAGCTGGACGCAGGGCACAAGTGCGTAGCACACCTGCGCTGTTATTCAGCTGTGAACCGTTTGCTTTTAACACCTGCATCTCTGCTATAGACTTAGTCCTGGAGTAGTGATCAGGGTGCAGGTGCAAGGGCAAGTAAGGCAGACTTTCATCACCGTTCTTAATCTCCTGACCGCCGAACACTACATTAAAGGTGCTGGTGTAGACAAGTCGGGGGACGCCGTGTGCCACGCAAGCCCTGAGGATGTTCTCCGTTCCCTTTATGTTCACTTCTTCAATGAGTTTCCAGTTGAGCTGCTCCCGTCCTGACATCCCATAGGAGGCGATGTGGAACACGCAGTGCGCGCCTCGGACGGCTTCTTCCACCTGTGCGTAATCACGGATATCTGCCTGTGTGAATGCGATACCCGCGGGCAGCTCTTGGCTCGGGGGAATCACATCAAACAGCACGATGTTTGAGGAGGTTTTGAGGAGAGCACAGGCGAGACTGAAAGAGAAATCACATTTACAAAGAGATCTACGCCGTCAGCTACCAGTCAAGCTGTGAAATGCTTTTAATTATTAACTTTTTTCAGCATTAGCTGAAAAACACTGAATTATTTTTGCTGATTACAATAAAACATCAAAACAAACCCATGGTCTATGATAAACTAGATTTAAAGGATTAGTTCACTTCAGAATTAAAATCCTCTCCCCCATGTCATCAAAGATGTTCATGTCTTTCTTTCTTCAGTCAAAAAGAAATTTTAAGGAAAACATTCCAGGATTTTTCTCCATATAGTGGACTTCACTGGGGTTCAACGGGTTGAAGGTCCAAATGTCAGTTTCAGTCCAGCTTCAAAGAGCTCTACATGATCCCAGACGAGGAATAAGAGTCTTATCTAGAGAAAACATCTGCCATTTTCTAAAAAAATTTAATTTATATACTTTTTAACCACAAATGCTCATCTTGCACTGCTCTGTGATGCTCCATGCATGACGTAATCATGTTGGAAAGGTCAAGTGTGACGTAGGTGGAAGTACCGATCTAGTGTTTACAAAGCGAACTTGCAAAAGCTAAGTCAAATGACCTTTACAAAAAAAAGGTAAAAAAATGATGTTGGACGATTTTGAAGTTGGGGGAGAAAATGAGATGAGTTTTTCGCCCTAACATGATACATCACGCGTGAGCTTTCCAACATGATTACGTCATGCGTGGCGCATTGCAGAGCAGTGCAAGATGAGCATTTGTGGTTAAAACATATATAATTTTATTTTTCTTAGAAAATGAGCAATGGTTTCTCTAGATGAGACTCTTATTCCTCGTCTGGGATCATGTAGAGCTCTTTGAAGCTGCACTGAAACTGACATTTGGACCTTCAACCCGTTGAACCCCAGTGAAGTCCACTATATGGAGAAAAATCCTGAATGTTTTCCTCAAAAACCTTCATTTCTTTTCGACTGAAGAAAGAAAAACAAACATCTTTGATGACATTGCAAAAATTTAAATTCTGAAGTAATCATAATGTTAATAATATTAAAAACAAAATAAGAATTACAAATCCAAGCAATTCCATAATAATTATAAAGTTGGAAAATGTGTGGTTTTTTTATTATTGTGAAAAAATGTGAAAAAGTATGTCAAATGATGAAGACAATTGTGCAATATTTAGCAAACTTCTAAAATCATGTCAACTCAAGTTTTAGCTTATATTAAATTGGAAAAATGCTAGACTGCGTCTAAAATCACATACTCTTGAGTAAGTCCTTATTTTGAATAAGTAAGAAAGTTCTTTTAGTATGAATGTTATGGGATCCTAAAGGAGACCCGATTCCTGAGGGGGACTCGATTTCTCACCACACCGGACCTACTACATTCGGCATGTTGTCATTATCATGTGACCTACCAGCGTCAGTTGCGTCGCTTCACTGCCATTCACAAATCCTCTCCCGTGGCCTCAAGTGTCAAGTCACCTTTATTTATATAGCGCTTTTTACAACGCAGATTGTGTTAAAGCAGCTTTACAGTGATAACGGGTATATAATTTTGGCTGCACAGCAGCTCTTAAAGAAAATGGTGTCAGTATCCATCTTAAGTAAATTCAGTATTGATTCATTCCGATGTAAGAATCAATAGTTATTAATTTAGTTATCTATATCAGCACTGGAGTAAACAGTGATGTCATCATCCAGCTCAGTTCAGTTCACATACAACTTAAGGGTGTCAATGCAACGTCCATCTAATGCACACTTCAGAATCTCACCAGAAGTAGTAAGTCATCGCAATACTTTTTGCAGACTCTTTTATGAGTACTGTGAATTCTGACATACTTCTTTGGTCGCATACTGTTTTTCACCTACTATATACTAGAGAAGTATGAGATTTCAGACGCATTTCACTTTTGATCACATAGACTTTTGGGCCCCACTGTTTTTAAACACATGCATTAATTTACTGTACTTAATACACATTCAAAAATGATAAGAACAATAGGCCAAATGAGAATCAGATCTCATTCGTAGAGTAATGAAAGACCTGAAATGGTTGTGTAAGACAAGGGCGTAAAAATGTGTTCTTTTGTAGGGTCTCCAACAGGGTTGGGATCTACTGTAGTGTGATGGCGCCATCTAGTGGTTAGTGTAGGTAATATGACTGATATTAGGGTTATGTGGAAAATAAGACAAAAAGATTGTAAAGATGTCATAAAATCTTACCGGAATCCAAAATAACCTCCTCCACCGGTTATGAGGAAGGATCTTCCTGTCCTGTTGACTTCCATTTTGTTAAAGAAGCAGGGTGAATAAAATCTACATAAAAAAGTAAAAAAAGAAAAAAAGAAAAAAAAAGAAAAAGAAATTGTGTGTATATATGCATACCTACACCTGACCCTAACCCTACACACACACTTTTGATAATCATACTTGAATTTGAGTGAAATTAATGATTATGGTAATCAGATAAAGCTATAAGATGCAAATGATGTCTAATATTAATGCAGATTCTGGAAATGTATGAGCTGGCAGGTGCAATCATAACATATTAATCACTTTCTTAAATGAAGTGTAATTCTCTCTCGAGCAGCGTGAGTGACATGGATGTGCTTATATAATGAAATAAACACGCTTTCTACAAGATCCAACAGAACCTGCACAGAAAACATCCTATGTAGTCTGTAAAAGGGTTAATATTATATGATACTGATATAAATATAAATACATACCACTGCAATCACGCTTTGAATCGACTGCAAAGTGTGTGTAAAACATTCACTTCCTAGGAAACGCGTGAATGGGCGGGACTACACTGTCAATCGTTTTCATTGGATAAGAGTGAGAGGTGCCTCGCTGTGATTGGCTGAAAATGAACTTTGTCCGACGTCCGTTAGAACATTAGGACGATTCACAAAAAATCATAGTAAATCTCTATGCTATTTTTGTAAGTCTATCCCTTCATGTTCATGTAGCTATTTTTTGGAATACATTTTGTTTTATGTATTATTGATGTATTATTTGGATTATATAACTTTAATAAAAATCTAAAAGACAGGTATTTTCTTATAAATCTATTTATTTTTCTAGCCACGTTTTTTTTATACATAAGTGTAAATGTTTGTCTGTTAAACCTCTTTTTATTATTTTTTTGCCAAGACTTGAAATGTTATTTGGGCACTATCTCCTCTTCCAGCAATGTCAAAGCCCTAAAGTCCAATTTGTTGTGCACAAAGTAGGCTATAACATTTATGCCTTTTTATGAATTAAAAAAAAAAAGACAAAAAAAAAATCACAGTAATTTGTTTAACCCATTAACACTCCCTAGTTTCTGTTAATAAAAGCTTGAAAACAAACAGCTTGATAGTTTCTGTGTTGCATTAACATATGCATACATTTCAGGTGTTTACCTTTTCATAACAGTTTATAATGTTTTTATAAGCACGTTTTGTGCAGTAACGTAAGGATAAAACAAAGCAGCCTTCAACAATCTATAAATACATCAGCATATAGGTTACAAAAATAGTATGTCCACAGTCCCATGATACTATCTCTTATACAGGTTTATTTCAGTTGTTACAAGCAGTGATAATAACTAATAAAAGAGCAAGTTTTAAATCATCACAAGATACAAAAATCCAGAGGTGGAAATGTATTTAAGTGCATTTAATCAACTGTATAAGTACAAACTTCAGGTAGGCCTACTTGTACTTTACTTGTACGATATAAACCAGAGGAAATCTGAAGCCAAGGAGACTGTCTTTCATGGATGGCCATGATTGTCAGCTGTTGAAAAAAACAGAATATGCTGGATAGGTATGTTTTGAGGGTCTAGTTTGAGCTGGTTTATTCTGGTTTGAACTGGTTTATGCTGGTTTGAGCTGGTTTATGCTGGTCTGAGCTGGTCTTTAGCTAATTTAAGCTGGTCAAGTGTTGGTCCTAAGATGTTCCTAAGCAACTATCTCCAGCTCAGGACCAGATTGGGACCAGCACCTGACCAACTTAAACCAGCTTCCAAACATACCTAACAAGCATATGCTGCTTTTTTCAACAGGGTGACACCTCTGGTGGTAAGTAGTAACTACATCTGTGTTTATTGATGCTATTACAGCAACTTCTCGCTAGAGGGCAGGTTTACACCAGGATGCACTATGGGAAGAAGACAAGCCGGCGGAGGCAGTGTAATGCTTTGGGAAATGTTCTGCTGGGAAACCTTGGGTCCTGCCATCCATGTGGATGTTACTTTGACACGTACCACCTACCTAAGCATTGTTGCAGACCATGGACACCCTTTCATGGAACCGGTATCCTCTGGTGGCTGTGGCTCTTTCAGCAGGATAATGCTCCTGACGCAAAGCAAAAATGGTTCAGGAATGGTTTGAGGAGCACAACAATGAGTTTGAGGTGTTGATTTGGCCTCCAAATTCCCCAGATCTCAATCCAATCGAGCATCAGTGGGATGTGCTGAACAAACAAGTCCGATCCATGGAGGCTCCACTTCACAATTTACGGGTTAGGCCTACGTCCTGACAGAATGAAGTTAATTTTAAAATCTAATTTTATAATGTTTCACGGCACTACAAACAGAGTCTGTCAGTGCTATCAGATATGAAATCATCTTATAAAGCAGGCAATATAAAAGTAAAGTATAAAAAAGCCAATGCTAGATTTCGTCAATAATTCTAAGAAATGCATAATAAATAATTTTGTATTATTTACCCATTACCTATCAAGTGAAAAACAATGAAAACACATCTTGTTTAAAAATATAATTTTATTGGTGATTAAAGACTAAATCTGACATAATCCCATTTAATCCCACAACTGAACATCAGTTTTACAGTGATTGTAAGACAGATGTTTGAGTGATCAGAAAGAGAGTTCAACTTTACATGCAGTGTAAGAAGCTCTACACCATAATAACAAAGCAAGTTGCTAAGTAAATCCATTTCCTATGAGAGAAACTAAATCCTCCTCCAGGTGGCGCTCATACAAAGTCCTTATCACAACACAATAGAGGTCTGTGGTTTCCTCATTTGCGGCCTAATTCAGGGGTAAATCAGTTTTAAGGAGTGTTATTGGTTTCATTAAAGGATTGGTAGTAAGTGGTTTAATTAAGTGGTTTTTAATGGTTTAATTAAGTGTGTGAATAAAATTATGAACCGATCCAAAAATAATGATTATCAATACTTGACTCTCAATCCTTCTTTCTTGGCATTCTTAATTATTCTTCTTGTATTAGCTCTTGCTTTCTTGTACTCCAACAAATTACTCATATTTATATTTTTCTTGAGTTATTAAATTCGTAATTGAATTGCAAAATGTTTCTACTGAATCTTCTACCACTATATCCTTATATGTTTCACAATACTTGCTAAATGAATTCCAATCTGCTTTCTCGTCCATTTTGTTTGCAGAAAACACCCTGTATTACTACAATTTACATTTATTTTACAAGCAATTGAAAATGATCACTTCCAACTGTGTTCTCACTGTTTACTTTCCATTTGATATTAATGTTAAATCTATACATACTCTCTGTTATATTAAACCTTCTCCTGTGTTCACTAATCCTCTATCATCCATAAATTGTTCTATTACTTCCCTGTTGTGATCTATATTTTACTCCCCCATAACCAGTTATGAGCATTAAAATCACCACACCACAATTCCTTGTTTCTTTTTTCAATTTCTTCTGTTGGTGATCGAGTAAGAATCTAATGTATCGTGTTTACTGAGATTCCTAGAAATTCTGATGCAGTTTCCAGTTGTTTTAATCTTGGCTGATCTACTTGGAAACATTAAGCGGTGACATTAATTACCTTTACAATAAAGGCTAGAAAGTTCACTTTTGTCATTATTAGTGTATTTTCTTTTACATTTATTCGTTTTGCAGATGCTTTTATCCAAAGCGACTTACAAGTGAGAAGATCATCGTGAAGAGGCAATAGACATAAAAGTGCTCACAATACAAGTTTCAGACATTGCTTCATAAGCTAGAATAGTGGAAGTGAAAGAATGTTTTTAAAGATGAAGTGCTATAAAAAATTTTTTTAAAGCACACTAACGTTTACTTTCAAACTCCTATTTCTATGTTCCTTGAGTCTTGTGTGATTTTGTCCCTTACCTCTTTATTTACTTAAATAAAATAAACTGAAATTATTTGCCAGTTATCACTGTAAAGCTGCTTTGACACAATCTGCATTGTAAAAAGCGCTATATAAATAAAGGTGACTTGACTTGACATTAACAACTTTACCTCCTTTAATATTTTTCATTAATTTTATCAGTGGTTATATATGTTGGAATTAGATATTAGATTGAATTCCATATATAGATTACCCCCTTCTCAACCTTACTCCAGTCTCTTTGGTTGTAATCTTTTCGCCATTCATTCCTTTCATCTTGAATAGTTTGTTTTTTGCCCAACATCTTTCACTATATCAGAATTCTCACTTGTTCTAAACATTTAGCCAAAACAACTGATCACTTTGGATAGTCCTATTGGATGCAAATGATTTCCTGAACTCTTTTTGAATATCAGCATAACTTTGAAACAAATTCTCCTCAGCATTTTGTACAGTTTGTTCTCTTGGATATTCCTGATGTGCTTTGGTCTTTTTTTAAAGGTGCCCTAGAATTAAAAATTGAATTTATCTTGGCATAGTTGAATAACAAGAGTTCAGTACATGGAAATGACATACAGTGAGTCTCAAACTCCATTGTTTCCTCCTTCTTATATAAATCTCATTTGTTTAAAAGACCTCAGAAGAACAGGCGAATCTCAACATAACACCGACTGTTACGTAACAGTCGGGATCATTAATATGTACGCCCCCAATATTTGCATATGCCAGCTCATGTTCAAGGCATTAGACAAGGGCAGCCAGTATTAACGTCTGGATCTGTGCACAGCTGAATCATCAGACTAGGTAAGCAAGCAAGAACAACAGCGAAAAATGGCAGATGGAGCGATAATAACTGACATGATCCATGATGACATGATATTTTTAGTGATATTTGTAAATTGTCTTTCTAAATGTTTTGTTAGCATGTTGCTAATGTACTGTTAAATGTGGTTAAAGTTACCATCATTTCTTTCTGTATTCACGGAGACAAGACTGTCGCTATTTTCATTTTTAAACACTTGCAGTCTGTATAATTCATAAACACAACTTCATTCTTTATAAATCTCTCCAACAGTGTGTAATGTTAGCTTTAGCCATGGAGCATAGCCTCAAACTCATTCAGAATCAAATGTAAACATCCAAATAAATACTGTACTTACGCGATTAGACATGTTGCATGATGAACACTTTGTAAAGATCCATTTTGAGGGTTATATTAGCCGTGTGAACTTTGTTTATGCTGTTTAAAGCAAGTGCGAGCTCCATGGGCGGGGAGCGTGAGCATTTAAAGGGGCCGCAGCCTAAATCGGCTCATATTTAATGATGCCCCAAAATGGGCAGTTAAACAAATTAATAAAAAATAAAAAATCTATGGGTTATTTTGAGCTGAAACTTCACAGACACATTCAGGGGACACCTTAAACTTATATTACATCTTTTAAAAAGACGTTCTACAGCACCTTTAAAGTGACAGTTCACCCAAAAATGAAAATCTGATGTTTATCTGCTTACCCCCAGGGCATCCAAGATGTAGGTGACTTTGTTTCTTCAGTAGAACACAAATGGTGATTTTTAACTCCAACCGTTGCCGTCTGTCAGTCAAATAATGCATTCAAATGGTAACACCATCTATAAGAGTCAAAAAAACATGCACAGACAAATCCAAATTAAACCCTGCAGCTCGTGACGACACATTGATGTCATTTTTTACCTCTAAAACACCACTATGTCCAACTGCCTTGAGTATCCGGTTGGTGAGGTCTGAAAATGACATCAATGTGTCGTCACGAGCCGGGTTTAATTTGGATTTGTCTGTGCATGTTTTTTTGACTCTTATAGACGAAGTTCCCATTGACATGCATTATACGACTGACAGACGGCAACAGTTGAAGTTAAAAAACATCATTTGTGTTCTACTGAATATATCCTTGGTCCTTAGAAGATTTCTTGCGTTTTGAATTTTTCTTTCTTGAGTATACCTCTGTAAATCCTGCCCTGTTCTCCATTAGTGATTCTTCAGAATCTTCATCCATGACTGCACAGCAGCAAACTTTTGTTCTGTACTATACTATACAGAATCTTAATAGTCTCAAACGCAAAATTGTAAGTATTTCATACATCACATTGACAACTGCAGTGATCCATTGCTTCTCTTTATTTTAGCTTTCAGCAGTCTGTAAAAATACACCTCAGTTTTCTTGTCAAATCTATTTGTACAGTCAGTCGCAATGCTCTTTCCTGTTTTAGATGTGTTTTGTGTGTTTTTCGTGGCATTCGCACTGAAAACAAATGCCGACAGTGACGTCACATGCATACCCTCTATATGCATGAGACATAGAAAGCAATGTGATCTTTCAAAGGAAGTGTTTTAAGATGCATAAGAGATGCAACCAGAGGCAAAACTTTGGGGCAAAGACAAAAAACTATTTGCCTAGCATTATCTTAAATATGATGTCTGAAAGAATAAAGCATGAATCTTACAGGGTAAACTATTGTTTGGTTTTGGTTCCTGTTTTGTGATTCTCTGTTCCCCTGATCTTATGATCTTTGTTTTAAGTTTTAACTGCTTTCAAGTGTGTCTTGTTTGATTATTTGTCCATGTGTGTAAAGCCCTCTTGCTTCCACTGTCAGTTGTCTAGATGTGTTTGTGTAAACCTGCTGTAAGAGAGTTTCCTGTTTGTCAAGTCTTGTTTATTTTTGTATATGATGTAATAGTTGTCAGAGTTATGTTCTGTTTTGTCCTAGTTTTTTATTGTGTTCAGTTGCTGTTTTCATTTGACCTATGCTGTGTTTGAAATCACCCCCTATACCCTCATTCACTACATCCTACATTAATCCACTAATATAGTTCACTTGAGGCAGTGAATGAAAACGAGTGAGTGAATGCTGCTGCTTTTACATAGTTTATGCTTGCAGAAGTTGCTGGTGGGACAAAAGGAAAATGTGGGTCCCATGGCCAAACCAGTTAAGAACCACTGGTCTGGGAGGAAATAAGATTTAAAAATAAAATTATATTTAATTTATAAAATACTTTTTTAGATATATATAAAATATATTTATTTATATAGACATGAACATAAAAAAATATTTGACCACTAAATGTGACTGGCTGATTACAATCAAATATGCTGTAAAAGCTGGTCACTCACACCAGCAGATGAAGTCCTCTGAATAAAGGGATGTGGTTTGTGGGTAGCTATACAATTGCGGATACGTGTGAAGGGTGCTTCACATGCAGATCTCACCGACATGCAATCAAAATAAGGTTTTGCTTTCAACCTAGATGGAGCATAAATGTTTTAAATACACTTAAGAATAATGTTTGTCAGTAAATGGTTTTCTTTGATTCTGCTCATTTTGTGTGGTAAGTCAGACTTCTTGTTCAGTTTGTGTCGTTGTTCGTTATAAAAGACACTTTATTACACTCTTGCTCTCCAGGTGCGCTTACTGGTGCTGAGAAAGATGAAATCAAGACAATATCAGTGATGAAGGGAGATTCTGTAACTTTACCTAGTGGTGTTAGTGAAATTAATAGAGATATACAGATACTGTGGCTATATGGACCTGAGGATCCAGACACTCTCATTGCTGAAATCTATAAGATGAGCATCTCTATATATGACAGTTATGAGGGGATTGACAGATTGCAGATGGACCAGCAGACTGGATCTCTCACCATCAGGAACATCACAATCACTCACTCGGGACTCTATACGGCTCAGATTATGACCGCAATGGCCACGTATAAAAGATTCAAGGTTATTGTCTATGGTGAGTTTCAGTCTTTTTTCTTATGTAGGCCTACTGCTATTTTTAAATGACCAAAATATATTGGTAAATGATTAAAAAAAATAGATTTATATAAATGTATTTTTAATCTATTTATTTGTCCTGATATATATGGTTATTTTGAAGCACCGGTCACATTGCCTGTCATTGAAAGCAGCGAGTGTCAGATATCTGGTGAGTAATGCAAGTATTTTGTAATATTTGCAATAGTTTATTTTCATACTATTCATATTTTTGCTGTATATATGGCATGTGTTTCTGTGAATATGATGCAAATCTTGACAATGGTGTAGCGTACTACTGCTGGAAACATCTGTCGTTAATTTCAGTATTTTTAGCTTTTAATGTTTAATTGCTAAATAAATATTTTGTTTAATCATCTGAATTTAGAACTCTGTCATTTGCTGTTTAGACAGTACAGAACTTACAAACTCCTGTAGGGTTGTGTTAAAGTTAAGAATGTGGTTTTGTGTTAAGAAATCCATTTATAATAATGCTGTATTATGTGAGATGTGTTCAAACACCAAACAATGTCTTCTTGGCAATTCCTCTTTGAGTGCTCTGGTATGTTCTGTTGCATGTTGACTGAAAGTTATTTTGAGACTCAAAAGCAACCTCATTGTTCCACTAGTGTTGCAGAAATGTGCCACCGCTTGTTTTGGGTTTTCCTGTGAGATCTGTACACTAAAGTGTTCATCAGAAAATGCACCAGGAGTCTCTCTGTCATGGTATAAAGGGAGCAAAAGACTGAATCAGACCAGCAGCCCTGAGCTCAACACCAATCTCTCTCTCACGCTGGAGATAAAAGAGAGAAACAGTGACGTGTATCAATGTGTGGCTGCAAATCCAGTCAGCAACCAGACAACACAATTCAGCCTCCAGGAACACTGTCCACCATTTTCAGGTTAAGTTCAATACCAGAACATTAATATTTTGTAATATGTTGTGTTTACAAACAAAAATAATAAATTACCTTTAATTGCTCTGATATAAATGCAACTAAATCAACACTAAATGTACTTCATTGTGGTTTCATTGTGTGCTGTATTCATCCAATAATTATTAGCCTACAAAATAATGATGATAGTGAAATTTTTAGTTTGGAGGATAACTTTCTTTTTTTTAAGTTTTTTTTTTTTTTTTTTTTTTAAACTAGGTATTTGTAACCAACAAACAACCTAGAGAACACTTGACCTCATAGAAATTGAGTGCATTTACATGCATGTTCTTAAGCCGATTATGCTTAATAAGCCGACAATGCACGTAGCCATGTAAACGCGGTAACACTTTTCCTTTTATTAGAGTAAAGTCATAACATAACATACGGAAAACCCAGAGTCAGATACGCAAATTATATTTTGATGTCACTACCAGGAAATAACCTGATTTATTAACAAAGTCATGTAAACGTGGTTTACTTGAATTGTCAGGATACTGGTTTGCATGTAAACAGGGAAAACTGGTTATTTCAATAAGCTGATATTTGTCAGTTATCAGCTTACTGGTGTGCATGTAAACATGCTCAACTGAGACAGGCAACTGACCCTTTGACAACAAACTGCTTCTTTGATAATGATAACTGAGGGTATGTGTAACAAGATTAGTAGAACGGGGAAGAAGGAGGCGGGAACCAGCGAACATTCAACAGACTTTAAAAACAATATAAAATAAACAAACAACAAAACAAAAGTAAAATGGCAACTGCAGCACACACAAACATACTGTAATAAAAACATAACATAAATCCAGGCCTGGTCCTCTCTCATCCTTCACAGTCGTCATTCCTTTATGCTTCCGGAGCTCCTCGGTGAGAGATACGAGACCGGTGCAGTGCGCAGGTGATGCTCCTTAGCAATCACGGCACCGGCCTCACGCCGTTCCCTCGCGGCACAGTGTGTTTACTGGACAAAGATGTAATAAAAACTGAAACGTTTTTTCTTTGTACAGATGACTACGTTATCAAAACTACACACTGATCCGTGAAAATGACCAAAAACACTTTGTAAAGAAAGACTACACGTGTGCGCATATGCATTCTTTTACAGAGCATTCACGCCAAATGCATGTGCATATCCACCTTATTTTTTACAGTTTTCTGCACTTTGATATTCTTCTCCTTATTTCAATATAGCGGCTAATAAATCGAAAGTCTTGCACAGAAAACACCTTACTTCCAGGTTGAAAAATGAGGTGGATAGACTGAACATGTAATATGCATGCCGTCACCTTTTTCACAGATTCAAGTTTTTGCAGTTTACACAGAGACAACAACCCTATAATTTTCAAAAGTTTGCATTTTCAGGCCACCAAAACACCGTTGTCGTGTAAATAAATGGCCAAAAGGCATAAAAGGTTTTCAGTTTTTAGTTGAAAACGGTGTCGTGTAAACAGCCCCTCAGACAAAACACTGTTCAGCCACAACATTAAAACCATTGACAGGTGAAATAAATAACACAAATTATATCATTACAGTGACACTTGTGAAGGGGTAGGATATCTTAGGCAGCAAGTGAATGGTCAGTTCTTGAATTTATTTTTTCATGTGTGAAATAGAAATTCCACTTCCTGTTGAACCAGGAAAAATGCTAAAAGATCCGAGCAATTTTGCCAAGTGTCAAATAGTGATGGCTTGATGACTGGGTCAGAGCATTTCAGCAGCTCTTGTGGGGTGTTCCTGATATGCAGTGGTTAAAAAGTGGTGCAAGGAAGGACAACGATCACACAGAAGAGCTAGTGTAGCTGAAACTGCTGAAAAACTTAATGCTGGCCATGAACACACTATGATGGCCCCTGTCTACTATGACCATGACCATGGAGCAGTGGAACAGGGTAGGGTGACCATACATCTTCTTGATGGATTTAAAGGATCTGCAAACGCCTTTGTGCCAGACACTACAAGACACCTTCAGAGGTTTTGTGAATCCCACATCAGAGCTGTTTTTGCAGCACGACCTACATGATGTTAGGCAGGTGGTTTTTAATGGTGTGGCTGATCAGTGTAAATTGTAGTGAGATGCTCTTCGAGGTCAGAAACATTTTACATTTCAATCCCCTTGTTCAACAGAGCAGGTAACCTTCTTGAGTACACGTTATTGTAGTTTACACAGAGATGATAACAATATAATTTTCAAAAACTTGCCCTTTGAAACCCATTTTCAAAAGTTTGTGATTTCAACCCCCTCAAAACACAGTTGTCGTGTAAAAGATGCATCATTTTCTGTTAGCTGAAAACGCTATCTTGTAAACGCCCACTTTGTTTCCACAGATTCTAGTCACTCTTGTGGTTTTACTGAAGCTGTGATCCGATTGGTTATCTCTGCTCTGGTGGGCGTGGCTACTGTTGCTGTGCTGGTTTATGACTTCAGATCTTGAAGAGGAGTTGATGCCAATGAATGTCCAAGTGAAATGTGTAACATTAAATAAACTGCTCACAATAATAATGTGGTGTAGCATTACTGTGTTTTTCTGCTGATATGTGGATGTAATTAAATTGTGAATAAAAATTGTATATTTTCCATACATTTCACAGCTCTAAGGATAAATGTGTGTGTGTTTTTGCTACTGGAGAGTATAAACATGATCAAACCTAATACTGTGGCCTGAACAGTTAACCACAGTGAATCATGTGAGCAGTCAGTCAAAAATATTTTTTATACACATCCTCTTTCACTAACTCAAAAATGAAACTATGGCAAAGAATGAAAATTGTCTCCTGAGACACAGTGCAGAAACATTTAACATTTCCATTACATTGACTTTAAGAAATTATTATGAAAAATCTAGATTTAAATATTCCCACATACTCACATGGTTACGCGACCTTTAATGAAATGGGCTAAATAATTTAAAAAATGTTGATCAACATGTTTCAGCTTGACTTCCTCAGAATACATTTCTATATTTTAACATATTTACAGAGCAAGAAACATGACAGCTGCCACCAAAGTTTGAGAAGCTGAGAGAAAATATCTGACTATTTTAATGCAAGTGAATCAACTGACTAGTATTTTAGTATTTTATCACAAGCTTTAAATCCATCCATTCTTCAAACCACCTGTAGGGTCACGGGATGCTGGTGTCTATCCCACAGGACAAAGCTGTTACTCATATTTATATTATTTTAAATTAAACACAATATTAATTGACAATATATAATTGCTCACATGTAAATCATTAAGGATATATTATAAATATATAATTATTGTATCTAAAATTCTTTCACCTTCATGAGTTTCTCAGATTAAACTCAGTAGACACTGAAACCGCCTTAACTATCAACTATGTGGCGTTTCATGCTTAGTTTTTTCCTCGGAAATCAAGATTATGATAGACAACTCCTTAGTAAGGGAGAAAAAGACACACAGAGCATTTCTATACTGTACAGAACAATTTAATATATTCATGTATCTAAAAGCTCAGTAATTAACCAGTAGACACAGGTAATAAATACAACATTTCACAGAAGAAATATTTACAAAATGTGGGCTTTGTACATATAGGCCTGGTTTCACAGATAGGGTTTAGCCTAAGCCAGGATTAGGTCTTAGTTCAATTAAGGCATTTAAGCAGATTTTATAAATGTACACTAGAAAAAAAAAAACATTACTGATGTGCATCTTTAGACAAAACAATGGCATGGAAGTGAAGGTAGCTTTCAGTTGAAACAGCTCAAATGTGCATTTTAGTCTAGGACTAGCTTAAGCATTGTTTGTAAAACTGGGGGATAGAGAAATGGTTTAAAACATCTGTAGGTGTTGACAGGATTTGAGAGTTTTGCATTTTCCAAAGATTTTGCATTTTTTGCATTCAAATTTCTGGTAGTATTCTTTGCCTGTAGTGACACATGTCACTTTCACTTTCACTTTTTTTGTAAAGCACATTGGTCACACGTAACTTCAGTCATTATAGAGGTTTAGAGGTAGAGAGTAAAACGTTGCTCCAACTGACATGGATTATCTTCTCTTTTTTATGGAGAATCCCTGTGTAGGAGAACTAGCATTGACCAACAGAGATGAACCAGGATAAATTGGAGACTACAGGTGAGGCTTCATTTAACTCAAGCTTGTTAATGATGATCAGAGAAAAATTGTTTTTACTTTGAATTCTGACAAAATGTTCAGTAATTATTGTTCCCCTTCAAACTCACTCAGACTGAATAAGGTTTATTCATTGCTTAGAGTCTCTTTAAAAAGTTAGAAAAGTGAAATAGTTCTGCTATCATTGTCACTTTTGTTTTGGCTTTCTGATGTTTTATTGCAGTTTTTGTTCAGTATTTTCTCACTAATTGTCTGAGCTTGAGGTTGTGTAAAGCAATTATTCATTTGCAGTGGATGTTTCATGATTTTCTCTCCTGAAAAACTGGTTAAGCTGCATTTGACACAATGAAAGTCAATAGGGCACAAATGTTTCAGTCTCCAAAAAGAACATAAAAGTAGCATAAACGAAATCCATACAACTTGTGGATTAAACCAATGAATGATGAACAAAAAAAAATTCATTTTTCACTCTAAAAGAAAAAAAACCCAAATATGCAACATATCAATAGCATAAAAAATCGGTTTATCATAAAAATCTTGTTGTCTCTTAAACTGCTTGATTAATGTGGGTTACATTTATGGTGTCTTTCTTGAGGCTTGTTGTTTGTCTAGTCTTTCAATGGATGGACAAAAATGAGAGATAATATTACAAATATCTTCATCACTTAATATGATGAATATGAACGAATGTCTTATATGGGCTTGGAACAGACCTAATTGATGACAGAATTTATTTCTGGTTGAACAATTAGCACAAAATATTTTCTTGCATTTAAAATTGTGAGATGCTGTAACATGGAAAATATTAAGCTGAACTTCTTGTAACTTGATAACACAGTCTAGCACTTTTTTAAAATGTAGGTAAAAAAAAAAAAAAAAAAAAAAAGGCAGCTGTGGTTGCCAGAACGTTACCGTAAAAAAATACGGTAGAAACGTAAAAATTTTTTTTTAAAAAAAGTGTTAAATTTAAGGTAAAAAAAATATGTACTTCATAATACTGATACATTGTTAATTTAATTGTTAATTAATATCTGTTTTGTACTTTTGTGATACACTGACAACCACCGAACACAGCGGTGATGAGAAACACATGATGATTCAAAGTTCAACTCTAACAGTTTTTCCACAAGTTGAGAAGAACTATACTAATATATAGAAGGTGTGTCATTCACACAAACACTAAACACCATCATGGTAACACACATGAAATTTAAAAAAATGCAATAAACATTAATTTAACAACATTAGATGGAACATAAAACCCTAATGTACATAACTGGTTAGAAAAAAATAAGAAAAACTATAAGAAGAAACTGAGTTATTTCAACCCATATAGCAACATTGTGTCGGCCCAGATCTGGCCCACATCCTGCACATGTGGCATGATGATCTGAGTCACATGCTGCAATGAATTACGGTTCTTGTGTGGGTTGTTTCTGTTTGCCAGCAATGGGCCACAAGCAGGACACAGCAATGCCACATGTCAGCCAAGAGCAAAGAAATAAACCTAAAATGGACCACAATGTTGCTATGTGGGAACAAAAGTACATCAAATGTTAAGTGTCACACAGGGAATTGTGGGAATGTCAATTTACAGTTTTTCACTGTAAATTAGCTATACAATTATTTTTCACCTCCAAAAACTGTAAATTTATTGGTATTTTATGGTAAAATTAGATTAAATATACAGTTAGATCTATTACAGTTATTTACCGTATTATGGAAACTTTCTGTAAACCAATTAACTGTTTTTCACTGTAGCATTTTTACAGTCTTTTACTGTTAAAATCACAGTTATTTCTTAAGAAATCACCTCATCTATTGTGTATTTAAACAGAGAAACATTTAGGCGGGAAACGTTTTAGAGTCATACTGCAAAAGAGCAGACACCCCAACATCCACATCCTGTCTTTGCAACAAAAAGGTGTTCTGTGTGAGCATGTGGAACCGGTTTTCAAAACACTGGTTGTGAAGCTAAGCCATTAACTTCAACTAATGTCTACCATAAAAAACGTCCTGTATTAGGCTTAAGTCCCCACAACACTGTTGTGACACTAATCATCATCAGTTGCTCACTCACGACATCATCAGGCTACATCATTCACTCTTTTTGGTGCTAAATAGAACCCTTTTTATAAGGTTCCATAAAGACCAATGCTTTAAAAGGTGCTATAAATTATTGCTTGCAAATTATGCTTGATCACGATATCATGATGATGGTCATATATTTTAAGTTCCATTTGTTCAGTAAAGTGAACGATGTGGTATTTATTTGTAAGCAACTGTATATAAACACAAATAGCCTACATAGAAAGATGATCAAACAACTAGTCACTGTTCAATAGCCTGTGTGAATCATGACAAGTAGGCTAGATAGGGGCCAAGTTTGATTTCATGTTGACGTTAAGGAGGCGGTCCGGTCTGTATATTCTGGTCTGGCAGTGACATCTAGTGGTTACAACTGGAATATACATTCATTTTGTTATTTGTAACTCTGATGAAGCAATGGAATGTTTGTATCCTTAACTTATGGATGAGACAATAATCAACAGTGCAAAAATTAAACAAATATTAGGGTGATTTCAGGTATATCTTTATACCTGTATCTGTATACCCCCCGGATATATTTTATGAGGAATGGTTGCAATTTTTTGGGCTTCAAAATCTCATCCTCTATTTACTGTTCTTATAAAGCTTGGAAGAGCCAGATGTTTTTAAAAAATGATTGTGTTTGTCTAAAAGAAGATACTCCTTTAGGGTGAGTAAATCATGGAATAATTTTCATTTTTGGGTAACTATCCCTTTAAGTGAACTGATGAATTTTACTCACAACCTATAGGTTATTCTTTTGGGTTTGTTAAATATTTTATTGAATATGTTTGTTTGATAATATGTGTTAATAAATTATGTGTTTTTAATTAAGATACAGGATCATTTTTGATAAATCAAGGATTGCCCACTTTACCTGAAAATAAATTTATCTGGAGTGTATGATCTCAAAATATTTACAAATAACACATTATAGCAACTGTATTCACACTGAAATATTAGCCTATAGCTGGACATTAAAGTGCAAAAGTAATAAAGAAAAGAAAAGAAAAGAAAAGAAAAGAAAAGAAAAGAAAAGAAAAGAAAAGAAAAGAAAAGAAAAGAAAACAACAGCAACAGATATAACATAACAATTAGTCATCAATTCATAATTTTAGCAGTAGACATGTGAGATTAATTCTGAAGCATTAAAGAAAAATGTGCTATCATTGAGTTTCCGACAGAAGATGTATGGATAATTTAGGATAATTTACTCTTCAGTAAATAGCATGTAACAACAGTTCAATTCAGGACCTGCTCCATTCACTTGTGGAAATAAAGGTCAGTAGGCCTAATATACCAACATTTATCTCATATGAAATATTTTAATAATTATACCATTATTCTAATCAAATATCAGTCTCATCTTAGCAGAAAGCTAAATTGAATTTAACTCTAAAAATGTTTAAAACATACTGAGAATGTAATTAAATCCAATAAATAGATATAAATAAAACTAAATTTATAATGAAAAGTCAATGATATTTGATATATGTTTGTTTTCGTTAATACCTAAAATAAAATAAAAAAATAAAAACTTGCTAAACAAGTTTTAAATGTTTTAATAAAACATGACAGGTGACGTCAGCTAAAATGGGCTATGCTATGTTTTGGTCATTATAATTCCATCAAATAAGCTACGCATGAGATCTAATGATATTTATAAATTCATATGGTTCTCTCTCTCTCTCTCTCTCTCTCTCTCTCTCTCTATATATATATATATATATATATATATATATAAAATGTGAAAAATTTATTAAAATAAGTTAAAATAAGGGGTCAATATAAAAAGAGCACAGCACAGGTAATTGTGGCTGAAATCATTTTATTTTTAAAAGTAATTTGACACTATTGTCTTTAGTGTGCTATAGCAACAGCAACACCATAAATGTATTTCATTAAACAGAAAGTTGAACAAATATTTCATTACGAAATGTAATTAAAAATGAACTGATCATGTTGTATAGGTGTGTGTTTCTGTGTATTGGTATCTTTTGTGTGCATCATGCATGTATGTGTGTATGCTTGTGAAATATTTGTCAAACATTTTGTTAAAGATTAGAACATCTTTGACAAAAAACAAAAACACTTGCAATTTTGAATTTTTAAAGGACTGTTAAGATTTTGTATGGATACATATCTAAGCCTTTAAACCTATTTTGTGTATTTGTCTATGCAGCCCATTTTAGCTGAAAATTGTGGCCCATTTTAGCTTAACCATTTCTACCTAAAATAACCTTTTCACAAAAATTCTTTTTTTTATTTGAAAGAGCATGTCAAAACATTGTTCATAAACATTTCCTTTGTTGGTAAGCTTTTATAATTGCTTTAGTTGCCTACCCTTATTAGTGATGAAGGAAATTTACTATGTCAGGCTCACTTACCTCACAACTTCTCTGAAAAGCTTCATGTAAGCAAAGAGTATATATAGAACCCAAGAGGTGAAACTCTGATACTTACCTAATGGAGTAATAATTCTGAATTGAAATATATATATATATCGTTTTAATGGATCACACATAATGATCTTATAATACATGCTGTGTCCATTATCGCATAATTCACACTTTTAGACACTTTTGCTTTAATGGACATTAGACAACACTGCAAAATCAAACTCTTATATTCATATATTTATTGTCCAACATTTCCAATTTTTCTGATGCATGTCCTTAATTTAATTTCATATGTTGGTATTAATTCAGTGTTTATAAGCCTAATGCTAATAGATCTTTAAAGAATTTTAACCCAAACTAGTTACTAGAGAGCAAAGGTTTTGTGAAAAAAGTGGAAGACAAACACAATATCTGTAAAATAAACTGTTAAAAGGATTTGATGATCACTAGTGATAGTATTTTATTCTGTGTTGTCATCGTTCAGGTTGGATTTCAGCTTTAATGTGTTTTTTTTTTTTTTTTTTAAAACAAAGAAGCAGGTATTGCCATAGAAACTCACCCCAAAATGGCGGAAACGCAGGGCTGCTGCTGGGCGCCGGTGTTCCAATGGAATGTTCTATTGAGTGTCGCTTCTTATTAGTGTATATTCTTTGTTGTAAGACTCTGCCCTGTCCCCCTTAAAAAACTCAGACCAATCAAAACAATATATATTTCTTATTTTAATATATTATTAATATATACACATCGGTGAAGGATGCTGGTAATTCCTCGCTGGTGGAGGAGCATCAGGCAGTAGGGGAAAGAGAACTATAGAAAGTAAACTGGGAAATTAGTTTACAATAAATGTGTGTGATACTGTGCACTGGAAACCTTTGAAACTTTCATTGCTAATTTGACACCTTATTGACATTACATGACATTATATGGTCATGCAACTGCAATGTGAATAGAAAAAATAAATCATACATGTAGTCTACATAAGATGGTGAATATATATCAATGCCTATTAAAATACAGCTTATTTATATAATCTGTAAAAAGTGTCAAATTAGTGTTTAGAAACATTAGACATTGCTATGTAGATTTTGAGTGTTTAAGATGTGATGTGATCTCTTCCATGGCGCCAAAATATCAGAAACGGCCCTTCACATGCAACAAAACGTGATATTTTATGGTAGGTCTAACCGAAAAATAAATAGCCTAAAGTTTTACATGAAGGTGGTTAAAACGCAGGTCCAAAACTATCTCCCTTCCTCCCCCTCCTTCCCACATCATTGTATAACAATATTATATTCTTTCTTTGTAACGTTTTGTCTCATATACAAACATGATAGTATTCTGATTCTGATCCAAAACATTAAATGTCTTTTTACAAGATGTAATATAAGTCTAAGGTGTCCCCTAAATGTGTCTGTGAAGTTTCAGCTCAAAATACCCCATAGATTTTTTTTAATTAATTTTTTTAACTGCCTATTTTGGGGCATCATTAAATATGAGCTGATTTACGCTCCGGCCCCTTTAAATCTCGTGCTCCCTGCCCCAAGAGCTTGCGCTTGCCTTAAACAGCATAAACAAAGTTCACACAGCTAATATAACCCTCAAAATGGATCTTTACAAAGTGTTCATCATGCAGCATGTCCAATCGCGTAAGTATAGTATTTATTTGGATGTTTACATTTGATTCTGAATGAGTTTGATAGTGCTAAAGCTAACATTACACTCTGTTGGAGAGATTTATAAAGAATGAAGTTGTTTATGAATTATACAGACTGCAAGTGTTTAAAAATGAAAATAGCGACGGCTCTTGTCTCCGTGAATACAGTAAGAAACGATGGTAACTTTAACCACATTTAACAGTACATTAGCAACATGCTAACGAAACATTTAGAAAGATAATTTACAAATATCACTAAAAATATCATGTTATCATGGATCATGTCAGTTATTATTGTTCCATCTGCCATTTTTCGCTATTGTTCTTGCTTGCTTACCTAGTCTGATGATTCAGCTGTGCACAGATCCAGACGGTAATACTGGCTGCCCTTGTGTAATGCCTTGAACATGAGCTGGTATATGCAAATATTGGGGGCGTACATATTAATGATCCCGACTGTTACGTAACAGTCAGTGTTATGTTGAGATTCGCCTGTTCTTCGGACGTCTTTTAAACAAATGAGATTTATATAAGAAGGAGGAAACAATGGAGTTTGAGACTCAATGTATGTTATTTCCATGTACTGAACTCTTGTTATTGTGTACTATGCCAAGGTAAATTCAATTTTTAATTCTAGGGCACCTTTAAATGCGGCCGCACACTTCATGGACCAGAGAGTCACTAAGCAAGTTAAACAGCAAAAATATATGTGTGTGACCTTTTGTAGGGTAAATTCAGGGTGATTGCTGTACTTTGTCATTGAGATGAATTGGAAAAAGTGTCCCAATCACACTATATTCAAGATTTTAATACACTGTTTAAACTCCTTAATGTCTATGGTGATTACTCCCCTAACACTTTTTGCTTCGACGTGTAACTCGATGGTCATTTTGCACTTTATTCCAAACTTTGAAATAATGTTCCCGAATTTTGTCTGCTACAATTAGGCTAAAGTTTATTTAAAAATCTCAACTCATCCCTAATGTGTGAAAGTTAGCCTATTGTCAAGTATTGCTGTTAACACCTTTCGAGCGACAGAGGGCAGAGAAGCACTCAAAATGACAGAGTGCACTCCGCCGTCACTAAAACCCATTTTTTCCCCGCCCCGCTCCCTCCTTCACCCCTTCGCACTTGCTTAGCTTCTCGTGGCTCATTTCCTACTGTAGTGCAGTGGAGATACTTGTTTGAAACACCATGGGGAGCAAATCGATTTGTCTCTGTATATTAGTCCTCTTTAAAGGTAAGTGTTTCCATCAGTTCCTGTGTGCGTTATATTGACAATTATCACCTCACGTTCAGACTCAGACCGCTTTGAATCTAACTTAAATGTCAGAACTTAACTTTTCAGACACAACCGATTTACATTGTGAAAAAAAGAGTAAAGAGTTTTTGCATCTTTGAGCTCATTGTGATCTCTTAATGATGACACGAGCCTCTGAATGACCGAGGGAATAGCAATAGCACTAAAAACTAGTTAAAAATTAAAATGGTGTATTTTTTCATGTAATATTTCTTAGAAATAGACCATGCCTATTTATATATTTAATGTATTTATTCAATGTATTTATACGTAGTTTTGAGGTTTATCTAATTTTGTTTCTCTGGAAATATTTCTGGTATTTGTTAATGAGGAATCTGTGTTTTTAGATGAGGCACCTTGCTGAATAATATGAAGTGGTCACCTGCGTTATGTCTCGTGAACAGTGTGTTTTCATTTAATACGGTACTGATAGCCCATTCAAAACAATACAAATTGAATTACAAGCCAAATTATTTTCCTTGACAGTCACGTCATTACTAAACAGAGGCACACAATCTCTCCGATTGCAGGAAAAGCCTAGGTGTGTGTGGCAGTTTGACAGAGAGACAAACATAACCGAGTTAAAAAGGTAGAGATCTGCCAAAAGTATTATAAAAAAATGTTTCATGTTTTGTGACAGTTGTTTGTGAGTTTAAGTAATTTGTTTAAGTTGTTTGGACATGTCGTTGCTGTGGCGCGAAATGCGGCTGGAGGGCAGGAAGTGATTTTTGTATAGGAATGGATATCACAAAATCAAAATTCCTATGTTTTGATTTCAAATCTATCAAACCGAGAAAACACAAGGAGCTTTTCACGTTTATGTATCTTTTATAATTTTTTTAACTTTAAAAGTCGTCGCCTTATAGCGTTTTGCGTATAGGGATACTGAAATTAATATGAATACCTGCTTACCTTTTTTGTTTTTGACTTGGTTAAATATTCATATTCACATTGCATTAGCTATCATTTGGTAGCTGAATTGTTTCCTGTGTTTGGGGGAAGGGTTCTGTGTTTTCTGAATGTGCTTCTTCATCTGTTTGCCTGTATTGTTTTGAGCACTGCTGTATATCTGTTTTGCAGTGTTCATCGACAAACTACAAAATTATTTAATTTTGAATTTCTAAAAAGAAAAATTCTATTAGCTTATTTTATATGAAAAAATAATTGTTTTTTATTGGCAAAATATATATTTTTTATTAGATCAGATAACATTTTAAAGCTGTCATATGGTCATGTTACAATGTGCCCCACTTATAGGGGATATATTGTCACATTTCACTTCTCTTCTTTCGGGGTAAAAAAAAGAAAAGAAAGTAGCCTATACACTGAAACAAAGCCACATATTATACCAGACTTGTGTGAAATTAATGTGGAACAAAAGAAATTCTCTGAACCCAAAGTGGATTTACACAAATTGATAAAGTCAAAAAGCGTTAGGTTGTGCCCCGCGCTCCCCCTACAGTCATTAAAAATTTGTTTTGTTTTGTTGTTGTTTTTTGTTAAAAGAAATGATGATCTGTAACAGCTTAAATAAATAGCTCATATTTTCCACAGCTCATACAAGATTTGTTCTAATTGTATGTCAAATGAGTGTGTTTATACTTACTTTAACTTACTTATATTTTAACTTTAAGTGTGGGTGGCTCTACACTGGAATTTCAAACAAAAATAAGAAATTTAGGGGTGATATTTGATGCACATTTAACATTTGTTCCCCATGTTCAGAACAAATTGCGTCCTATGCTGTCACTCCCGATGGCTGAAAAGCTTATCAATATCTTTGTGTTTTCTCGCATTAATTATTGTAATGCTTTGTTGGTCGGGGTCTCAAATGCTACCCTAAATAAATTACAGCTGGTTCAAAATTCAGCCGCCCGAATCCTGTCTGGAACCAGGACAAGGGATCACATCACTCCAGTCTTGGAGTCTTTACATTAGCTCCCTGTCAGATTTCGGGTGGATTTTAAAGTTCTCATGCTTACCTACAAAGCTTTGAATGGTTTGGCTCCTCACCATCTCACTGAGCTTTTAGCCCCCTACACACACGTGCGTGCTCTCCGCTCTTCGGAATCTGCCCTTTTAATCGTCCCACATACCCGTTTAAATTCTATGGGTAATAGGCATTTTCTTCAGTCGCTCCAAGACTTTGGAATTCCTTGCCTGCTCGGATGCAAGCAGAATCCCTTAGTGTCCTCTCTTAAAGCTTATTACTTTTGGGTAGCTTTTACTTGATTATATTAAAATTGATTTTTTTTTTATTTACCTTTTTTGGTAGTATGTTCTTATTTGGTGTGGTTTTTTTTATATCTCATTTATTTTAAAGTATTGTTTGTATAATTGTATGCTTCCTTTCTTCTGTGAAGCGCTTTGAGATGCTACTTTCAAAGGTGCTATAGAAAATAAAGTTTATTATTATTATTATTATTATTATTATTACTGGGATGACTAAAGTCTTACAACCATGAATTTACAAATAAATGTATTGTAGCCTATATAGGCTATCCATTATTGTCAGGAAAGAAGGATTCTAGATTCTCAGTCAAACTTTATTAGCCTATAAGAGAATGAGAGATCAAACCTGAGTCCTTACAGTTAGGCTATTTTTATTATTAAGGATATTTTTATTTTTATTACCTTCGGTGCTTGAGGCGGGGGTCCGCGATAATGTGCTGGGTTGAGTCAACAGATGATCCTTTATCGACTAGCCAGAGCATCAATTGTCAGAATCATCAAATATTGGCAATATTCAGAGGATTTGGCATTTCCAGTTAATGTTGTCCAATACGTTCGTCTAGTCTATATTATTACTATTAGGTTAGACGTCTTTGATTATTAAATTAATATTATAATAATTTTGCCCCGCAATAATTTCACAGCGCATCACCGAATAACTGACGTGCTGTGAGGATAATAAAAGATTAGGCTTTTAGCCATCTTTGACAATGTTTTAAACACTTTTTTTAGGTTTATTATACAATGAATTATAGGTCTATAATTAAAATTATTAACAGTCTATAATATTCCCTAACACTGTCTGTCAAAGAAAATTAAGAGCAGCTTTACTTTAAAGTCCCTGTAAAGTCAATTCTGAGAATTCTTTCTAAACACTTTATAAATGTTACAAATGTATTGCTGAAACACATTACAAAGACTGTGAATTGTGTAATGCTTAATTGTGAAGTTAGAGCGTTAAACAGTTTTTCACCAAGTCTCTGCTCAGGATTGTTTGGGCGGAGCTAAAACGGGGGTCTAATGACGCACATCGTCCCCCGAGCATAGCCCCTCCCCTAACACTATATAACTGTCGATGACGCACCGAGCGTGGCGCCGCCTCTAACTCTACAGAGGTTCAGTCGCTCAATCTCGAGTATCATTACAGTTATACAGCCCTTTGCGCATTTAGCTAGTAATGCCTTCGTTACGCAAATGCATATTACATGGTTGTTATAAAATACAATATGCTCGGTCTCCTTATTTAAATTTCCTAAAACGATGATATGAAGGATTCTAAAGTGATCGTTATACACCGGATAATTTTACAAACTTTCATCAGACAGCTGGGATTCACAGATAATCCGCTGTTTTTGGTGAATGTGACTGAACAGACCTCGTCCCCCCCTCCCGCCTCGGCCTTCTTACCGTCCCGACGATAACCGATTATATATGGGGCCGGACAGAGTCTCTCCCGTCCCGGCCTTCATCCTCCCGTCTCGCGGCACCGTCATTTGTCGACTCGACAACAGTCCGGCAGTAGGCTACGTGCCCACCAATGAGTGTAAGTTGTCGTGTGTGCTTATGTTATAATAAGTAGGTAGTCCACAGTAACTCTACTAAAATGTGCAACCCTCTAACGTGATTGTTTTGTTTATATGCATCATCAGTATGTTTGACTCATTAGACAAGTAAGTTGAGACGGCAGCTCTCGCGAGTGGGCGTGGTTTCACCGCCGACAGCGGACACGCCCCCAGGGTTTGAGAGCAGAGAGCGCTGCCTATTTTTTCGAGATTTTGATAACTTATTTCATTTACTTGCAGGTTTTTTTAATCATTCAAATTTGGCTGGGTGGTTAATAACACATTTTTCTGTGGTGTGACAAGCTCAAAACACATACTTTAAAATGACTTTACAGGGACTTTAAGCTCCGATTTAAAAACAAAAACAAAAAAAAACAAGCTGTTTAACACGAAATACTGCTCTTCTTATTTGTTTCACTATATTACGGGCCACATGAGAAATAATGGAATAAATAAAACAGTTAGGGCCAGATTTACTAACATTGCGCCAGCGTAAACCCTCTTTTGGTGTTAAAAAACGGTGAAAAGGCGTGGACTGAGTTGTTTTTGCGGAAGACGTTATTGCTTATGCATTTGTAGGAGTTTCCATTTCAGACGCAAAATTTATGAGAGGAGAGTATTTAAATGAATCACGCTACGTGATTTCTAATCTTTGCGCTTGTCAGTTTACTAATATTTGCGCCATTATTTAACGCTAAAAAAAAAAGCATGTCTTAAACCATTTTGCGACATGGCTGAACCAGAGTACATAAAGCGCGTGGTAGAAGGGAGAAAATATCGTATTCATTTCTTTGGAATGCCAGGAAGGCGTTATCCAAACATGTCGTTTGCCAAGCCATGTTGGCCTATATATAAGTGGTGTGCGGTGGTGTTTTAAAATGAGGAGGTAACGTCCTCTTTTTATGTTACACATTTTTCCTGGTTAATTTAGTATTACATAAAATGAGAAACCAAATGCAATTCTGTTTTGTATTTTTACACTATGTAATGTTCTATTTATACATTTACTCAAGTTTGTGTTTAACGCATTTTTACATTTATTCCAAAATAATAACTAAAGGCAGTAACAATTTAAACAATATCTATTATTTGTAAACTAATATTCAGCTTTTCTTTTTAATAGTCAATTTTTTTCAGCAGTCATCAAGCTTTTACACACTGATCACTCACTCACTCACAGACACAAAGATTGCCACGCTGATTGCTCACTAAAAACCCCGCAGTCATCATGGTTAGGCTATTTCGAGTTTAATTTTGACATGAAATAAAGCGGTGATATCGAAGTGACCGTTGTACTTACTTTTTAATTTTTTACTTTACTTTTCTTTTCTTTTCCTTTTTACTTTTCTTTTTAATTAGACTTCCCATTAACGCCATCAATGTCTTCAAATCAGCATAGGCCTATTAGAATAATTTCTGAGGGAACATGTGACACTGAAGAGTGGAGTACGCCTAATGATGCTGAAAATTCAGCTTTACAATTAAAATTTACAATTACAAATAAAATTACTTTATAAAATATATTCAAACAGAAAACAGTTATTTTAAATTGTAGCCTAATAATATTTCACAATATTATTGTTTTTACTGTATTTTTAATTAAAGGGTTAGTTCACCCAAAAATGAAAATTCTGTCATTTATTACTTACCCTCATGTCGTTTCACACCCGTAAGACCTTCATTAATCTTCGGAACACAAATTAAGATATTTTAGTTGAAAACCGATGGCTACGTGAGGCCTTCATAGGGAGCAATGACATTCCTCTCTCAAGATCCATAAAGGTATTAAAAACATATTTAAATCAGTTCATGTGAGTACAGTGGTTCAATATTAATATTATAAAGCGACGAGAATATTTTTGGTGCGCCAAAAAAAACAAAATAAGGACTTCCTATGCTTCCTGAAGCAGTGTTTTGAAATCACTAAATAAGTCGTTATTTGTTTTTTTTTGGTGCACCAAAAATATTCTCGTCGCTTTATAATATTAATATTGAACCACTGTATTCACATGAACAGATTTAAATATGTTTTAGTACATTAATGGATCATGAGAGAGAAAATGTCATTGCTCCCCATGAAGGCCTCACAGAGGCATCGGATTTCAACTAAAATATCTTAATTTGTGTTCCGAAGATCAACGAAGGTCTTGGAACGGCATGACGGTAAGTAATAAATGACAGAATTTTCATTTTTGGGTGAACTAACCCTTTCAATAAATGCAGCATTGATGAGCAGACGAAACTTCTTTTAAAAACATTAAAAATCTTACCGCATCCAAACTTTTGACTGGTAGTGTATAAAAATAAATAATATATATGACAACATGGCTTGGCAAATATTATGTGTATATGTTTGTCAGATTACATAACAAGTTGCGCCTGTGTCGACCCGCACCTGATGAGCATCAACTCTGCTTGTTTTCCACCCAACGCTAATAGGTTGTTTGCAATCACGTGGTTCTGGTGACGCGCGAAATTCCGGTAGAGGGCAAGAAGTGAAAATTAGAATGGAAGAGATGGAGAAAAGTATGTTCTGTGCTGATTTAGAAAGGTATAAACAGAAAATCACAACATATGTTGGACGCGATCCTTATGTTATGAAGAGGAGCGACTTTTCCACTGATTTGAAAGACTTGATTGTCATCGGGATGGTAGATATTGAGAATGTAAAGCTGCCGTCACACCTAGTTCAGTTGGGTTTGTTTATATCGCGCTGCCTTTCTGCTAGTGATGTTAAGGGCAGTATTTTAATTTTCTGTCATGATTGTGAAAAATGTCACCATACAAGTCATTTTGCTGAATCGAGAATCGTAATAGGAGCTCACATCGTCCTTCAGGGAAAAAGACTGGACGGTGTAATACAATTTTCGCCTTGGTTGAGGACGTGAGGGAAGACTACTTTTAGCAAATGTAATAATGTCACTTAATAAACCCATTGCCTTTCACTCAAAATAATCACATACTTAGCTGAGTTTTGTATTTGTTTTTTTGTGTAATAATTAACATGTTTGCGAGTAGCCACTTTACATATCCCTAAATGTACCCATCTCCACCCCCTGGTTCTAGATCCAACTCCTCCCACTTTACATATAGGTGCGTTCACGCGACCTCGTAATTCCTGTAGTTACAAGATTCTAGATTGTAAAAAGCGTTCACGTCCTCATAGAGCTCGTAATTACAGCTTGTAAGCTGGGAGTTTTCTGAAAGCTCCCAGATGTAGCCTACCACGTGGCCGCTGTACCACCTGACCGCTTTAGATTAGGCTTGTTTGAGATGCATCGGCGCTGCGCAGACCGATCGGCGTATGACATCAAAGTACCGCGAGAGTGACTGGAGAGCATTCAACTCCTATGCTTTAGAATCGCTCTCGCGGTACTTTGATGTCATACGCCGATCGGTCTGCGCAGCGCCGATGCATCTCAAACAAGCCCATTGATTTATTAGGCGTTGATAGTGGTGCCATGGAAACGCATAATTCCCAGTCCAGGGACCAAAAGGACGTGAACACCTCCGAATAACGTCACGTGTTGTCATTTAAAGATTCCGGTAAATACGAGGTGACTGCAGCTTTAACCTACCCGACTCCGCCCCCTGGATCTCGAGTGTTCTGCAGTTAGGGGCTACTGGAACTTGTACGCAGACACTTCAAAACTGTTCACGAGCTTCTATGAGTTTGATTTTGGTTGTCATTTATTGAAATAAATACAAAAATACAGCGTGTCTGTGTCCTTAACGTGACCCTCCGATTCTCCTTCGTGGTCATATGGGGAAGTTAATATTTACAAAGACAACATTAAAACTACAGTTACATTTACACGCTTCCAACAAATAAATTGATCGACTTCTGTCAGCTTGTAGAACACATTTTATTTGGACATTTTCTACCACATGATGGCTGAAGCAGCAGCGCGTGCCACTGTTCTCATGGTAACCAGATCAACATTGTAAATGGAATTCTACAAAACTGAAGTGAAAACACCAAATTATCATTCAATAGGATAAAATATCTTCTCTTCCCTGCAAACCATAGCATGAAGAATGTGAATATTTAACCAAGTCAAAAACAAAAGATAAGCAGGTATCCATATTCATGTCAGTATCAGCAGACGCAAAACGCTGTAAAAAGGTACAACTTTTAAAGTTACAAAATGAAACAAGTTATAAAAACGGTATAAGTTATGTAAACGATATAAACACCTTCTGGCTTCTCGATTTTAACGATTTGAGCAACCATAAACAATGCAAAACATACGAATTTTGAGTTTTTGATAGGATTCCTATATAGAAAAATAACTCCCTGCCCTCCATTCGCGCTGCTGCTGTGACGTCATGTGCAAACAACCTATTTGCGCTGCTCTTGTTAGATTGAGTTGGTCATTATATAAATGATCTGATTGCGTCTGTGTTCTTTAATTTGTGCGTCAGCAGTAGATAGTGCGCAAAACTTGCTACTCCCATCGGCGCATTTGTGGAATTGCGCTCTCAATCTAATTTGCCCGTTTAGTAAATCTGGCCCCTAGGCTATATAGCATAGCATTATCAGCATATTATTATGCTATATTGCTTATTTTGGATCAACATCAGAGTAAATTTTGGAAAGTTTGACCTCAGTTCAATGAATACGATGTCTTTATACAGTCTTTATTCAAATCTCCCTCTTGCTAATTCTGTTTCCTCAACCATCATACGCCACCTAATTATGATTGGCTAAACGTTTGTTGTTGGCCCGACTAACTTCCAAATTGTGTTTTTGAAAAATGGCTTACCCCACCTTTAATTAATTGGTCCGGCAACACCCATTTATATATATATATATATATATATATATATATATATATATATATATATATATATATATATATATATATATAGAGAGAGAGAGAGAGAGAGACTGAGACTGTCTGTCTCTGCCTGAAGAAACATGAAAAAATTGTTGGTAAATGATGGTGCCCTGTATCTAAAAACATAAAACCCTTATAGTGGATTCATTATGTCGGACTCACCGCAGGTAACTCATAATCTGCAGTTGTTACTCCTGTCTCCTGACAAAAACATTGCATGCGGCGCCTGTGGAGTGTGGAAAGTTACTGGAGCGTGCAGCCGCGCTCGTCTCTCACAAGGAACGTCATGGCAGTGATTGACAAGCCAGAGGGCCAATCGTTTACGCGATGATCGCGTAAACGATTGGCTGATGTTTTTAAGGCCCTACTAGAGCTTAGATCGGGCCCAACAAATCAAGCCCGACCCTACCCGAGCCCGAGCACATTGTGTCCGAGCCCGGCCTGGCCCGACACGTCCACTGTAATTATGAGCCCGAGCCCGATTTAAACCCGACCTTTTTTAATATGTGGGCCGTTATAAACAGAGGCAGCGCCAGATTTTTTTTTAACGCAGGTGCTGCTGTGCGAGATCATTTAGGCTAAAGGGGGGAGCTGCGCAGATATATATATAATATATAGCCTATATATATATAATATATAGCCTATATATATATATATATATATATATATATATATATATATATATATATATATATATACATGGGCGACATTAGGGGGGGCAAGGGGGGGCAACTGCCCCCCATATTTTTCCCGATGTGATCCGTCAGCTCCAGTCCACTACAATTTGGAACGGTTAAGGCCCGGGTATACTTCATTTCCCACGTTCCCCTCCGTCTCGCGCACAGTTGAGCGCGCAAGCCTTTCTAAAAGATACTCCGCTGCCCATCAGCGCGGAAAGACGCGTTCGGCACATGCAAACGCGCACCGTCCGTGGCAGGGGCGTAGCACCAAATTTTGGGCCCTGGGTACAAACCATCTTGCTGGGCCCCCGTACCAAATACCATAGTGATACCAATGGGAGGGGTATTGCATTTTTATCATAATAACACTTAAAGGTGCCCAAGAATGCTTTTTTACAAGATGTAATATAAGTCTAAGGTGTCTCCTGAATGTGTCTGTTAAGTTTCAGCTCAAAATACCCCATAGATTTTTTTAAATTAATTTTTTTAACTGCCTATTTTGGGGCATCATTAACTATACACTGATTTTTTCAGCGCGCCGCCCCTTTAAATCGCGTGCTCCCTGCCACACGAGCTCTCCACTATATTACAGCACATTTACAAAGTTCACACAGCTAATATAACCCTCAAATGGATCTTTACAAGATGTTCATCATGCATGCTGTGTGCATACATCGAATCATGTGAGTAAAGTATTTATTTTGATGTTTACATTTGATTCTCTGAGTTTGAGGCTATGCTTTGTGGCTAACGGCTAATGCTACACTGTTGGAGAGATTTATAAAGAATGAAGTTGTGTTTATGCATTATACAGACTGCAAGTGTTTAATAATGAAAATAGCGACGGCTCTTGTCTCCGTGAATTCAGTAAGAAACGATGGTAACTTTAACCACATTTAACAGTACATTAGCAACATGCTAACGAAACATTTAGAAAGACAATTTACAAATATCACTAAAAATATCATCCTATCATGGATCATGTCAGTTATTATTGCTCTATCTGCCATTTTTCGCTGTTGTTCTTGCTTGCTTACCTTGTCTGTGCACAGATCCAGACGTCAATACTGCCTTTCCTTGTCTAACGCTCGAACATGGGCTGGCATATATGGAAATATTGGGGGCGTACATATTAATGATCCCGACTGTTACGTAACAGTCGGTGTTATGTTGAGATCCGTGTGTTTTCCGGAAGTCTTTTAAACAAATGAGATTTACATAAGAAAGAGGAAGCAATGGGGTTTGAAACTCAATGTATGTCTTTTCCATGTAGGCTACTGAACTCTTGTTATTCAACTATGCCAAGGTAAATTCAATTTTTGATTCTAGGGCACCTTTAAAATGTAAACAAAATAAGCCACACTCTGATTAATATATTTTTTGTCTGAAACTGAAATATATGGCTTTAAATGGTTGCTAAAATATCCTTTATTGTCACAATACCTTTTTTAAAGTGTAGGCTAAGTACAAGTTAATTGCTGATTATTTGTCTGTTTAAAATAAATGCAGACTATAGAATCACAGGGTACACTAACCGCCAAACTAAACATTCAGTCTTTGAATTACGTTTTAAAATAAGTCATTTTCAATCATTAAGATGTGCATTAAACTGAGAACAATCCTGTACTTAATGTAAGAGCGTGCGCGAGCTAATTTGCATAACAATGCAGTAAAATAGGCGCTAACGATCTGTGTTTTCGCGGGTGTTAGATTTTGACAATGGAGGGAAATATGCAGTGTTTTCATGTAAACTTCTGACTCTGGGGAGAACTGCAGCAGAAGAGGAGACAAGCTGCTCAGCTGCCTGGAGTGGCTGTGTGTTGAGCTCCCAGCTCCGCCTCCGTCTGCTTCTCACTCCGTTATTTACTCAGAAATATTGTTTGCTCGCCATGTAGGGTGTGATACTATAAAGTATTGGTATATTATTCAAATAGAGTACGAACATAAATGTATGCTATTCTACCTGGAGTAGATATTTATGTTAAAACAATGTCAATGCTCTGATGCATTTGGAGCTCACCTTTCTTTTCAAAAAACTGAGTGAGCAACTGCTTGCCCTCATTTGCCTTTCTCTCTTTAATCTTCTTTTCTTTTCGTTTTTGAGCCCCTGATTTTCCTTTCTTAAGGAAAGACATGACTCTTCCCCTGTCTTCCTAGTTCATATCACGGCTAACTCTAGCTCCTGTCTCATTAACTGATTCACCGCAGGTCCGCAGCAGAAGCACCTGACTTGCGGGTCGTACCATTTACATTGATTCGAGAGGGGTGGTGGGGCCCTGCACAGCATGAAAATGATTTTTTTTTATACCAAACCAGTGTCTAACTACAAGTTTAGTTTTGCACAGAAGCTTTTTTATTTGTACATAAATGCTATACAAATGTTAGTGTATGTATATGCATGTATAGAAAACTGACTTCTAAGGGGGCCCCCCCTGCCTCGGGCCCTGGGTACTCGGTACCCTTTACCCCCCCAGTCCGACGCCCCTGGTCCGTGGTCAAAAAAAATCGGCTGCGCGGAGAGTCAAAGCTAGTCCACAGTCTAGTAAACATTTCTTGCTTGCGTCGACTGGAAACACATGAGAAACAGCAGGAGACAGGAGACACTGCAGTAGGCCTACTGAACATTGAACGGCCCATGCATGTGGATTTGGATAAAACAGTTAATCAATTTGATGCCATGCCCGAACGCCGTTTATCCATTCACTGTGGCGTATAGTTGACGGGCATGCAGGGCTATTGCAGGGACGTGCACAGACATTTTGGGGGGCAGGGGCTCAAGTGGAAAAAAGGGTACTTCTCATAATTATTTATTTAAAAAATAATGAACCCTTAAATATATTAAGACAACTTTGACTTCCCTTACACTCATGCAATTGTTTTATACTCCACAGATTTCTACAAAATAATCAGTTCACACAGAGACCATGGTCTTCTTTAGTATTCACTAGGTTTATCACAAGAGAAGTTAACACCAACTATTTTCAAGTAGCTATATATATTTAGAATAAATGACTGGACCAAGGAGAGGGACATAATCTATATAATTTGTTTATTTTGCACAAATAAAAAATTGTTTTATTTCTTTTGGTGTTATTGTAATACTTCTTTCATGAAGTGGACAATTTTAAGATTGTGGTCCATTTTTGTTTCCATGTCTTTTACTCTAATGGAAAGAAAACTTAACCCTAACTGGTAGAAGGCTTAAAACAAACACCATCTAAACATTTAGATGGTGTTTGTTTTAAGCCTTCTACCGTCCGTCTGTTTGCATCTGTAGATTTCTTCCAAATTAACCAAAACAAGCTAATCTGCATATTTAAACACATCAACAGTACATTATATATTATAACAAATGCCTGCAGAGGGCGCCAAAAGCCTGCTGATTTTTGTAGTTACACAGCACAGCACGATCAAAGCCAACCACCATAACTGAAAATATATTATTAGTTAAAAAATAATATTCGCCCACTTCTTTGTGATAGAAATGCTACAGCCACTAATTTCTTCAACAAGAATATGTGGACATCAAACATGCAAAGACAGAGCGAGGGTTTAAACTTTTATTCATGTAAGTGTAAGCGTAGATTTAAGAATAGCATTATGTAGCAAATTCTGTATTATGATTTTTAAATAGTTTTATTAAACCATGCATCCTTAGAAAACTGTCTAATAATGTGGTTCATGAATGCTCCTCTTCTGGTATTGACAGCCCTACAGATATCTTTACCATGGTTCATAACGCAATGCATAGCACAATAAAATAACTGAAATTATAATATGACATAAATTTCATTAGTATCAAATCAGGCAGATGTGTTGATAGTGGTCAAACTATTAATGCAGCGTTAAATGTATAAATAACCCTTAAATAGCCAAAACTTTCAGGTTTGTGAACATAGCCTACCTGAAAGAAATGCACGGGATGGATCCATCTAGGGCTTGTTTCTTTTTCGCTTCTCATCGCCAGACAGCAGTTGCATTTTCGCGGGAATAGTTGTCACAAATTTTCAGCCAGCAGAAAACACGAGGCGGGACGTGGCGCGCGCGCGTTCGGGAATGAATGGCGTGTCGCGGAGGGAGGGCTGCTGAACTCGACAAAGCCGACCTGATATAGTATTTTTTTATTTGTTTTATTCAGTAAATATATTTGTTTGACAGGGAAGCTGTGCTCAAACAGCTTCAATAATATATATTCATTTATTTAAAAAAAAAAAAAAAACACCCCAGAAAAAAGGGCACTTTCTCTCGAGGAAGAAAAAGGGCAGGTGCTCAAGCCCCTTTTTTGTCTATGTGTGCACGTGCCTGGGCTATTGAATAATTTTTCTTATTATCATGCTACTTTTATTATTAAATTAATATTGCAATTCATTTGCCACGCGATCTCATAGCGCATCACCACATAACCGACGCGCTGCGAGGACAATAAAACATTAGTTATCTTACTCCTTATTTAAAGAACAACTTGTCTAACACGAAATACTTCTCGTCTCACGAAACATAGGCTACTATTTTTTTTCTCACTATGGGCCACAGGAGAAATAAATTCATTCAGATTCATCTCACATTATCTCTAAGAGAATATGCGCCGTTATTGCAGCGTCGGATGCCAAAAGCTCAGTCAGTTTTTTCTTTCATTTCTGTAGTGAATAATTGACTGGAGTTTGAGACTTCTTCACCCGCATAACTCTTACGCAAAGTTTGCACATTGTTTGTGTGATATCACCTGGCTCGCCTTCATGGTTTAAAATGGAAATATTTTCAATATTGCGACGTGGCATTTTTTTCTTTATCATCAGTTGCTCGCAAAATGATGGACACTGATTCATGTTGTCCACGTAATTTCCTGTGATCATGGGCGTCGGAACCATTGTATGTGGGTGGGACAAGACCCACCCACTTTTTAAGACAAAAGAAATATTGGACCCACTCATTTTTACCGTTTCTAATTAAGCATTTGTCTGTTCATTTTTCAGAGCGCGCCATATGTCAATGCCCTCTCAAAGCACAGAGCCCGATGATGAAATAATTTTATTAAACTGAATTGTTTCCAAAATTTCTAGTGCTTTCCTTATTCAATGACTATTTTCCTTGTTTCTATTTTAATGCACTTTTAAAGACGGGATCACAAAACGGACTTGCTTCTTGTGTCTGCTGCAAGTTTTGCGCACGAGCCACGCACCTTGCTTATCTATCTATCTATCTATCTATCTATCTATCTATCTATCTATCTATCTATCTATCCCTGCCTCTGCTGAATTATTTTTATCACCGGTGGGATAAAAAAAAAAAATATCTCCCCCGGTGATACTACTCCACACACCACCAACAGAGCATAAAATACAAATATTTTTTAAAACATTGACAAATAAAACGCCGCGTTTTAAAAGAAATGTCTCTTTACGACCATAGCAAAAGGGACACTTTTCAGACGCGCATTCCAGCTTCACCTCAGACACAGGCGCAAGTCAAACGAGCGCGGTGAGGACGGGGGACTTTCAGTTGAACAACAGTGAACTGCGGTCAGATGAGATGTTGTCAGGTTATGTCAGTAAAACTCCAACCCGCCGTTAGGCTATAGCCTACTGTGCTCGAAGCGCGAACTCCAGAATTGCTCGCGCAAATGCGCCGGCGCGCGCTGAAGATTATTATAGCTTTAAAGCGCAAAAGAAATTACGGGCATGCACCGTCGTTATTCTGTTGTAAATTAAGTAATGAAATTACCAAAAATGCGATTAAAGCTGCCTCAAAACTGTGCATGGATGTATGTATTTGTTGACATGGTTTTAAAGTTATTGTTATCCAATTTGTTGTCCTTAAAACGTCTTAAAATGGACATTTGTACACCAAAGAAATCAAAATTTTGGGGGGAAGACCCACCCACATTTTTTGCTTCCGACGCCCAAGCCCGTGATAATAAAATTAAGTGAATTATTAAATAAATGAGTAAATAAACAAGCAAACTTAAACTTTTTTTGCTCAAAATTTCTGCTTATAATTTGATCATGCAGGTACAAAAAACGTTTTGTAGGCCTACTTGCAAAAAAAAAAAAAATTCTTGCCCCCCCCCTACCTCGAGAGTCAAATGTCGCCCATGTATATATATATACTATTAATAAATGAGCAAAAATTGGCCACTCAATATTAAATATTCAATTATTTTAATTATCATAATTAAAATTTTAATTGTATTAAATTGAACAAGCACAACATTCAGCATTCAATCAAATATTCTTAAAGATTAATTATTATTAATAACGTTACTTCAACATATTGTTATTTCAACATAATATGTGTGTGAGCAACAAGCAAGATGTGCATTTGTAAATTCGGTGACAGCGTGTGTTACGAGTTTCAAATGGTGTAAGTGTGACCGCAGTGCGCCGGCGCCTCCTGTCATTATTATATTGTCTGCTATATTGCTTTTATGTATTAAATCCAGGCAATTGGTTGATGAAAAATGTATTAAAATTAAGATACAATTTATACTAAACGAAATTCACTTAAAAAAAAATCTTTCTTCAAAACAAAACTTAAACTTGAAACTAAATGTTAATGGCTAAACAGACTCTCTTTTTGTACAAATTGCAGCACATTCATTTAATTCTGAATTTTGCACATGTAAGTTGAAAGGCATTTGTTTGTGCAAAGTAAAACATCTGTAACATTTATCAAGTTCATAATTGTGCGTGCATTTATTAATTATTATCGTAATGAATAATAGGACAAGGAAGAAGCATGTAAACTGCGCTTGTTTATTCAGAAGTCCACGTTTTTTTTTTTTTTTTTTTTTTTTTTTTTTGCTGTCATAGGCGAGCAGCGTGCCGCATTTAATGCACGAGACAAAGCCAACACATATGTTCTCACTCCCCACGACTAGTTTAAAATGTTAATTCTCCTGTTTTAATTTTTTTGCTTTGCTTCTTCAAGCTCCATTTTGCTCTTAAGCTGCACAGCAGGTGTGATGCGTCAAGCCCCGGGTATACTTCACTTTCCGCGCCCGGACGCGTCACGCGCGCAGTCACGTCCGCGCGTCTTTCAAAGTATACTACACCACGGCGGATGACCGCGTTCGTCACATGCGCAGTACAGTTTTTTCTATGCTCTACCAGACATCGGAGAGCAGCACTGGCTCGTGCACAGATGATGTATATTAATATTATTACTTCCAGTGTACCTAATAAATAGTCTTTTATCAGTTAGTAAAGACAGTTTCAAGTAATATTGCAAAAATGTATAAAACAAAACATCCTCTTTAGCACCTTTAAGTTGAGCTGAGAGTTTTGTGCCCACGCATTACATTGATGCGCTCGACATGTGTCATTAAAATAACCATACAAACTGCCTTAAATTAACTATTAAAATAAGGATAAAGTTGTGTCTGATAGTTGAAATCACTTTTTTATTGGTTAAAATGAATGGAGCATATCTCGTGTTTTTCCGTGGCTGCTCGAGCCCTCAGGATCGGCACTTATGGTTTCATAAACAAGGCCCGGTTCTACACTGTACAAATACATGGAATGCATAAGAAATAAAAATAAATAAATTAAAAAGATGATACATAAAAGATTGATATAAAATGCATCAAAATTAAATAATAAGAAAAAGAATTAAAAGAATAAAATGATGATACATATAAAATAAAGTGCAATCAGTTCAGACATAGCACAGTGCTCAATCAGTAAATGCATAGATAAAAAGATATGTTTTGAGTCTGGATTTGAATGTGGCTACTGTTGGAGCACACCTGATTTCTTCTGGAAGCTGGTTCCAGCTGCGGCTGGCATCATAGCTAAAAGCAGACTCTCCTTGCTTTGAGTGAACCCTTGGTATTCTAGGAGATCTGCTTTTAAACAGTTAAACAAGCTTTTGAAAAAAGATGTGGAAAGTGTGTCAAGGGCGCAGGTTGATGTTTTAATGTGCTGTACTGTTTCTTCCAAAATTTTACCATCAATTGCTTTGAAATATAGTTCCAAACATATGTTCAGGAGGAGCCTAAACATACAGTCCTGTCAATCATCATTACAAGTGTATATAAGCAGTAGCATCCCTCCTCCTCTACAACTCCTCGTCTATTTCTCTTATTCTCCCTCTACGCAGTACTGTTATTGGGGGGACTCGGGTTCGAGCCTCCTTCGAGGACAACAAACTAAGTTTGTTTTAACCATTAACCATTCAGACTGAATGGGCAGGCAAACTTGTGAAATCAGACATAATTGCTACTTTCTGAGGTTGTAATCTGATCTGTTTTTACCCCCATGCAGCTCAAGGATGTGCTGATGCCCTGTCGGATATTACTGATTTGCTGTCTGAGAGCATTTCACTAGGAATTTGACTTGGGGGGTTTATTAGTCTCTCTACAGTAGCAAAAAGAGTGCGGGTGTTGTTTAAGTTTCTGTTTATAATGTTTGAGAAGAAGGTCTGTCTAGCTTTGCCTAGTTCCACATTAAAAGTATGAAGGATATCTTTATAGATGTTATAGTGGATTTCAAGTTTTGTCTTTCGCCACATGCGCTCAGCTTTTCTGCATTGTCTTTTCATATTTTGCACTGCTGTTGAGTTTTTCCAAGGTACTTTTTGCTCAGTGTATGCAGAACTCCTTGTGAGACTTGAAGCTGGCTTCTGCTGATGAAACTGCAAACTATTCTTCAGTAAACTTTCTTCAATTGATTGCATTCTGACTCCTGGTCTTTCATTCGACATATCTGGTCAAGGGTCCTAAACTGTTAATCCCTAACACTCTTAAGGAACAAAAACTGACACAGTCGAGTCGAGAAGAATAGGCTATGCGGTACCGTATTATCCTAAATGAAAACTGTTCACGGGACATCACGCAGACACCACATCAGTTCTTCATCTGCACACAGTATTTTTACTTTTTATTCTGTAGACTATATGGTGCCCAGTATCATTTGTGTGTGTGTATATATATACATATATATATATACACACAGTAAGCTATATTTTAACTTATACCAATGCAAACGTTATTCTGTGCTCTAAAAACAGACATATTTCATGACATTGTGTTGTGCAAGGTCGTCAGAGAAATGTGTGAGTATGTTCAGTGGGTATGTTTTACGGTTTTACGGTTTAGTTACACATTTAGACGCATGCTACTGAAAGGATTTTTTTTATTATATTTGTGAAAATTAACATAATATTTTCTAACATGAATGTTATAAGGATAACATGGCATTTTGTGAAATATGCAAGGTGATAAGATGGGTACAGTTGATACACCTTTTTTAGGTCACTATGAATGCAGTAACAGTTCAATCATAATAAAAAAGACAATAAAATGCATAGGCTGTGTGTGTGTGTGTGTGTGTGTGTGTGTGTGTGTGCACCTAGTATAATCATGGGGACCAAATGGGGACAAGTATAGTAATAACAGTAAATTGTGACCTTGTGGATACTTTTTTTTTGGTCCCCATGAGGAAATCATAAATTCATAAAATTCAAATAATAAAAAAAATGTAAAATGTAAAAAATACTGAAAGGTTTATAATAAGAAATATAAGAATATGAAGTTTGTACAGTATAAAAACCATTACGCATTCGGAGGGGGGGGGTATTTGTATTACATTTGCAATAAATGGTTAGTCAGCTTTAGAGCATTATGAATGGGTGTCTCAACTGTACCGTACTGTAAGGACTGTACTGTTTCAATTGTACACAATATGGGTACAGTTGAGATAAAAATGCACCTTATGTTTATGAGCTATTTATGGATATTATTGATTTACGATATTTTAGTACACAATCAACTGAAATATCATGTGAAAAATCACTTCGTTTCAGTATTTAGTTTATTTTAATGAAGAAAAAGGCAAAAAGTGTCTCTACTGTCCTCAGCCTACCCCTATGACTGTATGACTAAATAAGGATTTCCGCTCAGCTCTGCCTCTATCACTCACTCACTCTGTTACAGCGAGTCTCGTAGCCGGTCGTGTGCAGTTTATCCCGTTCCGGTGGATATTCTCGACTCGACTGTCAGTTTTTGTTCCTTAAGACTAAAAACTACTTTAATGCAGTAAAGATCGTTACTTAGAAATACTATGCGGAGCATATCGATCTTGTGCCTCTGGATAGTGCTCACTATCGGTAAGTGTCACTCCAGTTATCACCTGACGTTCAGATCGCTTTGAATCTGACTTAAATATCAGAACTTATTTTTTCAGATATAACCGATTTACACTGTGAATAAAGAGTTTTTGTCACTTTGAGCTCATTGTGATCTCTTAATGATGACACGAGCCTCTGAGCGACATAGGGTAGAGCAATAGCACACTTTTTTTGTTTTTGATCTCTCTCCCCCTTCCGGTGTGAGCTGTTTTATATGTGTGTTTTACGAGTGCGGTTGGATTTCTGTGAGTGAACCTTTTTTCAATTCAATTTCAGTTCAATTGAGCTTTATTGGCATGACTGTGGGATGGCACAATGTTGCCAAAGCAATAAACATGTAACAAGTTATAAATACAGGAACAGATAAATATATAAATAAATAAATAAAAGGAAGAAAAAAACATATGGCTATATTGTATATGTTATCACATAACTTAACAAGTGGTAAAAATACAGGGTAAATAAATACAGAGAGTTTACATACTGGGCAGGAGGGGGGGGGGGGGGGGGGGGGAAGATATAGTTTAAGTTTCTGATCTGAAGATGGCAGAAGATTCACTAACCTGAGGACTGTGTTTTAGTACATCGTTTTTGTTGATGATTAAGTGAACCTTATATATGTTTGTCTCCATCAGAGCTGATGTAGTCCACTTCCTTCCCCGTTCTAGCATTCAGATCCCCATTAACAGAAGTGATCCTATAGAGACTGAAAGTAAATGATCTCTGACTATAGGGTTGAGAAGATGTCATCAATATAATAAGGTGACTCATATGGGGTCACCTTATCACAGGTTGAATAATGAATATTTAAACCAATCTATGATTCCTCCTGAATCTTTTCCATTTTTAACATTAGGCTTTTTGATTGAGGGTATTCGTAGCTCTCTGTAAAGGAGTCCAGGTTTTGGAGTCTAAACGACTCCATGTCTCAAGTAAAATATTTACAAAATCAGGGTTAGTCATTTTCTCTCCGCTGAAAAGAACATCTCTTAAATATTATAACTTATTTTAAACTATGTCATTGAGAAATATTGTATTTACCAGAACAATGTATGAATTCATGACCAAATCATGTTTTAAAATATAGATTAATCAATTAAAACGTAATATAGAGTATATATAGAAATATAGGGAGTGAATTAATTTTACAAATGTTAAATTTAAAAAAGAAATAAAAGAAATAAAGAAATCATAAAGAAAAAATGATCATCCTTGACTACAGATGCACTGTGATTACTTAAGCTAACAGGTTGTTACATATCATTTTCAGCATGTTTTATCTGGATCAGGTTGCTGTTCAGTTCAGCAGAGGCTGTTGGTAGTTTTCCTCTTTAAACAGGAAGAAGTCCTGCTCCAGCTCAGCGATGTTGTCTTTCAATGCCTTTATCTTGGGAGATGCAGGAGTGCTGATGTGTCTGTTTGTTATAGGAGTTCTTAAACTGGGGTTTATGTTGGTGCCTATTGTGTTGCAGAGTCCGTCCTCTGTGTTTCTCTTCACTTCAGGATCTTTCTTAATCTTCTGAACCTCCAATTTAAGGTTTTTAAAGTTCCTCTGGAATTCATTAAGGCTGGTTTCTGGTCCCTGGACCATGACTGTACCATTATGATAAAGGTTCACAGTCAGCTTTGTGTCATTGTCTCCTTCTAGAGTGAGTTGTCTGCCATTGCTGATGCCTCCTTTTCTTCTGCATGTCATGGCAGAGCAGAGGATGGTGTGCCAGACTGACGGGGCTTGTCACTTAAAATTGGCCATCTCAGTCGTGAAAGATTAAAGTAATATCACAATTGGCATTATTTCTACCATGTAAGTTCTACTATTCAGCAGCTATTCCTAAACATAAAATTTCTCAAGAGCAATTTTTAAAGGGGATATAAATAATACAGCCAAACATTAGAAACATGGAGATCAAATCAAACTTGTGCCTCTGGATAGTCCTCACTATCGGTAAGTGTTTGCATCAGTTCCTGTGTGCGTTATATTGACAATTATCCCAACACGATCACAAGAGAATCGTGTGTAATCTCGTCAGAACTTTTCAGATATAACCGATTTACATTGTGAAAAAAAGAGGGCTGCATTTACACTGCAAGTCTTAATGCACAGATCCGATCGTTTGACCATATCCGATTTTTGGCCAGTGTGTTTACAATAACTTTAGACATTACTTCCTGCCCCAAAATGATCGTCATTGACAGTTTTAAATGCACATAGTAGATCCTCGGGTTTTGAATGGCCGTGCTATTAAAATTATTTATATATTTCATGGAGAGGCCATGATTAGCCTGTCAGAATGGATAAGTTAACAGCTGTCATGGATGTATTGCAGCGCAAATTCTGACTGGACGGATATAGACCGGAAAATAAAGGTAATTTGTGTTTGATATTTTATCTACATTTATTAGTTTTAGAATTCCATTTTTTAATGAATTCGAGCGAGCTAGGGAGAGAGAGCGCGCGCGCGAGAGAGAGAAAGAGAGCTACAGTGAAGCCTTTGGCTTATAAGAAAAACAAAAACACGGCGGTCTCTTTTAAATTAACCGGGCAAAGTTTGAAATTCAGCTGCTGAATATATGTGTGTGCGCAATTTCTTTCACGTTAGACAAAGTTCCCACATCAATATAGAGCGGCGGATTTTTAGTGCGAGTGCATACAAGCACGTCTCCTTCATGATACAACATTGAAGCTATATTTTAGTGAGCAAACGTGCCGCCCTCGCCTTGTGATGGCTTGGAATTCCAATGGGAATCGGATATGCGTGTTTAGACGTAGGTCGCATGTTCAGAGATCGGATATGTATCGGATTTAAAACCACAGTTGTTGCCGTTTTGAGCTCATTGTGATCTCTTAATGATGACACAAGCCTCTGAGCGCCCGAGGGTAGAGCAATAGCATCAAAAACTATAAACTAGTTATAATGCTGATGCCTCCTTTTCTTCTGCATGTCATGGCAGAGCAGAGGATGGTGTGCCAGACTGACGGGTGTTCAGTGAAGAAGAGCAGGTTACACCGGTTCACTGTAATCAGACAGCAGTCTCTGGGTTCTCTCTCAGGATAATTTCTTTCATCTTTTTCTTATCTTTGGTAGATTTAACTTCTGTTGGATATATTATGTTTGTAGCGTGATCCATTAAAACGTACAATATATATATTTCAATTCAGATATTATTATACTATTAGCCTACTCCACTAGGTCTTAAATATATTGTTAGCTGCAAATCTTAAATTTATTAATTATTAATTTACTATTAATAAAGGTGTAAAGTTGCATAAAATGGAAATACTCAATAAAGTAGGTTAACTACGTTACCTCAGATGGTTGAATGGTTAGATTCCACAACTGGTGATAAAACATAATAAGACAATACAACATTTAGCCTACTGTAGAAGCCATACGATTTACTGGTGACTTAATTTAAAAAACTGTTCTTTTGCGCTTCTGATTTGGCAGTGAATTCCGAAAATAAGATGTGAAGGATTCTATGGTCCAGTTAGTATTTTCACCCCATAATGGCGGCCGCGCAACTGGAGCGCCATCTAGTGGCTGTTTGCCCAAAAGTATCAAAGTGTCGCCTCTTGGGTTCTATACTCTTTGATAAGAGCCAATGGCCGATTGGTAAAGTCATGGCGTCACTGCAGCGGCCTTTAGAAGCTCCGGTTTCTATAGAAACAGTCAGACTCGCGCCTCCGAAATGAGGCACAAGAGACACGCATTTAGGTCTGCGTATGCGCATTAAAATGATCCAGCCTGAAAAATACAGGTTTTTTTTGTCATGATTCGAGAGTTTAGAAAAAAACATTTGAGAGAGTTGTTGTCAGATTTCATTGGTGATTACAAATATGAAATTTAATCGAAAGCTTGGCAAACAGCTTTGGAGAATTTGATGGTTCCCCATTCAAAGAGAAAGAAGTTGCACTTGAATGCGTTTCAAATATGGCCGCCGAGTGAAATGGCTTATCTTAAAGGGACTTTGGTTTATATGCAGTTTTTAGGTGATGACTTTTTTAGAGGTCTTACCTTAAAAATCTTCTGCCTCTATTGTTCAAGTATCCAATTACTTAATTACAGTTTGAGTCATAAAAATCATACATGCTCTGGCAAAATGATGCTGATATCAGGAGCTGATATTTTTGCTGCCAACTGCCATCATATTCGCAACTCGCATTACCCTTCTAGAAACAGCAGCACAGACAAACACTCCTATGTCCATCTCTACGGTTTCAGGAAAAGGGTGTGTGGGGGGCTTGTCACTTGAAATTGGTCATCTCAGTCATGAAAGATTAAAGTAATATCACAATTGGCATTATTTCTACCATGTAAGTTATACTATACTCTACGGAAGAGGATTAGGGTCAAGCAATAATAAAAAATAAAACCATCTCGAGATTAAAGTTGTTAAATTTCGAGAAAAAAGTCGAGATAAAATGTTGAGAATAAACTGAGTTTGTCAACATTTTATCTCGACTTTTTTCTCAATTTAATGACATTTTTCTCATAATTTAACGAGTTTATTCTCGTAATTTAATAACTTTTTCTCAACATTTTATCTCGACTTTTTTCTCGAAATTTAATGAAATTTTTCTCATAATTTAACGAGTTTATTCTCGTAATTTAACGATTTTTTTCTCGTAATTTAACGAGTTTATTCTCAACATTTTATTTCAACTTTTTTCTTGAAATTTAACGAGTTTTTTCTCGTAATTTAATGAGTTTATTCTCAACATTTTATTTCGACTTTTTTCTCGAAATTTAACAACTTTAATCTCGAGATGGTTTTATTGTTTTATTATTGCCCTAATCCTCTTCCGTACTATTCAGCAGCTATTCTTAAACATAAAATTTCTCAAGAGCAATTTTTGAAGGGGACACAAATAATACAGCCAAAAGTTTACTTTTAAAGGATTTGTTCACTTTTAAATAAACTTTTGCTTATAATTTACTCACCCCCATGTCATCCAAGATGTCCATGTCCTTATTTCTTCAGTCGAAAAGAAATTAAGGTTTTTGATGAAAACATTCCAGGATTTTTCTCCATACAATGGGCTTGAATGGGCACCAGACGGTTCAAGGTCCTAAAGACAGTTTCAGTGCAGCTTCAAAGGGCTTTAAACATGGGGGCAGTGGCGTAACTTTGTTTTCAAAAGTGGGTGGGACAGGAATGTGTATGTGGGGGGGGGGGTATTGTAATTGTATTATTACAATAATAATAATAATAATATGACATTAAAATTAATATGATAGTTTCTTCCTTACATCTGTTATAATACAATGTCTCGAAAGTATGTAAATTAGTTGATAAATACGTGGATCCGCTATTGAAAATAGTTTGTCCTGATGGACTGGAGGCAATATTTTCGTTTAGCATGCAAGAGATTCTGGGTTCGAATCCAACCATGTATGATTTTTTTTTTCTCTCATTAAAACCAAAGATGTTCGTCAGTGAGTGTATATCAAGAGCAGGGACACGTTTAATTGTATTTTGTTTTGTGATTCAACGTAACGAATAGAGTCTCTGCAACAGTTAAGCGATAGATTGAAGCGCTCGTCCGTGTGAACACTGTGCAGTGTGCACGAGCGCCAAGAGAACACTGTCGCTGTTATCAGGGGCGCAACAACGAGCACTCAACATGATTTCAAAAACAACACATCCCAGCACCAGATCGCCTATTATTAACACAAATTGATAATCAACTAGAGGTGTTTCTTTTGTATCAGATATCCGCGAGATGCCGCGAGATGTTTCAAAAAGTGGTGGGGACAATATCGACCCTTTCAAAAAGTGGTGGGGACATGTCCCACCCGTCCCACCCGCAAATTAAGCCTATGCATGGGGGTGAGTAAATTATAAGCAAAAGTTTATTTAAAAGTGAACTAATCCTTTAAGGATATATGTACATAGAGGAAAGCCTTACTACTATTGTAGCCATGTTTCTCTTTGGCTTAATGAAAAAACTGATTAAACTGACCCAAAAAATATTTTCATGATTTGTTATCGCAACATTTTTTCTTTTGTCAAATCAACTTTAATTAATTTGCTTCAGATAACATAATATTTTGAGTTTCTTTTGATTAAACCAATCTCCTTAATTGTACTAACTCCATTTTTAAGAACCAGAAAAACCTGCTCTGCTGCGCAGCTGCCTCTCTTATGACTCATTCCGTTACCGCGCCTCATATAAGCCGGTCGCGTGTACAGTTATCCCGTTCAAGTGGATCTTCTCGACTCGACTGTGCTAGTTTGTGTTCCTTAAGAGAGCAGTGGAGATTGTTACTTGTTAGAAACATGGAGATCAAATCAACCTTGTGCCTCTGGATAGTCCTCACTATCGGTAAGTGTTTGCATCAGTTCCTGTGTGCGTTTAATTGAAAATTATCCCAACACGATCACAAGAGAATGCGTATCAATAGTACTCGTGTGTAATCTCGTCAGAACATTTCAGATTTAACCGATTTACATTGTGAAAAAAGAGTTTTTCCAGTTTTGGGCTCATTGTGATCTCTTTATGATGACACAAGCCTCTGAGCGCCCGAGGGTAGAGCAATAGCACCAAAAACTAGTTATAATGGTGTCGTTTTTTTCATGTAATATTTCTTTAGAATAGGTGTGTTTATGCATTTAATGTATTCCCCCGGGGCAAGAGTTTTGAGGTTTATCCTTTTCTTCTTCTTCTTCTTCTTCTTCTTCTTCTTCTTCTTCTTTTTTTTTTTTTTTTTTTGTAGAAGTGTTCCACTGTGAATGTGCACACACTGATCACTGATCAGGCAGTTTCCTGAGATGCTCTCTCTTTTTCCCCACACCTGTGCCCATCTCTGCGGTTACAGGAAAGGGTGTGTATTAGTTCAAATATCATTTTTTCTCTACTTGTTAACTCCTCGGTCAAGTCTCCATGTAAGTGACAAGCCTCACACACAAGTAGAGAGCTGCCAAACGTTTATCTCATGTACATATAAAAAATGATATTTGAACAAATACACACCCTTTCCTGTAACCGCAGAGATGGGCACAGGTGTGGGGAAAAAGAGAGCAGAGACCGCATCTCTGGAAACTGCCTGATCAATGATCAGTGTGTGCACATTCACAGTGGAACACTTCTACAAAAAAAAAAAAAAAAAGAAGAAGAAGAGGAAGAAGAAAAAGATAAACCTCAAAACTCTTGCCCCGGGGGAATACATTAAATGCATAAACACACCTATTCTAAAGAAATATTACATGAAAAAAACGACACCATTATAGTTTTTGGTGCTATTGCTCTACCCTCGGGCGGCGGGCGCTCAGAGGCTTGTGTCATCATAAAGAGATCAAACAAAGAGAAAAACTCTTTTTTTCACAATGTAAATCGGTTAAATCTGAAATGTTCTGACGAGATTACACACGAGTACTATTGATACGCATTCTCTTGTGATCGTGTTGGGATAATTTTCAATAAAACGCACACAGGAACTGATGCAAACACTTACCGATAGTGAGGACTATCCAGAGGCACAAGGTTGATTTGATCTCCATGTTTCTAACAAGTAACAATCTCCACTGCTCTCTTAAGGAACACAAACTAGCACAGTCGAGTCGAGAAGATCCACTTGAACGGGATAACTGTACACGCGACCGGCTTATATGAGGCGCGGTAACGGAATGAGTCATAAGAGAGGCAGCTGCGCAGCAGAGCAGGTTTTTCTGGTTCTTAAAAATGGAGTTAGTACAATTAAGGAGATTGGTTTAATCAAAAGAAACTCAAAATATTATGTTATCTGAAGCAAATTAATTAAAGTTGATTTGACAAAAGAAAAAATGTTGCGATAACAAATCATGAAAATATTTTTTGGGTCAGTTTAATCAGTTTTTTCATTAAGCCAAAGAGAAACATGGCTACAATAGTAGTAAGGCTTTCCTCTATGTACATATATCCTTAAAAGTAAAATTTTGGCTGTATTATTTGTGTCCCCTTCAAAAATTTCTCTTGAGAAATTTTATGTTTAAGAATAGCTGCTGAATAGTACGGAAGAGGATTAGGGCAATAATAAAACAATGAAACCATCTCGAGATTAAAGTTGTTAAATTTCGAGAAAAAAGTCGAAATAAAATGTTGAGAATAAACTCATTAAATTACGAGAAAAAACTCGTTAAATTTCAAGAAAAAAGTCGAAATAAAATGTTGAGAATAAACTCGTTAAATTACGAGAAAAAACTTGTTACATTTCGAGAAAAAAAGTATAGATAAAATGTTGAGAATAAAGTCATTAAATTACGAGAAAAAAGTCGTTAAATTACGAGAATAAACTCGTTAAATTATGAGAAAAATTTCATTAAATTTCGAGAAAAAAGTCGAGATAAAATGTTGAGAATAAAGTCATTAAATTACGAGAATAAACTCGTTAAATTATGAGAAAAATTTCATTAAATTTCGAGAAAAAAGTCGAGATAAAATGTTGACAAACTCAGTTTATTCTCAACATTTTATCTCGACTTTTTTCTCGAAATTTAACAACTTTAATCTCGAGATGGTTTTATTTTTTATTATTGCTTGACCCTAATCCTCTTCCGTAGAGTATAGTATAACTTACATGGTAGAAATAATGCCAATTGTGATATTACTTTAATCTTTCATGACTGAGATGACCAATTTCAAGTGACAAGCCCCCCACACACCCTTTTCCTGAAACCGTAGAGATGGACATAGGAGTGTTTGTCTGTGCTGCTGTTTCTAGAAGGGTAATGCGAGTTGCGAATATGATGGCAGTTGGCAGCAAAAATATCAGCTCCTGATATCAGCATCATTTTGCCAGAGCATGTATGATTTTTATGACTCAAAATGTAATTAAGTAATTGAATACTTGAACAATAGAGGCAGAAGATTTTTAAGGTAAGACCTCTAAAAAAGTCATCACCTAAAAACTGCATATAAACCAAAGTCCCTTTAAGATAAGCCATTTCACTCGGCGGCCATATTTGAAACGCCTCTCGTGCATTCAAGTGCAACTCCTTTCTCTTTGAATGGGGAACCATCAAATTCTCCAAAGCTGTTTGCCAAGCTTTCGATTAAATTTCATATTTGTAATCACCAATGAAATCTGACAACAACTCTCTCAAATGTTTTTTCTAAACTCTCGAATCATGACAAAAAAAAAACTGTATTTTTCAGGCTGGATCATTTTAATGCGCATACGCAGACCTAAATGCGTGTCTCTTGTGCCTCATTTCGGAGGCGCGAGTCTGACTGTTTCTATAGAAACCGGAGCTTCTAAAGGCCGCTGCAGTGACGCGATGACTTTACCAATCGGACATTGGCTCTTATCAAAGAGTATAGAACCCAAGAGGCGACACTTTGATGCTTTTTGGCAAACAGCCACTAGATGGCGCTCCAGTTGCGCGGCCGCCATTATGGGGTGAAAATACTAACTGGACCATAGAATCCTTCACATCTTATTTTCGGAATTCACTGCCAAATCAGAAGCGCAAAAGAACAGTTTTTTAAATTAAGTCACCAGTAAATTGTATGGCTTCTACAGTAGGCTAAATGTTGTATTGTCTTATTATGTTTTATCACCAGTTGTGGAATCTAACCATTCAACCATCTGAGGTAACGTAGTTAACCTACTTTATTGAGTATTTCCATTTTATGCAACTTTCTGCAGAGAGCTGCCAAACGTTTATCTCATGTACATATAAAAAATGATATTTGAACAAATATCAAAATATATTTCATACATAGTTTTGTGGGAGGGAGTTGTAGACACAGTCAGCCTCAGCCAGCTTTTTATTTTTATTTATTTTTATTTTATTTTACATAAATGCTACTGAATTTAATAAAATTCCAAATAAGTGACTTGAGTCCATGTATATCAATATATTTTTTATTCACTGTCACAATCAATTAGCCTACATCCATTTTATTTAGCATGATGCAACATAAAAAGAGACCTGAATTCATAACAAAAGCAGAGATCATGACAATGCGCAATTAAAAGAAGTGATGAGGTAAAAACTTGTTTCCTGAGATGCGGTTTCTGCTCTCTCTTTCTCTGCCATTCCCCACACTTGTGCCCTACAGGAAAGGGTGTGCGTGTGTGTGAGGCTTGTCACTTACATGGAGACTTGACCGAGGATTTAACAAGTAGAGATCTGCCAAACGTTTATTTAATTTCTTGAACAGTTATGATCCGTATGTAGCGTAACTTGACGCGTGTATATCTGGATGGGTCGGAAGGAAGGGCTTGTTTTGTGGGAGTGAGTTGTAGACACAGTCAGCCTCAACCAGTCAGTTTCATCTCTCACCGTCACGTACGCAGTTCATTTTTTTCTCGTTCATTGTGCCAGTTTTTGTTTATCATGGATAAAACCCCTTTTGTGCAGAGATCGTTACTTGTTAGGAACACTATGGGAAGCAAATTGATCTTTTGTCTCTGGATACTGCTCCTCACTAACAGTAAGTGTTTCTCCTTTGGGCATCAGTTCTTGTGTCTTGTGTGTAGTCCGCAGGGGCGTCGTAAGTGAGGGGAAATAGTGATATTGGGCCCTGGCGTGTGAGGGGGCCATTGACGATGCTGAAATTATTATTTTTATTATTTTACGATTATGCGCATGATCACTCCGTCTGCGCCGGACTCCGGAGTGATCTTCGAATCGCGCCACCGTTCAAGCTGAGATCAGACAAAAAGTAAACAGTAAGGGAAAACAATTCCTCATAAATTTCTTTCCAAAGATACCAAATGAGAACAATATGTAAATGATGTTTGTGTGGATCTTGCATATATTAATATGAGCAAACTTGGTCATTTAATTTTAAGATAGCCTGATGATAATAAACTAAAATAAAATGCCTATATAAAAACATTACACACTAACAAAATTCATCACAAGATCCAGGCAGCTATTGTTTATAAATCCAACATTTTACAGAAATGACAAAAATGTTTTAAAATATATAATTATTAATTTATAAATATATAATATATAATCTACTTACCTAGACTTTTTTTGAGTTAAAGTTAGTTAGTTAGTTTTGATATTTAGTATAGCTTTAAAAAATAGGTAATATTTTCCACAGCTCATACAAGAAGTATATTTGTTCTAATTGACCAGATTTTTCATATTATGAAATGCAGTTCTGCTTTTCTCTGACAGAGATTGTTAGGGGCGGTTGTGTTGAGACAGAGACGGGCTTTCTGTGAACAGGAAGTTGGCTCCTGTTGTGATGTGTTACTCTGAATTTTTAGACAAGCTCTGCAGTGAGTGTGAGACCAAGGGCTGATGTTTAATTACCAAGGGCTGATGTTTAATGCATGCTCTTGCATCAGATCCCCAAAAACAAACACATTTCCAAGTCCAGAGTTGCATTCCCATTTTAGGTTTCATTCATTCTCTTGAACATACATTTAAAATGTAGTTTTGGGTTGTATTTTTTTAGTTTTGAAAAGTTAATGAAAAATAATTCTCAGGATTCAAAAAAATAATTTTATTATTGATTATGTGATCCCTGTCAATATCAATAAATGACAATGTAATCACTGTCATAATCCACTCTTCTGTTTCACACTGAAAATGCTTACATCTGAAATTAAATAGTTTTACATTTGAAAGTTCATTCACTTTCTTTAGTTTGCTAATGTAAAACATCAAACCCTTAAACACATCACATGGTTTTAATGTCAACTTTTATTGATTGTGTTTTCTAGTTGGTGTTAGGACAGCAGGAACAGAGGGATCGTCTGTAACCCTACAAACTGATGGACAAGAATATAAACAAATAACGTGGATGTTTGGACCACAGAAATGGATTATAGCCAGATGTAATATACGTGACACCCCACTGTGTGAGATTACTGATGAGACATCTCTCACCGGTATGAACCTCAGCCCTGAACAAGCTGAACTTTATAAACGGATCATCAACTCATTCAGAGACAGACTGAAGATACACAATAATGGATCTCTCACCATCAAGAACATCAGCGATGAACAAGCTGGACTGTACACACTACAGATCATCAACAAATCTGGTAAAGAGGATAAGAAGGAATTCAGTGTTAATGTCTCTGGTGAGTAAATTCTTCATATTGTTCATTTTTTTTCTAAATTGTTGTTTGCATGCATTCCCTTTAAGAGTTCATGTCAAAGTGAGTTGCTGTACATATGTGGATAGCATAGCTGTCCATAAAAATTTGTTAATTTATTTTAAAAAATTACAACAACCTCTATTAAAGTAACTTTGAAATGTGCAGTAAACTCCACCCTGGGTCGGTCCTGGTAGGATAGAATATAGAATAATAACACATCCCTGGTGGTACACAACTGCTGATATTCCCGTAAATGTAGCTACTTTCTAGGCTACATGACAAGTGAAAATCACAAACATGACACTTATAAATGAAATAATTTTATAAGTGCAATTTATTTATATAGATTTTTATCTCAAGTAAAGTGGTTTACTCCAAAACCTCTAATATAATTTGATGGGTTTGATGTTATTGAACTCTGAAACCAGAACGAATAACTCTTCTGCTTTGAATGCGTTCCTGGCCGCGTCAAACCGCGACTGGTTTGACTACATGTTCAAGGCATTAATGATTGTTGCATTATGCAAAGACTGAATATTTCACTGTACAAGTCTTTTTATGGACCCTAAACATTTTTATATACAGGACAAATTGAGCTGTTCTGTGTCCGAACCTGCACTTCAACAAATAAAGGCAGTAAAGTCCTGCTCCAGTTCACCTTGTTTTCTTATATTTCCTATTTGATAACATTATATGTTAAAAAAATTATTAAAAAAAATAGCCTATAGGCTACTGGTGAATTTCTTATTACTCTCATTACTCTGAACATGGGATGTAAACGATAAGAATGTGCGATATACGCAAAAATATGTATGGAAACGGATCATGGTGATGAAATGTTGAAAGAGAGTGAGGTAAGATGTAATTAGCGAAACATTTAATACATGTTTTGTGCTAGAAATGTTAAAAGACCAACAGTAACATCCAGTGATTCAAGCTACTTGACTTTTTTCTTGAATATGGCCATTTTAGTTGAAAATATATATTTACGTTATTCATGTTACAAGATACAAGATTTTTTTTGACATTTTAGGCATTCAAATTAAAGCAGCCTACATGTTCAGAAATGATTATTTCCCAACTATAATTAGATCTAGAATTTCCTTCACTGTTTCTTTATGCTTTATAAAAATTGGCTCCCTCCAATGTTAAAGACATGTTATGGCGTTGCTACATAAATATACCTGCCTGCCTTAATTCATTTCGATCCTCCTCTCAATAATATATCTTTATGTTCTTTTCATCTCCAGCTCCCAAGATTGTCAATGACTCAAAATGCTCAGAATGTGTCTGCCAGTGTTCAGTGGAGCATGTCACACGGGTGTCTCTCTCCTGGATCATCAGCAGCACTGCTCCATTTCTGGAGGTGGAATATCAGGATACCAATGGAAACTGTGTGGTGAACAATTCAGTCACTGACCTGACTAAACACTGTCAGTGCATGAGTCCAAGATCAGATTCAGGTATGCAGCAAAAATTACCTGCTTAAATATAAGGATCAGAGAAACATTGGAAAGTGCAAAACGAGTTGTGAAATAAAAATATGAATGTTGTTAGACAAAACTGTCTGTATTTTTTATGTGCTGATAAGTCTAACACTGTATTCACTCCAAACAATATGTTACTGTTTAGTAACCCATCCATTTTCAACTAGCAATAAAATGATTATATAATGTTGTTAAATGAGAAGTTCTAATAATATTAATTATTTCATAATAATAATTATTCATTTACTTTCTTAGCTTTGCTGTTTGTTCTAATGACTGTTTCTCTGTGTTCTTTACAAAATCAGGTCTGAACCCAGGATATAAAGCACTGATATGTGTGCTGGTGCTCCTGGTGCTGGTGGGTGTTGCAGTAGTTGCAGCAGCAGCTGTGATTTTTTACATGAAACATAAAGCAGGACGAAATGGCAAGTATTACCTACAGTTGATACAAATTGTGTAAAAGTAGTCATTAAACATATTTTTCTTATTCATAATAATACCCAAAAAAATTTAAACTGAAACCGTCTTTCATTTTTACGTCTCTTATATCACACAGTTTTTCATACAAACACAACTGCCGATATCTTGCATCTATAATTTCCTCAGAGTTTGAATATAATGTAATATTACTGCAGTGTTCGTTTTTTGTTAAATGCCTGAAATGAGGTCTGTGGTGAACACAAGCTCATGATATTTTATGTTTTATTTATTCTACACTCTAAAAAATGCTGGGTTAAAAACAACCCAAGTTGGGTTGAAAATGGACAAACCCAGCGGTTGGGTTAAATGTTTGCCCAACATGCTGGGTAGTTTTATTTAACCCAAATATTGTTTAAAAATTACTGTACGGCTGGCTTAAAATGAACCCAAAATAGGTTGGAAATTAAAAATCAGACACATAATTACTAGAGGCAACAATAATAATCAAAAGATGAGCATTTATTAATAAGCAATTTAATCAATGTTTATTGTTTAAGAATTATTAAAATGTTTGTTTATTAAATATATTTATAAATATTAATTTCCAACATATTATGGGTTCATTTTAAGCAAGAAATACAGTAATTTTTAAACAATTTTTGGGTTAAATAAAACTACCCAGCAGGTTGGGCAAACATTTAACCCAACCGCTGGGTTAAAACAACCCAATCGCTGGGTTTGTCCATTTTCAACCCAACTTGGGTTGTTTTTAACCCAGCATTTTTTAGAGTGTATCATATGAAATACATCAATAATACCCTCTTGTGACTTTTTTAAAAATATTTGACTTGTCTTGTAAAATGCAGTTGCTAACAAGTGTCTAAGTGGGACAACAGAGGATGTTGAGGACATTAAACATCATCAGTCTAAAGACTTTAAATAAAGAGTTGCCAGAAGCTTAGTGGTGACGTTGAAGTCATGTGACTGTGGTGTAGTTGGTTTACATTTAGCTTTTACTACTACATATTATATTTGTTCTTCAAAATTCATAAACATTGTGTGTATTTGTGAAGATTATTGTGATGAACAAAAAGTGTAAGTGTCATAAACTTTTGTTATTCACAGACCTTATTTTCTGCAGCAGTTCAAAAGCCAATTAAAAAATCTTATTGGGTTTTTGTCGAAGGGAATCAGGGTGATGTGAACACAGGTTGTTTATTTTGTTTAAAGTCTATTATTGTTCATTTAGTTCTGCCCTTCAGAAGCTACAGAAGATCCTTACAGTACAGGTTTTCCAGAAGACAAAATAAGTCAAATTTACCCTGATCTTCAAATGTAAAGTTCCCCTCCCTTAATGCATTGTGTTTCCTTCTGGAGCATTCTTTTCTTTTTAATGATCCCTCTTAATTCATTAAAATAATTAACATTTTGCAGATTCTGCAAGGTGTATAAAACTTTGACCTCAACTGTACATCCAGGCAGTTCTTATGACAAAATAAACCTGGACTGAGAACACAAAGTAAATAATTAGACAGAATATTATATTAGCTCATATATTTTATTAGCTCATTGAACACAAAGCTTCAGTGAAAAAACTAGTTAGCAAGAACTACATTAATGAAACTGACTCGACTTGATCAGAAAGCTTTGAAAAAATAGGAGATTTGTGGCATGATATATGATTTTTACTTTCTTTTTTTTTTTGCCAGAAGCAGTGCCAGGAACCATGCAAGAGACTAAACCTCTCAAACCTCTCACAGGTAAGCTGTTGTACCACAGTGTGTGAATAAGCAAACATGATCACATTATAACAACTTTCTATGCCCAAGTGTTACTAGTTATTGTTTTTAATCAAAAGATAGTAAATATACAAAGCCCACAACTGAAAGAGAATTGGATAAAAGTCACATGAAATAAGACCATTTGGAAATTTTAATTTGCTTTGATTTAATTAAATTTGAACGTGCTACAGGTGTACTCGAGTCCAGGGATAAAGAGGGAAGTGTGAAAGGGAGAGGGTTTTCCACACTCATCTCTGAGCATTCCTCCAATCAGATTCATATTTGGTGTTATGCACATCTTTTTAATCTAAAGTGTTGTGGAAAGTGCATCTCTGTTTTCACTGCTTAAAGGGATAGTTCACCCAAAAATGAAAATTTTATGTTTATCTGCTTACCCCCAGGGCATCCAAGATGTAGGTGACTTTTTTTCTTCAGTCGAACGCAAATTATGATTTTTAACTGCAACCGCTGCCGTCTGTCATTAAAATAATAGGAGTGAATGGGAACTTGAACAATAAGAGTCGAAAAAACTTCCATAGACAAATCCAAATTAAACCCTGCGGCTCGTGACGACACATTGATGTCCTAAGACACGAAACGATCGGTTTGTGCGAGAAACCGAACAGTATTTATATAATTTTTTTACCTCTAATACACCACTATGTCCAACTCCGTTCAGCTTCCGGTTAGTGAGGTCTGATCGCGCTCTGACAACGGAAGTGATGTCTCGCACTCATTGAAGTATATGGGCGAGACATCACTTCCGTCATTAGAACGCGTTTTTTGACCTCACTAACAGGAAGCTGAACGCAGTTGGACATAGTGGTGTATATTAGAGGTAAAAAATGATATAAATACTGTTCGGTTTCTCACACAAACCGATCGTTTCGTGTCTTAGGACATCAATGTGTCATCACGAGCCGCAGGGTTTAATTTGGATTTGCCTAAGCAAGTTTTATTTACTGTTATAGTTGAAGTTCCCAATCACTGCTATTATTTGACTGACAGACGGCAGCGGTTGCAGTTAAAAATCATAATTTGCTTTCAACTGAAGAAACAAATTCACCTACATCTTGGATGTACTGGGGGTAAGCAGATAAACATCAAATTTTCATTTTTGGGTGAACTATCCCTTTAATGATATAGTACTTTTTAAAGAGAGTCATTCAAGCACATACAGAAGTGGGAAGAGAGTCAGGACAAGAATCACAGACAACTGTGTCCAATAGCACCAACTAGGTGCTGGGCTAAGGATCAGGCACTAAATAAAGCATTTGGGTGCTTCAGGAATCCTCAGGGATGTTGTTTTTTTGAAGTGTTTCTGACTTTAGACACCATTGTAGATGACAGTACACAAAATCCAACTGTGAGGGTCAAAGCATGAGACAGTGTTCACTGCTCAACTCTCTATATCAGTAGAGCAGTATCAATCTGCCCATCTCTACTTCACATTGTGTATTAAAATCGTGCAGCTAGCCATGGATTATCCCTTACATAACTGACATTTGAATGTCTTGAATGGACAATCAGATTCTACTTTAAGAAATCTGTGAACTAGACGAATAAATCTGAGTATTATCAGATATCAGTTTTTTTCAATACCTTGCTTCTGGTCTAAAATGAGGAAGTTGATGGGATGATTACCCAGAGATTTGATTACTATAATAGGATATTTGTGGTGAAGAAATATGATTTTTACATTTTTTTAATTTAATTTAGTGCCAGAAGCAGAGCCAGGAACCAGTTGTATCGTGCAAGTGAAAGTCACAGGTAAGCTGTTTTACCGCAGTGTGTGAATAAGCAAACATGATCACATTACTTCAAATAGCCTATAACAACTTCATGTCACTAGTTACCCATTATGTTTTTAATCAAAAGATAGTAAATATTCAAACCAATAGCACCAATAGCAAATATCCAATAGCACCAACTAGGTGCTGGACTAAGGATCAGGCACTAAATAAAGTGTTTAGGTGCTTCAGGAATCCTCAGAGAGGTTGTTTTTTGAAGTGCTTCTGACTTTAGACACTATTGTAGATGACAGTACACAAAAGCCAACTGTGAGGGTCAAAGCAAAGGGATTCATAGAAGACCTTTTGATATGAGACAGTGTTCACTGCTCAACTCTCTTCACATTCTTGACCTTACATCCCTCCTTCAAAATACTTACAAACAAGGGGAATGTATATCATCACAGCTCAACATCTGATTGAGAGGGTCTCAGAAAGTGTGCTAGGAACTTTGAAGGAGTTAAGTTCTCACATTTCTTTCTTTCAAGAGATACATATCTATATTTTTTCCTACAGGTGAAAAGTAGAACCACATCAAACTATGTTTCCCATTCTCTCCATCTCTCTCAGTTTAATGTTGTAATGTGTGTGTGACACAGGCCAGTTAAAAATGTCATGGGTGTTTTGGCACAAACATTAAACAAATGTACTGAAAACATTTGAAAGTGATGCAGAATAAAAAGTGGCTTGTATGGCTTTAAGAAATCTGTACAAGAATAATTAATCTGAGTATTATCAGATATCAGTTTTTTTCAATACCTTACTTCTGATCCCCACTCTGATCTAAAATAAGGAAGTTAATGGGATGATTATACTATATCCTCCTAACATCATAGGGAAAAGATACTTTCTGTATTTGTTCTAAAAGTCTATTTGTATGATTGCAGCGGTTTAAGAGAGGGAGAGCGGAACGATCTCCAGGATAATCAACAGCCGTCCAGATGAGAGGAGATCTTCCAGCATTAATGAAGAACCATGAACACAATTGGATCATTCCATTTCAAATCAACCAAATTTCAGAAACTTTCCCAGCTCATTTTTTTTATTTTGTCTGCCATCATTTACTAACCCTCAAAAGTTGTGCACCATTGACTTCCATATAGAAAAAGAAAAATACTATGGAATCAATGGTGCCCCAGAACTGTTCAGTTTTCCACATTCTTCAAAATATCTTCGTTTGTGTTCAACAGAACAAAGAAATTTATACAGGTTTGAAACAACCTGAGGGTGAGTAAGTGATGACAGAATTTTCATTTTTGGGTGAACTATCCCAATTTAGTAATCTGTACTGTTTGCAACAGTAAAACAGTAAAACTGTACTGTTTGCAGTTAAGCTTACGTAATTGTATTATTAGTTTGCTTAATTGAATTAAGTAAACTGAGCAAATGTGTTTTTACGGTGTACAATAGTGCTGTATGACAGATCTGTATCTGATCTGCTGATCTGCTGTATCACTTGTATTCCGTTTTTCCTTTTTTATTCAAAATATTGGACACTCCTTAGTCTGACTGAAGTGTAACAGAAATCTGTGTGTGGAATGTTTGGAACTATCTGATCTTGTAACCTATGTGGGGGGGTTACAGTGTATCTATGTACAGTGTATGTACAATATATGTATATGTGTGTGTAAGTATATTTATATTGTATATACAAAGTTTAAAATATTATAAAATAAAATAAAAATATTAGTCACTGCAAGAGGGAGGGTAAGTTATTTTGATTAAAGATTACAAAGGACACATGAATATAAAATAATAATAATAAGCACAGATATAAAAAAAATGTAAACTTTGATTTCATGGTGACAAAGTTATGCTACTTTATTAGACAAAGATTGCATCTGTTTTTACCTGATTCAGCGTAACTTGAACTACGCAGAGCTTTTTCATCCCGTATAAGTCCTGGCAGGTGAAAACTGTTAACTTTCACCAGTTCCACTGGATCAGTTCCTTTGCTCAGTCCACTCAGCCTTCAGCAAAAACACTCTCTCTGAATGATTGGGTTGGTTATTTTTTCTGCTCAGGCCAGAACATTACAGCTGCATAAATAGATTGTCTTCCCCAGTAATCCTATTTTGTAATTTTTATTAACAGAGAATACTGAAATAGTCACTGTTTGCAGTTACCCAGTGGCAGTGTTTCACAAAACCATATGGCTTAATTTCCTCTGCCAACAGCATTCCCAAACAATAAACCCACATACACAAAATGCATGATTAACTCTATAACACTATTAATTAAATAAAACCATCCCATGAATTCCAATTACATGGCATAACTGCTTCATAAGAATCATGTGGTCTACTGTGTCAAAAGCTGCACTTAAGTCCAATAAAATCAGGGCTGCCACGTTACCTGCATCTCTAATGACCGCAACCACATGCATTTGATCAGATTTTTTTTTTTCCACAATTTTTTTTTTTTGCAACAAATGCTTTAGAAACACACAGTTACAACAATTGGAGAAAAAATAAAGTCAAAATTTAGTTTGAACAGCCACTTTTATTAGTCAATTTAGCTCTAATTTTCAATAAAAATTTTTGACAAGGGCAGCAGGGATGCTCTGAGAACATTTCCAAATAAAGTATGGTTCCCTAAACGTCCTGAATGTTCCCTGAAGGTCCACCAAATAACGTCCCCCAAACCTTAAAAGAACTCCACATCGTGTCTCCCGTAGTCAACAGGTGTCTCTCCGACATTCATGACACTCTAGCCTTCACAGCGAAACCCGCCCGTCTGCCACACTTCAGACGGCGATTGCTCCGAATCCGCCGAGTTCGCTGGTACCCACACTCTGGGCCGAGCCAAGGTTCCCCTGGCATAGACGACATGCTCAGCCGTAATAGCCTCCACACTTGTGGCCCTTAGGCCTTTTAGTGGAGCATGAGGGGATGTCCTGGAACCAGAGATGGTTCCAGCCCCCTGAGTTTGCTCCCCCGAATCTGCTTCAGTGATAGCTCCAGTCCCCGAGTCCCCTCCAGTCCCACACCACCATGGCCCCCCGAACTGCCCGATCCACCCTGGAGGCATCCTACCAGTCCACACCTGCCCACGGCCTCCAAGGTGCCTGCCCCCCTCCCTGGTTGGACTCTTTCTGCCGCAAGGTCACGCTTTCCGGGAGGGGGAGTAAGGTCACATGTATGTCTGTTTTTGCACCTTGTTCTGTTAGTCACATGTTCTCTTTTGTTCCGTTTCCCACCACTTGTTTGTATCCATGGTTACCCTCATTAGTTCATTTGGACCAGCTGTGTCTTGTTAAAGGTACACTATGTAAGATTTTCGCAGTAAAATATCCAAAAACCACTAGGCTAGTGTTATATATTTTATCCAGCTGATTACTAACAATATCTCTAATGTTTTCAACTACTTGTAAATCATGAGAAAATGCCCATTCTAAACAGTGACACGGGGCAGTGCAGTCGCCTGTCAATGACGTCAGTTACCTTTGTTACCGCCTTTACTGACGTAGAAACCACATGACAACAGTGCCGTGGACAAATGCGGAAGTAGTGTCTAGCGTCCAGCAAACCACTAGCTTGCTTCAAGCAGTTCCTTATTTACTTCTTGCACGTTTTATGGTGGATTGTGTTACTTATTTATGGAACATAATTACTGTTTACCATCTGCCGCTGGTTCTGTCGACAAGGACAGCTCCCGTAAACCTCATACTCATGACCGGAAAAGCGGAAGCGGCGGCGGCGACTGTGTCATAATAAAAGTCTGTGTTGCGCAATCGCTCCAGCTCCTCGTTCAGCTCCCGCAACACTCGGTCCTGCTCTGCTTCATACTACAGTAACGTTAATAATCGCATCAATGTATTAAAGGGATAGTTCACCCAAAAATGAAAATTTGATGTTTATCTGCTTACCCCCAGCGCATCCAAGATGTAGGTGACTTTGTTTCTTCAGTCGAACACAATTGATGATATATTATAATCGCTTCCGAATGTAGCAGTGTGAAGTATACCCTCGGTGGTTTATTGGGTGATGTCAGGTAAACTGTGAGCCTATCAGGACCGGAGTGTTATGGTATAAAATGGGAGGGCATTGGTTACCTGGGATGCGTTGTCATCCGTGCCGCCCCTTTACGGGAGTCCGCCATTTATGAATGGAAGGATGTTTGGTGTGCCGTCCCTGCTTCATGCTGCTGCGCGTATGCTGCCCCTAGTTTCAGGTTCGTACATCTTGTTTTGGGGGAGGTTTCCTCAGGGAATATTTATTTATAAATCTTTTCTTCGTATATAGCTTGTCGACGAATAACGAACTGCACTCTGTTCAACAACCATGCATAGTACCGCGCTGTGCACGTCTCCTGGTATGTACGACAGTAGGTTGCTTGTTTGTTTTTTATGATTTTTATTAGTAACTGCTATTTCTGTTGGCAGGTTGATTTAAGTGCCCTAGTGTTTCATCGCTGTATGATGCGACGGAATGCACGTCTAGTGATATAAGTCACTGCTGCCTTGCCTGGGTTTCAATCCGGTCGTGTGTGTGTGTGTGTGTGTGTGTGTGTGTGCGCGTTGGTGCGGCCGGATTATGAGGACAAAATGCATGAATACGTACCGACTCTATGAGGACATACCGTAACTATGAGGACAGTACTGATGTCCTCATAAGTCGAGCAGTGCAGAAAGGCTTATAAGGTCGTTCCTAACCACCTCCCGCGTTTTCTCAATATGTCCTTATAAACACGTTGTACCCGTTTTTCAGTGTGTATGTGTGTATGCTCAGTGTGTATAATCTCCCCCTATTGAAAATTTGGTGCTACTGCGGTATCATACACATTTCATACACCTAGACCCGCCCTAGCGCGCGATTCATTGGTGGAGCACTGGAATCCTCGTCAGTGATTGGCTGGATTTGACATCGTGACCGTCAGCTCGCCCCGCCTCTGATCTTCAATCGTCTTGACGTGAGGTGTGACGGAGAGAGATTAATAATAATAATTAAGAATAATTAGCACAATTCCAGCGAAGTTGGCGAGCTATAACGGGAGATTTTCACTTGATCATGTCAAGGTAAGTGTATTTACTTATAAAAGTACATAGCTCAGTGTGTTATTAGTCAGACAGTTTTAACTAGTTACCTTTAAACATGGCAGCTAATCGGGCTAACATCAGTTAAAGGTACTAGCCTATTAGCGGCTAAAATGGCGTCTTTGGCGTTTTTTATGGTACAAACTAAATTATTTTCTGGTTCATAGACACATAATGACGTATTCGTTTTTCTTATCAAAAGTAACAAACCCCAAAGTGATTGTAATGGGAGGTGAGCTACAGTGTTCTTTTCATTCACCATCTGATAACAGCAAAGACTAATCAATTCTGGGGATTTATAGTTTCTAATAAAAAATGAGAATCGAGGAATCAATATTTTTTACTCAGGCCTAACATTAATGAATTTACAGTTTAATATGATAGAGAAATATTAGAAATATATAACATAAACATACCTTAAGCAAAATGACTGACTGTATTATCGAATATTATTCATATATATATATATATATATATATATATATATATATATATATATATATATATATATATATATATATATATATATATATATAATATTCGATAATACAGTCAGTCATTTTGCTTAAGGTATGTTCATGTTATATATTTCTAATATTTCTCTATCATATTAAACTGCAAAATCAGTTTATATAGAGGCTTAACTACAGTCTGACAATAATATACTTTATATAAGGAATTCATATAATAAAAACACATAGTCATCATGTTGCCTGGAATGTTTTTAGTCAACATGGTGAGAAAGAAGAGAATAAAACCTGAGCAGGATGCAAAAGAACACATATTGTCAGACAAAGCCTTCATCGAGGGACGACAAATCAACACATTTAAAGGTAAGTTGTCCATCACAAAGCACTTTGACTATGTTCAGACTGCAGGCAAATCAGATATTATTTTTTTCCTTTACCTCAGATCAGATCTTTTCAGACATACTGTCCACATTATTAACTGCTAATGATCAAATAAGATCTGTGTGACAAATCCAACCTTTCTGCAAATCCCAAAAATGAAAATTCTGTCATTTACTCACCCTCAAGTTGTTCCACACCTATATAAATTGACCCTTTGCACATTTTGGGGTTTCTCAGAAGCGGAAGTCATCATAGTTGGGTATGAGTGAATGAGAAAATACATTAAATATATTTTTTGTGTTTCCATTTGCTCAAATAGCACAAGAAAAACTCCCCAAAGGTGTTTTCACAGCTTTCAAAAAGAGGAAAAAAATAAAGAGGGTCTATTTCTTTGTTCTGCTGGACATAAAGGAAGATATTTGGAAGAATGTAACCACACAGTTTTGGGGCACTATTGACTTCCATAGTATTTTTCATACATATAGAAGTCAGTGGTGCCCCAAAAGTCTGTGGTTACATTCTTCAAAATATCTTTGTGTTCAGCAAAACAAAGATGACAGACTTTCATTTTTGGGTGAACTAATCCTTTAACAACCCAAAGGCAGATCCCTTGAGTGCAGCTGATGTTGTTTTGAAGTGATCAAGAATATTTCAGTAAACAAATAAGCTATCCTTTGGATCCTCTGATCTTATTTCCTTTCCTTGCATTCCCTCACATCCGTCAGAGGTGACAATGAGAAGTGCACTGTATTGCTGGCAGTCTGAACATGGTCTTTCACATTCACACATTTTGCCCTAGGGTCAGCCTATTATTTACATAAAGGTTGAAGAAACAAAAAAAAATTATAAAATTATATATTTTATTTCAAAATTAATACTTGAAATTCTGTATAGGTTACAGAAAATAGGGTAACCAAACTCAACTAGTACATCACAGTGGTGATAACTGATGCTTGAAATATTTTGTCACTTGCTGCACCTCATATTACATTACAAAGTTTTACAGGATTTAACCCTTTAAAAAGATAAGATGGTTAGTTGTGTAATAAATAGGTGCACTTGGGTTCATGTTGTTTTTTTATTATTATTATTATTATTATTATTTGTCCTTTTAGGGAGAGGTGTGTTTTCTCTTGAGCACATTGAATCATCCACCTTTGTTGTTGAATACCGTTGGATTCTCTCTCAAAGTAAACATGTTGAAGATGTTCAAGGCAACTACTTGTTTGACTTCACATGGAATGGAACACGTTATTGGTAAGCTGGCCATTTTTTCAACAATAATTATGATTAATATTATTGTTTCTATTTATTATTACTGTAGCAGCTTTGCTAGGGTTCTTATAACAATTGGAACTTATAAGTTAGTGATAATCAATAACATGGTTATTGTTTAGCAGGGTGATTCCTAAGTGGGGTGTTATATTTGGCCTATCATCTCACCTTTTAAATTCTCAGGAAGGGAAGTTAACTGTCACAATGTGTATTTTTTTTTTAATATAGGTTAAATAGGCCAAGGTTAGCCTAACCCCAAAAATATATATTGTTCAGTTAGGAATGTTTTAAGTTTCTTACTGCATTATTTTTCTCACAGCACAGATGCTACTAAAGTGGACGGTTCACTTGGGCGACTGCTGTGTGATGATCACAGAAATCCAAATTGCAAAGTAAAGACAATAATTGTTGACGGAAGACCACACCTGTGCCTATTTAGTATAAGAGATATCTTTCCAGATGAGGAGGTCACATACAACTATGGGGATTCCTCGTGGCTTTGGTGTTTAAGGGTGAGTTTTTTTGAAGACTTTATTTATTTGAAAGTCAACCATGTTTCACTCTGTTCTGCATTTCATGAATTTGCTAAAAAAAAAAAAAAAATATTCTGCATGTCTGCTTTGTGCACGACAGCCATTAAAGTGACAGTAGATACTTAGACTTTGGTTGATTCTAGTATTGGTTGTGGTGGCAATCTGGCAAACATCCTTGCCTCAGTTTTGTACCTGTCTTTCTCACAGTTACAGGAATTGTGTGACGAGACATCAGTGACTGTGACTGAATGCAGTGTGAATACTTCCTCATCAGTGAACAAGAAAGTAAGTGATCGTATGTTCCTTAATTGTTTACTTCTCTTTGACACTGACAATGTTCAAGGATTACGTCACTTTGAAATTAAAATGACCCCAAGCTTTACTCACCCTCAAGCCATCCTAGGTGTATATGACTTTCTGATGAACATAATAGCAGAAATATTAATAAATACCCTGACGCATCCAAGCTTTATAATGGCAGTGATAGGGTTCAGTGACTATGAGCTGAACAAAGTGCTTTCGTCCAAATCCATCCATCATGAATATATGCTCCACACCGATCTGGAGTGTTGATAAAGGCCTTCTGAATCAAAACGACGCATTTGCATAAAATAAATATCCATATTTAACAAGTTATGAAGTCAAATATCGAACTTCCGCTAGACCGCCTTCCATGTACAAGTTATGAAGAAAGTGTAAACTGGCATCGCTTCAATTACACTTTCTGCGTACGTTGAATACGGAAGGCGGTCTGGCGGAAGCTCGATATTCGACTTTATAACTTGTTTAAATATGGATGTCTTTTTACACAAATGCATCACTTCGCTTTAGAAGGCCTTTATTAACACTCTGTAGCCGTGTGGAGTACAGGTTTATGATGGATGGATGTGGATGGAAGCACTTTGTTCAGTTCATACTCATTGAACCCTATCACTGCCATTATAAAGCTCAGATTTGTCAGGATATTTAGTAATATTTCTCAGATTGTCTTTGTCAGAAACAAGAAAGCCATATACGGATGCCATATAGGAGCCATATAGGATGGCTTGAGGGTGAGTAAAGGTTTGGCTAATTTTCATTTCAAAGTTAATCCTTTAATTGTAGGACAGTTGGGCATCATACTAGGCTGTTTTATGTGGACCGTTGTCTTAAAGACGTTGTTGTGACGTCTCAACTTTGAGTAAAATGTGACTTTCTCTGTTGACTCATTTTCATCACTTGGGGGATGGGCATGACTCTGACCTGAAATGTGTGTGTGTGTGTGTGTGTGTGTATGTGTATATATATATATATATATATATATATATATATATATATATATATATATATATATATATATATATATATATATATATATATATATATATATATATATATATATATATATATATTATATATATATATATAATATTTTTATTTAAAGAGTTCTGAACTGAACCAGGAAGTAAATTAATAACTTATTTGAAAATAATATAATAATGTTGTGTAGTCTATAATACTATTGACACAACCAGTTTTTCTCATTGAGAGATTTATTTGTGATAATAATTACTTTATAAATTTATTGGAGTCTTACACACATGCTATACAGTTAATCTGAGCTGTGCATTATTTTGATTGTTGACATATTATGGGAGTGGCTTGAAACAGAAAACTTGATCTTGACCCATAAGAAACTTTAATTAACGCTGTCATGTAGGGCTGGATGATTAATCGAAAAGTAATCAAAACCGAAATTCAGAACCTCTAACCGGCGTAATTTTCCCATGTCAGTTATTTTGTTTAAAAACACACTACCGCGTGTGTAGCCATGTGACTCCGCCCCGTCCAGTCAGTGGCATAAAAGCAAAACACGGAGGTGAACACCGGTTCAACAAATAGTGATGGCGCGCGAGCGGTGAGCCTTGCGTCTTCACTAAACTTTGTCAGTTGTATTTGTTTTATGGTTTGGACATTCAAGCCATAAGATGATTTGATGTGTATTATATCAAGCTAACGTGCTCACGCAGCTGCATTGTAGCACAAACACTTATACAAACAGTAGCTGTGAAGATCGTGCGCACAGAGAGGAACGCAGAAACTAGTTATCAGCGCTGTCCTGTGATTTATCACTAAAGTAGCTTAGAAATTCAAAACTTATTATAGCATATACAGGTCCTTCTCAAAAAATTAGCATATTGTGATAAAAGTTCATTATTTTCCATAATGTAATGATAAAAATTAAACTTTCATATATTTTAGATTCATTGCACACCAACTGAAATATTTCAGGTCTTTTATTGTTTTAATACTGATGATTTTGGCATACAGCTCATGAAAACCCAAATTCAATCTCAAAAAATTAGCATATTTCATCCGACCAATAAAAGAAAAGTGTTTTTAATACAAAAAAAGTCAACCTTCAAATAATTATGTTCAGTTATGCACTCAATACTTGGTCGGGAATCCTTTTGCAGAAATGACTGCTTCAATGCGGCGTGGCATGGAGGCAATCAGCCTCTGGCACTGCTGAGGTGTTATGGAGGCCCAGGATGCTTCGATAGCGGCCTTAAGCTCATCCAGAGTGTTGGGTCTTGCGTCTCTCAACTTTCTCTTCACAATATCCCACAGATTCTCTATGGGGTTCAGGTCAGGAGAGTTGGCAGGCCAATTGAGCACAGTAATACCATGGTCAGTAAACCATTTACCAGTGGTTTTGCCACTGTGAGCAGGTGCCCGGTCGTGCTGAAAAACGAAATCTTCATCTCCATAAAGCTTTTCAGCAGATGGAAGCATGAAGTGCTCCAAAATCTCCTGATAGCTAGCTGCATTGACCCTGCCCTTGATAAAACACAGTGGACCAACACCAGCAGCTGACATGGCACCCCAGACCATCACTGACTGTGGGTACTTGACACTGGACTTCAGGCATTTTGGCATTTCCTTCTCCCCAGTCTTCCTCCAGACTCTGGCACCTTGATTTCCGAATGACATGCAAAACTGAGCAACAGTCCAGTGCTGCTTCTCTGTAGCCCAGGTCAGGCGCTTCTGCCGCTGTTTCTGGTTCAAAAGTGGCTTGACCTGGGGAATGCGGCACCTGTAGCCCATTTCCTGCACACGCCTGTGCACGGTGGCTCTGGATGTTTCTACTCCAGACTCAGTCCACTGCTTCCGCAGGTCCCCCAAGGTCTGGAATCGGTCCTTCTCCACAATCTTCCTCAGGGTCCGGTCACCTCTTCTCGTTGTGCAGCGTTTTTTGCCACACTTTTTCCTTCCCACAGACTTCCCACTGAGGTGCCTTGATACAGCACTCTGGGAACAGCCTATTCGTTCAGAAATTTCTTTCTGTGTCTTACCCTCTCGCTTGAGGGTGTCAATGATGGCCTTCTGGTCGGCAGTCTTACCCATGATTGCGGTTTTGAGTAATGAAGCAGGCTGGGAGTTTTTAAAAGCCTCAGGAATCTTTTGCAGGTGTTTAGAGTTAATTAGTTGATTCAGATGATTAGGTTAATAGCTCGTTTAGAGAACCTTTTCATGATATGCTAATTTTTTGAGAATTTTGGGTTTTCATGAGCTGTATGCCAAAATCATCAGTATTAAAACAATAAAAGACCTGAAATATTTCAGTTGGTGTGCAATGAATCTAAAATGTATGAAAGTTTAATTTTTATCATTACATTATGGAAAATAATGAACTTTTATCACAATATGCTAATTTTTTGAGAAGGACCTTTTTATCTTTTGTATTTGTTTTGAATTGTAAACACACTGAATGTAACGTTTTCTTTGTCAGTTTAAATTTTAGTTATTCTGTTACAAAGTGTGGTGTTGTGTTTTCTTTTCTCTTTTTTTTGTATTTTGCAGAAGAAGGGAAGGAGTTTGGCTGCTCGTTTGATGGTGTGCACATTGAGTGCTGTGCTTCATAGGTTGGAGTGATATGGTTTATGGTTTATTACGTGTGGTGTGACAGGGTTGTGGCAGACCATCTCCTCCAAACTTCTGTATTTTATGTACATATCGTAAAGTGGAGTTTTGTTTGTTTTTGTGAACTGTCATATGGAGCCCTTGTGAGCCGATGTGACAGTTTTTAACTTTTGTACACTTAATAAAGCTGCCTCATCTTTAATCCTTTGCCTTTGTCTACTCACCCACCCACCTATTGGTAACGAATTTGTGTTGCTATATTAAATCTTTTCCGTGGGTATAACAAACCCCGGTGGCGTAGTCGGAATCAAGTGCGATCTTTGGGTATCGCCCGGTCACACATAGACAAATCCAAATTAAACCCTGCGGCTCGTGATGACACATTGATGTCCTAAGACATGAAATGATCGGTTTGTGTGAGAAACTCATTCGGTTAGTGAGGTCTGATCGCGCTCTGACAGCGGCAGTGATGTCTATACTCATTGAAGTATATGCGCGAGACATCACTGCCATTGTCAGAGCGCGATCAGACCTCACTAAACACAATTCAACATTTTCTCAAAACTATATAACAACTTGTACAAACCTCAAACTTCCAGGTCAAAAACTTATTTTTGTCTGACAAAATCAAACTTTGGCATCAGATGACACACAAAACGTATACACAGACTACTGCACTGCCCAGTGAACACATGAGATCATGTAACACTGCAACAAATAAAACCTCTTACTGGGATTCAGGAATTATTTTGCAGCTCAATGTCTACTACACAAAAATAAATGTACAGATGCAGGAACAGCAGTGAACTTCTGGAGGGATTTTTTTTGTTGTTGTTTTTTTTTTTTTTTGTTTTTTTTTTCATTTTACCATTATAAATTGATCTTGCAGTAGATGAGAAAAATATGAGAATGAGCATGAGACAGTTCACACAAATGTAATTAAAGGTTAGAAGTTGACAGATATTATAGAAAAAAAATGTTAAAATGAAAAGGGCCTTAAAGTCGGCCTGAATCTGAAGTTGGAAAAATCTTTTTTTCCATATTGTGATGTAGGCTATATCTGAGTGAAACAGCTTCAGAAATTAGAAAAGTGTGTGTGTGTGTGTGTGCATTGGTAAATCATTTATAATAAACACTGCAACCTTTTTTTTTTTTTTTTTTTTTTTTTTTTTTTTTTTTAAACAAAAAGAATTGTCCATTTCAATTTCATGCTGTTCTTGCATCAGATCCCCACATACACATTTCCATTGCCAGAAATGTATTCCTATTTTAGGTTTCATTCATTTAAAATTTATTTTTTGGTTGTATTTTTTTTGTTTTGTTTTGAAAAGTTAATGAAAGATAATTCTTAGGATTCAAACAATGAATTTTATTATTGATTATGGGTCCGTGTACGTTTTGATAGTTTGTTTTCCAATTTGAGATGAAATACGCAGAAACGAGAAAACGGTCGTTTCCCGTTTTTTCGTTTGTTAAAAAAAACGGAAAAACGAGATTTTGACTCGATTTTCGTTTTTTCGGGTCACGGATAGAAAACGGAAACACGACTTCAAAACTCGTTTTCCACATGTGGGCGGTCATTACACGCCCCTTTCAGCCGATTGGTCAATCAAATCTGAGCCAGTGACGTCATCTTCAGTTCGTTCAACAAAATAACAGTCCTCTGCCGCTATATCAGTAGATGTCATAAATCTGCTTTCTTCTGTGCAACCTAACACGTATTTCACAGAAATATTTATTTCAGAAATGTTAATCAACACACAGACTGTTGTAATGCTGTTTGTAGTTTAATATGCATAGTGAAACTGCACTACCCACACAGATTTAAAAAAAAAAAAAAAAAAAAAAAAAAAAAACTACAGTTTTTATTTTATTCTATTTTGAATAAATCACAATAAATAAGTAGTGTAAGCAATTTTGAAAAACGAACAATAGCTCATCTCTCTTTATTTATTTATTTATTTTATATAGCCTAACATTGCCTGCTGAATATAGGCTAATGTTAATAACCCTTTGGTTAAAAGATTGAGGGAATATGTAAAGATCAAACATTAAAGATCAAAATTACAGCTACATAGCTATTTTAGTTATGACAAAAATAATATATAAATGTTAAGCCAAAACGAATTAATTTAAAGCTGAATTGAAACAGAATCCGGCGTTATAACTACCTCTCTAATTTGACACAAATCCAAATGTTTCAATATTCACGATTCACTATTTATTATTTAAACGCTTTTATTGTAGCCTACACAGACTACTTAAAATGAGCAGTATAACTTTTTATATATTTGGTTGAATGTAGCCTATGTTATTTTGACAGTTAACAGGCTGTGATGTCAAGTTACTAAAACTGATGTTGCGCGTGAGGCGCCGACGCGTTCACTTGAATTTTCTTATCCTAAAAGCGGAAACAACTTAAAATACTCAGACATTTATGGTCAAATATATGTAACACCATTCGAATCTGTGAAGGGTTAAATAGGCCTATTATTTTTGTACACTCACAATAAAAACAAAACATTGCTCGTAAAATAAACAAATAAATGTTCTGCCGTCTCGGTTTCCTTTCTATGAACTTCTCAAAAATGAACCGACACTCATATTGTCGCATTTTTCCCCCTTTCATTTTGGTAATATGTTAATTAGCCTACTTAAGTGAAATAAATTTCGCGCACAGACATAGGCTATTTATTCCTTTTATATAATTGAATCCTTTGTTCTCCGTTCACAGAAGCGCTGCAGGTGCGTGATGATGATGAATCCTCATGTTCTGTTGTTTATTCTGCTATTTGTTCATGTAGGCTAAAACTAAACCCCTGGGATTTTTTAATGATTCACAGACATTTATCAAATTTCGTTTAATTCTAATTTAATATAATCTTGTCGGTTAATGAAACGATGATCGCACCAGTTGAAAGTCAGGGGGAAAAACAGAAATTATATTGACAAAGCAACAATAATTTTCGTTTAGTTTAAGTTTTTCCAAAACACCCACAGAACTGCATACAGTAAATTTTCCCGCTGTTTAAGCCACGAATATTTACAAAATAAAATAATTACAAAGATGATAAAAGATAATAAAATAATTACAAAGATAATAAAAGTTCTATGTTTAATATACGAGAGTTTTTGTTTTGCTGTTGTCCACTAAAGCAATTGACGCAGAATCGCCAATAGCCGTTAAATCGAAATTGAAAGTAAAATGTTCAGGGCCATTTATAGCTAATTCATTCAAAAGCGAAGGAAAGACAGAAAAAGTGAGGATAGCAAGTAAACTGTGACATATAATAATGTTCACTGTGTTCATAAAAGTGTTTAATTTAAGAGATAAAATCTGTATGGCCATTTATAAGCTAAGGAAAACTAAAAAGCCCCCCGATGGTGATAACGTTATTAGGTGTTGCCACCTAGTGCCTATTTTCTAATATGACTGCATAGTCTACTGCAAGGAATGCGTCTGCTAAATGATTGAATTTAAATGTATAAAATGTAAACAAAACATTAAAATAAGAAAAGAAAAAAAAAATGAGTGCAGTAGCCACTGATCTATAATAGAGAATAGTCTATCATTATGTATAGCCTATTGATCGGTGGTAGTAGCCCAAAGGATGTCATGCGCTTGGTAACAGATGTAGAGGCATTTACATTTTACATTTTAAAAACACAATGACAGCTTAAAAACAGACTTAATTAAATTTACTGTAGGTTTTTTAAACTTTTTTTTATCTGTGCAAACATATTTCTGTGAAATACGAATTAGGTTGCACAGAAGAAAGCCGATTGATGACATCTACTGAGGACTATTATTTTGTTGAACGAACTGAAGATGACGTCATTGGCTCAGATTTGATAGACCAATCGGCTGAAAGGGGCGTGTAATGACCGCCCACATGTGGAAAACGAGTTTTGAAGTCGTGTTTCCGTTTTCTATCCGTGACCCGAAAAAAAAGAAAATCGAGTCAAAATCTCGTTTTTCCGTTTTTTTTAACAAACGAAAAAACGGGAAACGACCGTTTTCTCGTTTCTGCGTATTTCATTTCAAATTGGAAAACAAACTATCAAAACGTACACGGACCATTATGTGAGGCCTGTCAATATTAATAAGTATAATACAGTGACAGTGTAATCACTGTCATAATTCACTCTTCTATTTCACACTGAAAATGCCTACATCTGAAAATAAATACAGTTTTCATTTGAAAGTTCATACACTTTCTTTAGTTTGCTAATGTGAAACATGAAAGCCTTAAACACATCACATGGTTTTAATGTCAGCTTTTACTTTCTTTGTGTTTTCTAGTTGGTGTTCAAACAGCAGAAATGGAGGAACCACCTGTAACCCTTAACACTGATGGACAAGAATACGATCAAATATTTTGGTACTTTGGACCTCAAAAGTTAATTATAGCCAGATGTGGGGTAAATGAGACCCCACGGTGTGAGATTACACTGGGGACAGATGAACTGAAAAACACATTCAGAGGCAGACTGAAGATACACAGTAATGGGTCTCTCACCATCAACAACATCAGTGATGAACAAGCTGGGCTGTACACACTACAGGTCATTGACAAATCCAAAAAATCGTATGAGAGGAAATTCAGTGTTAGCGCCTCTGGTGAGTAAATTCTTCATGTTCATTTATTCAGCTATTTTTCTTTGTTCATCCTTTTTTTTTTTTTTTTTTTTTTTTTTTTTTCTAAATTGTTGTTTGCATGTATTCCCTTTAAGAGTTCGTCAAAGTGAGTTGCTGTACATATATGGATAGCATAGCTGTCCATAATTAATTTATTTTAAAAAGAAAAGAAAAAATTACAACAACCTCTATTAAAGTTACTTTGACATGTGCGATAAACTCCACATTAGGTCAGTCCTGGTGCCATTGGCCTGATATAACACATCCCTGTTGGTACACAACTGTTGATATTTCAGTAAATAGCCACTTAGAGAGAAGAATTTGTCAAAAAGTTTAACATCATTCATGACTGATAAAGATCAGCTTTGTGTTTCCCATTCAACAATGCTTAACCACTATAGTGTCATTGGAGAAATGAACTAGCTACTGTAGTCATGTCTATTTCTGGAGACCGCATTAACTTTGTCACTCATGCGTTCAAACCACATTTGTTCAATAACTGACGTTCATGACGTCACAAAAGTATAACTTCTGATAATTACTCAGTTTAAGATTGAATTCATGTCAAATTATTACTAAACATCTGAGCACTACTTTGCTATTTTTGTTCACTGTTGTTTTGCTTATTTTCCAAATGTTTGATTCCCTTGTGGATTCCCTTTTACGTGATTCATGTCCTGACTCTTTTACATTTTTAACATTTTAGGCATACAAATAAAAGTAGCCTACATGTGTGCATATTTTAATGCAAATTAATACAAATATTATTTGCAAATAGTTAAAAAATTATTATTTCCCAACTAGAATAGTCCCAGAATTCCCTTCACTGGTTATGCTTTATAAAACTTTGTCCCCCCCAATGTTAAAGACATGGTTATGGCTTTGCTGCATATACTGTACATACCTATCTGCCTTATTTCATTTTGAACCTCCTCTCAAATATATATATTTTTGGTCTTTTCATCTCCAGCTCCCAAGACTATCAACAAAAGCGACCCGACCAAACAACCCTCTCAGCCATATTCAGATTCAGGTATGCAGCAACAACAGCAGCAAAAATTCAACCAAGAATAAAATTATTATATAATGTTGTTAAATGAGAAGTTCTAACTATTAATAATAGTAATAATAATAATAATAATACATTTATAACTAGCTTTGCTGTTTGTTCTAATGACTGTTTCTCTTGCTGTTTACAAAATCAGGTCTGAGCCCAGGCTATGTAGCACTGATATGTGTGCTGGTGTTGGGTGGTGCTGGTGTTGCAGCAGCAGCTGTGTTTTTTTACAAGAGGCGTAAAGCAAGACGTGGTGTAAGACGAAATGGCAAGTATTACCTAGGCTACAGTTGATACAGATTGTGTAGTCTTTAAATATTTTTTCTTATTCTTTATTTTTATTAATACTCTCATTTCATGTTTCAGAAACCCATGTTTTATTATAATTATATAACTATAATTTTAATATCAATATTTTTTGTCAAGGAATCAATAAGTGTCTTGCATCAATATATCAATAGAGCAGTATCAATGAGCCCATCCTGTATTATTTGTGAAAAGATTACTAGAAGCTTCGATCAGTTTCAATACATGCTGTTCTCATTTTTATTCTCTTTGCATATTACTGCATCATATCATATTCACCCTCTGCCCCCTAGTGCCCTATGCAGCAACTACATAATATATCAGAATTACAAATCTATATTCAACAACTTGAATATTACACATCCCTACTTCACATTGTTCTTTAAAATCCTTTAGTGCAGCTAGCCATGGGTTATCCCTTACATACCTGACATCTGAGTGTCATGACTGGACAATCAGAATCAGTTTCAGATTCTACTTTAAGAAAGCTGTACTAGACAAATAAAACTGAGTATTATCAGATATCAGTTTTTTTTCAATACCTTACTTTTGAACCCCACTCTGATATAAAATAAGGAAGTTGATGGGATGATTTACTATATCCAGAGATTTGATTACTATAATTGGAGATTTGTGGTGGAGAAATATGATTTTTACTTTTTTTAAATTTAATTTAGTGCCAGAAGCAGAGCCAGGACCCAGATGTATCGTGCAAATAACTGAACCTCTCCCTGTGGAAGACACAGGTAAGCTGTTGTATCACAGTGTGTGGATAAGCAAACATGATCACATTAGTTCAAATATTACAACTTTCTAGTGTTAGTTACCCATTATGTTTTTAATCAAAAAATAAATATACAAAGACCACAACTGAAAGGGAACAGGATAAATTAAATAATCACATTTACATGAAATAAGACCTTTTGGAAATTTTAATTTGCTTTGATTTAATTTAATTTGAATGTGCTACAGGTGTACTTAAGTCTAGGGATAAAGAGGGAAGTGTGAAAGGGAGAGCAGAGACAGTCTACTCAGTATCAATCTGCTCATCCCTACTTCACATTGTTCATTAAAATCATTTAGTGCAGCTAGCCATGGATTATTCCTTACATGACTGACATCTGAATGTCGTGACGAGACAATCAGAATCAGTTTCAGATTCTACTTTAAGAAATCTGTACTAGACGAATAAAACTTTCTATTTTTAAGATACTAAAAGATACTTCCTATATTTGTTCTAATAGTCTAACTGTATGTTTGCAGAGTGTGCTCATCGTTATGAGGAGGAGAACGGAACAGTCTCCAGCATCAAAAGCCGCCCAGATGAGAGGAGATCTTCCAGGATTAATGGAGAACTATGACAAACCTATGACACGTGTTAGAACACTGTGTCAGTGTCAGAGATAAACTCTTAATATATGCATTCATTTAGGTTTTGAGGATTTGCAAGAAAGAGGTGAGGATAGGGTTGCCAACTTCAGGAAATGAAAATAAGGGACAATAAATGTTTTTTATAAGAAAATAAGGGGCCGAATAAGGCACACACTCACAATATTTGTACTGTACCACACAGTGTATGTCATTTCAGTATCTGCAGTTAAGTGTGTGTATAAAAGATGTTTTTACTTAGAAGGGCCGAGGTTATTTTGTCAGTATCGGTGACCATAAGTCTGAGTGGACATCCATGACACGCGGAGTTCCTCAAGTTTCAATTCTTGAACTGTTCCTGTTCAACCTATATATGCTGCCACTGATCGAAATAATGAGAAAGAACCTGCATATCACAGCTATGCAGATGACACCCAGATTTACCTAGCCCTATCACCTAATGACTACAGCCGCATTTTATTTTGCCCGCTGATCTCTATTCATATTTATATAGATCAATGACCTACCAGTTTTAGCTACTTTCAATTGAAAGCAGTTGGCAACACTGATTGCTTGCTTGTTTGAATCAAATATTGTTTGTATCTGAGGAACTTTGTTATATTTGACCCATTTGCCTTTTTTTTTTTTTTTTTTTTTTTTTCAAGTTTTTTTCTTTTTTTTTTTTCAAATTTACGCTGAATTTGGATTGCCCTTTCAATTTTGTTTGCCTGGTTGCATATATTGTAAAAACTGATTTTTTTGGGGGGGGGGAGTAGGGAGTCTGACGCCATTTTTGTTTATTGTAAACTGTTTGATCTTTGTTTTTTGGTTAGGGAGTTAGATATTGTATTTTTATTTTATTTTATTTTATTTTATTTTGAGTTAGGGTTTAGAAAAGAGGTTTAGAACAATGCCGTTTTGTTTGTTATTTTGGCCCAGTCAGCTCCTGAATCCCAAATTTAAAGTCAATATATTTATCATCGTTCAAATTAACTACATTTCTCAGAGTCTTTCATGTTGCACCGTTTCCCCTAGACGGAGCGTAACAAGATGAAATTCTTAAGGTAAACGCATACCTTGAGGCTAAGGTCCAAAAACTAAAAATCACGATTATCACAGTATTGTGCTGTTTGCAGTGTATCACGGTGAAGGAGACGGATCCGTTTCTGGTTTGACTATTTATGTGTGAAGTATTGTGTGTTTTTTTTTTTTTTTTTTTTTTTTTTTTTTTTTTTTTTACATGTATGGGGTTTATTATTGCCTTGCCCATGTGTCTTCCATTATGAAATTTTAATGTGTCCTGTTTGGAGTAAAACTCAGTATTAATTGATGTACATTGTGTAATAAGAAATAAAGTGCTATTTATTACACCAGCACCCATCTCTGTCCTTTAATTAGGATATATCGTAGAATTTCTGTATTGGCCTACAGTGCATCTAGATATTAATTTAATTGTTTGCTTGTCCAACTATATAGTTGTAAACTGTTAGCAGTGTGAAGAAGGTGCACTGAAGGTCACAGATATAAAAGATCAACAGTCATCGCCCAAATCCTTATCGCCCAGGGTGTAATTCAATGTAGAACCGCCACTGCCACTGGAAGCCATTAGAGGCAGAAGGTGTTGGAAAAACTCCTCCCTATTGAAAGGGTAGGAGGTCACTAGGAAGCCGGGAGTTGCTACTAGTGTGTCTCGTGAACCGAAGCTCTCTTGCATTCAGACATGGGAGGCCTGAATTTAGTGATTCAGGTAGTCAGGCATAATATTTTTATTTCTTATGCATATGCTGTGATAATTTTATGATTATTTTAATTCCTTTTCTATGTAAAGATGTAAAGCTCTTTGAATTACCATTGTGTATGACGTGCTATATAAATAAACTTGGCTTATGTATATATATATATATATATATATATATATATATATATATATGTGTATGTATGTGTGTGTATATATATATATATATATATACACAAGTATAAAATTTTTCTAAGTATGTGCACAAAAACTGCATGCTTCTTTTCTAAAAGCTCTTATTTTTTGTTTGTTTCTGCCCTCTAGTGGTCATGTGATATATTTTATTGTGAAATCAAATAATAATTAAAGATTCATATTTGTTGATAGATGGGCTGTAAGGAAAATCTTCACAGATAGAGACTGACGAAACATCAGTGTTCATACACATTTTACCAATACATTTCCATGACTTTTGAAGCAATATCCATGACCTAATGTTCCATTAAAGTCTAAGTATACAAATAAAATAAGAAAAAAACAAAAAACAAATTCAGGTTCTAATTTATCATTGCATATCTTAAATAAAATTAATGACTATTAAAGCTATTTGTTTCCTCACTGCTTTTTGTTATAATCATTTAATATAATAAATAAGTTATGATAGTCTTTTCTTTCTTATTCTGTTCTAATGTACATCCAGTGAAAAAACTTCTCGAACAAGAAAAACGTGGGGTGGGACTTGATTTTGTCCGTGGGGAATTGATTGGATGGTTCTGGTTTTCTATTGGTGGATCTCATGTGAGTGACAGGTTGCCCCGCCCTCACGCCAGTAAACATGTCATCAGAGAAGAGAAGTCACTGCAAGAGGAAGGGTAAGATATTTTGATTAAAGGACACATGAATGTAAAAAATAATGTGCACAGATAGATTATTTTCAGTGGTGTAAAGTATTTGAGTAAATGTAATTAGTTACTCTAAAGTATCTTTTTGGCTACTTTATAGTTGTACTGAGTATCAAAGATATTAGTTTTACTCACTACTTGACTACATTTTTGAACAAGTAAATGTACTTTTTACTCCAATACATTTGTGATGAGTAATGCAATTTCACCTTACATTTTGCACCTAAACTTTTCTGCAGCAGTTTGTTTCTGCTGTAAAGCAGCAATATCGTCATCTAAGGGCATTGAAGGTACTATATCTTGTTTTTTGCCTATACTCACCCAAAACTTGTCAGTAAGGCTACTTTACATGAATGCAAGTGCATTAGCAGGTAGCTGCTGAATCACAGGAGTTTGATTTAGGATATGAGGTCATGAATGCAGCTGGTGATGAGGCCGAAACAAGCATATCCAGTGTAAGTAGACTTTGACTATTTAATTTAACTTAACATTTTATTTATCCACTATATTGACAAAACCTTTTTGAAGTATATTGTTTTATGGCCTTTTTGAGCACTTGAGCTCAACTGAGATTTGAGAGTTTGTAGACGTTTAAAAGGTTGTTGTGTCGACCTTGATTTATTTCAATATTGAGGTGTTCAGTTTTATTTTGATTTTAGAAAATAAACTTGATTTCTCATCTCACAAATCAATTGTTTCTCATTTTCACTGTCGTGTCTCTCAGGTGTTGAGGACTAGTGCATCTCTGAGCCTACATTCAGCATGAGTAAAATACTATACTGTTAAAATCAGATACTAAGACTTTTACTTAAGTTGTGTTTGAATTGATGACTTGTAATGGAGTCATTTTTGCTGTAAGGTTTCTGTACTTTTACTCAAGTATGTTTTTCAGTTACTCTTTACACCTCTGGTTATTTTTTCCACTCAGGCTAGAACATTACGACTATACATAAACAGGTTATTGTGAACCCCAATATTGTCCTATTTTGTAATTTTTATTAACTTTTTTATTGTGTTATTGTAATTTCAGAGAATATTGAAATAGTCACTGTTTTCAGGTACAGTACCATATAGAATTTAAAGAGAAGTGCCATAAAATGATAACTTCCTGTCAGAAAATTGTGCAGCCTATACATCCAGAGCACATTGCATGTGTCCCACAAAGCAGTGCGGTTTGGATAAATGAATCATATATATTTCATTAATTTAATAAAATACATATAACAACACTAAATTATCTAAAGTAATTAACACTTAACTTTTGCATTTCTTTTGGAATTTTACATAAAGACATTTTATGTTATTTTATTCTGAAATCTGACATTTTCATGAATTGACCAGTAGATGGCAGCAGTGATCCACACATGGTGCTCATACAGACCAGAGACTCAAACAGAGGGCCTCGAGATGAATTCAGATGATTTCAGTGAAGTTATAGGCCTATTAAAATAATCAATATTAATTAATAAAACGGAATAAAAAGGCTAAACCTAAGGCTAAACGTTTAAAATATTAAGATATCATGATTCTCATTGCATATGTACATTAGACTGCACATTGCAATAAATATCACTTTTAAAATATATGAACTGTATATGCAGTGTAGTTTATGATGGTGTTGCTTTAGTAACACTAAATTTTCCATCAATAAGGAACACTTTTATTCTATTCTATGAATGATTATCTATCTATCTATCTATCTATCTATCTATCTATATATCTATCTATCTATCTATCTATCTATCTATCTATCTATCTATCTATCTATCTATATCCATCCATTCTTCAAACCACCTGTAGGGTCACGGGATGCTGGTGTCTATCCCACAGTCTCAGGACAAAGCTGTTATTCATATTTATATTATTTTAAATTAAACACAATATTAATTGTCAATATATAATGCTCACATGCAATTCATTAAGGATAGAATATAAATGTATAATTATTGTATCTAAAATTCTTTCACCAATCCACCTTCTGAGTTTCTCAAATTAAACTCAGCAGACACTGAAACCACAGGATTCCTAAAAAACAGGATTATTATAGACACCTTGGTAAGGGAGAAAATTAGCTATTGTGCAAAATAATTTAATATATTCATGTTTCTAAAAGCTCAGTAATTAACACACACGTGACCAGTAGACACATGTAATATAACATTTCACAGAACAATGAATATATACAATTTACAAAATGTCGGCTTTGTACATATAGAGAAATAGTTTAAACATCTTAGTTTCAACAGTTAGTTTTGCATTTTCCACAGATTTTTTTTATTTATTTTTTTTTTTTTTTGCATTCAAATTCCAGGTATTATCATTCTTAGTCTTCACATGTCACATTCACTTTCACTTTTTTTTTTTTTTGTGACACACTGAGGTAGAGAGAAAAACATTGCTCCAACTGACATGGATTATCTTCTCTTTTTTATGGAGAATCCCTGTGTAGGAGAACTAGGATTGACCAGCAGCAGATGAACCAGGATAAACTGGAGACTACAGGTGAGGCTTCATCTGACTCAAGTTTGTTAATGATGAGAGAAAAATGATAAAATTAGCAGTTTTATTAATTCTGCCAAAATGTTCAGTGATTATAGGCAAAATGATAACTGAACATTATTCCCTTCTAATGTTTCTAATTCTACTTTCCTTCCCAGTGAACACTAGTGAGATCAATTCATCACACTGTAACAAAAGCTTCTTGTTGGGATTCGGGAATAACTTTGCAGCTTAATGTCTATTACAATATACATCATAAATGAAAGTCTGCCAAGAGTCAACATCAATACTGTACTGTAAAGTGATCTTACAAAAGTAGGTGAAGATGATCGTACAAAAAGTTCAAACATAAGAACTGAATATTAACTGTGTAACACAATACAGTATAGGCCTACTGTTAATTACACAAACAAACAAACAAACAAATAAATAAATAAATAAATAATTCATTCAGCGTTTGCACCTTCAGCCAAATTTCATGACAGAACACATTATCTTAGCAGTTTCTTGTTTTTCTGATAAAAAGAAGATGGTCTGTATATTCTGGTCTGGCAGTGACATCTAGTGAACTGGAATATATATATACACATATATTTTGGAATGTTTACTAGGGTAATTACTAGGGTAATTGCAGGTAAAGTGGGCCGTCAGGTAAACTGAGACATTTAAGTTTAATTTGTCTGTCGGAAGCTAGTTATTTTAATTTTTAAAGTTTTAAATATGAATATTTTTCTTTCACAAACCCATTGCTTCGCTTCAGAAGGCCTGAATATTATTTTATATGATGGATGGATGTGCTTTTATGGGCTTCAAAATCTCCTCCTCTATTTACAAAGCTTGGAAGATCCAGAATAGTTTAAATATATCTCTTGCCTGAAAGAAGAAAGTCATATACACCTAGGATGGCTTGAGGATGAGTAAATCATGGGATAATTTTCATTTTTGGATGAACTATCCCATGAAGTGAACTGATGAATTATACAGCCTATAGCCTAGGTTATGCTTTTGGGTTTGTTAAATATGTTGTTGTATATATTTGTTTGATAATATGTGTTAATAAAACATGTGTTTTCATTTTTGATAAATCAGGGATGGCCCAGTTTACCTGAAAAGAAATTTGTCTGGAGTGCATGACCTCGAAATGTTTGCAAAAAACACATTATAGCAATGGTATTCACATTGATATATTATAACTGGACTTAAAGTTTACAAAAATAATAAAGGGAAGCCACATTTAATAAAAAGTGCATTTATCTGCTTTATAATCATGAGATCAAATAGTGTGTAAATCACTAAGTGTTCTAACATCTAACATCAAACAACAGGGAGTTTGTCTCTCTTCAGATCACAGTTTTATCATTGAGCTCTAAAGCATATCGTGAGATTAATGCTGGTGAAATTCATGTGAAATAAGCAGTGCTTCCACATCGTGATTTGAATGATTAAGCTGTTAATGAGAAAATACCAAGTGTGTTTGCAAACATTCTGAAAACAAGCATGTCAAACTAAAGAACGGACAAACATAATAACAAACTCAGAGCCCCGCACATGACATGCAGGGGGAAAGTAAAGCGTGCGGACGATTTAGCCAATTTTTCCTGCATGTAATGTACTCCGTACTAAAGAAATCGAAATTAACTACTAAAATGAGGCTTTAACTGTTACTTGACACAATACTTTGCATAACTGTTGCATAATTGAAAGTGAAAAAACACTATTTCTTATTTTAATATATTATAAACATCGGTGAAGGGTTCTGGTATAATTTGTCACCGGCGGAGGAGCGTCAGCAGTAATGACCTGTTTTGAATCATATTAATAGTGCACATTTATTTTTCATTTAATACACTGCGTGTCTAAAGATTTGCATGATTTAAAAGTACACTAAAATGATTTTTAATCATTTTTTATTTTTTTTTGTATATTAGTGGTGGGGAAAGAGAACTAAGTCTATAGAAAGTAAACTGGAAAATGAGTTTACAATAAATGTGTGTGATACTGTGCACTGGAAACCTGTGAAACTTTCATTGCTAAATGACTGCAGAAACACCTTGTCATTATGGGGAGACCGTTGCATGTACGGAAGTCCACCTCACCCTCCCTGCCGTCACTCTGTCACACTCTTTAAACTCCCTAAACCTGCTCTCTTGGCTCTCAAGCAGGTCGTGCTGTGCCTGTCCTTTGCCTCATTCCGTTAGAGCCAGATCATCGTAGCCTGTCACGTGTACAGTTATCCCGTTCTTCATTCTTAGCCAAATGTTATTTAAACTCAAAGTCATGGGGCGAGCTGAAGATGCAGATCTGTAGAGCCTTCAGACAGATAAGGTCATGTGTGTCGAGCTGAGAATCAGTGGTAGAGACACACCCAATGCTTTTCTATCTCTCCAGTGACATTCCTCATGTAGCCAAACGTTCTCAGATATGCTCACATTGGTCCTAAACAAAACAAAGTGATCTGACTGTGGATGGGTTGGTGTGTGTGGGAGTGTGGAGGAAATCTGGGAGGGCGGGGGGTTGTGAGAAGTCAGGCGCAAAGTGAAGAGCATGGGAAGTCACTCACTGTCGCGTATGTCACATACACGCTCACACAGTATATGGCTCTTATCTCTTAGGTTTATTACGAGCAACAGTTAACACATCCGACACATGTGGAAGTCAGTAAACATCTGCGACTCGCTCTCAAGTCGCCCCTCGTATTGCGTCATACACCCAAATCCCTAATGGGTAATGTAGTACATCCCAACACAGCGTAGAAGTGCATTTTTTCCCCGTTCATTGTGCCAGTTTTTGTCCATCAAGAATAAAACCCCTTTTGTGCAGAGATCCTTACTTGTTAGAAACACTATGCTTAAAATATTCCCAGACTAAAAGGCATGTTTGAGCTTTTTTAACTGAAATCAACTTGCACTGGCATCTCTTAGAATATGTCAATGCCATTGTTTTGTCTCAAGATGTACTGTAATGTTTTTTTCTAAAGCACGTTTTAAAAAGCTATATACATGTTTTTTACTCTTGTCTTAATCTTAATCTAAACCCTGTCTGTGTGAGAAGAAAAAAAAAAAAACGAATTATCCCCACACAGATGTAGCCTAACTCTATAAATAGCAACTGGTGTTGGGTGTTCACAGGGAGCGATGTGTCTTTCCTGCAGTTTCTTGAAGTTAGCCACAGCGGCAGACTCATTCATCATTCATTCTATTGGTTGAAATTAGGGGCGTGATTATGAATTTGGTTAGAAATGTAAGCTTTGCAGTCATCATCTCAAATCTCATGTCAGGAGCATGCAGTTATCAGTTCAGATTGACACTATGCAAAGCAAACTGATCTTTTATTTCTGGATATTTCTCATTACCGGTAAGACGTTCTTGTGTTGTGTGTGTTGTCACATTCAGATTATTTTTAATTGTTTTAATGTTTGGTGAGGATGCCTGAGCAGGGTCTGAATAAAGTCAGAGATACAGTGAGAGGAACGTGATTCAAGTTACAGTTAGTTCTTCTCCGATAGCGAGAATTTTTTGCTTTTGGTTGTATTTTCAGTTTTAAAAAAGTTAATTAAAGATAATTCTCAGGATTCAAAAAACTAATTTTATTATTGATTATGTGAGGTCTGTCATTATCAATAAGTATAATACAGTGGCACTGTCATAATCCACTTTTCTGTTTCACACTGAAAATTCTTACATCTGAAATTAAATAGTTTTACATTTGAAAGTTCATCCACTTTCTTTAGTTTGCTAATTTGAAACATCAAACCCTTAAACACATCACATGGTTTTAATGTCAGCTTTTATTGATTGTGTTTTCCAGTTGTGTTTAGTGTTGGGACTGCAGGAATGGAGGGTCCGTCTGTAACCCTACACACTGATGGACAAGAATATAATCAAATCTTATGGAAATTTGGACCTCAGAACTGGTTTATAGCCAGATGTAATATACGTGACACCCCACTGTGTGAGATTACTGATGAGACATCTCTCACCCATATGAACCTCAGCCCTGAACAAGCTGAACTTTATAAACGGATCATCAATTCATTCAGAGACAGACTGAAGATAGACAATAATGGATCTCTCACCATCAAGAACATCAGCGATGAACATGCTGGACTCTACACACTACAGATCTTCAACAAATCTAATAAAGTGGATACGAGTACATTCAATGTTAGCGTCTGTGAGTAAATTCTTCATTCATTTATTCAAATCTTTCTTTGTTCATCTTTTTTTCTAAATAGTTGTTTGCATGCATTCCCTTTAAAAGTTAATGTCGAAGTGAGTTCCTGTACATATATGGATAGATTAGCTGTCCATAAAAATTAATTTATTGAAAAAGTACAACAACCTCTATTAAAGTTACTTTGAAATGTGCGGCAAACTCCACCCTGGGTCGGTCCTGGTAGTGCTGGCTGCATTGGCCTGGTATATAACACATCCCTGGTGGTACACAACTTGATACCTATCCCAGTAACTGTTGCTAATTAGAGATAAAAATGTGTCCAAAAGTTTGAAACCTCATCCATGACTGATAAAGATCAGCTTTGTGTTTCCCATTCAACGATGTAACTCTCTGCTTAACCACTATAGTTTCAGTGGAGAAATTAAAGGGATAGTTCACCCAATAATGAAAATACTGTCATCATTTATTTAGAAGAATGTCAGTAACCAAACAGATCTCATCTCCCATTAGTATTTATTTTTCCTACTATGGTAGTCAATGGGGCGTGAGATCTGTTTGGTTACTGACATTCCTCCAAATATCTTCCTTTGTGTTCAGCAGAACAAAGAAATTTACACAGGTTTGGAACAACTTGAGTAAATGATGACAGAATTTTCATTTTTGGGTGAACTGTGCCTTTAACCAGATAGCCATGACTGTTTCTGAAACCGCATTAACTTTGTCACACACACGTCATTCAAAGTCAAACCACATCTTGAAGGTATAAATTCTGATAATTAACCATTTGAGATTGAATTGTTGGATTATTGCAGTTTATGTCCACATGTCTGTCAGTTTAATGTTGAAAGAGGCTGAGGTAAGATGTAATTAGTGAAACATTTAATAGCTACATGTTTTGTATGACCAACAGTAACATCCAGTTATTGAAACTACTAGACCTTTTTCTCAAATATGGCCATTTTGAATTGAAAATATGCATTTACGTGATTCATGTAATTCCTGAGTGTGACGAGACACTTTTAAGTTTTCGACATGTTAGGCATACAAATAAAAGTAGCCTGCATGTGTGTATATTTTAATGCAAATTAATACTAATATTATTTGGAAATAGTTCAGAAATGATTATTTACCAAGTAGAATTTGTCCTAGAATTTCCTTCACTGTTTCTTTGAAGACATGGTTATGGCCTTGCTGCATAAATATACCTGTCTGCCTTATTTAATTTTGATCCTCCTCTCAATAATATATCTTTTCATTCTTTTCATCTCCAGCTCCCAAGACTCTCAGCGACTCAAAATGCTCAGAATGTGTCCGGCAGTGTTCAGTGATGAATGTGACACGGGTGACTCTCTCCTGGATCGTCAGCAGCACTGCTCCATTTCTGGAGGTGAAATATCAGGATACCAGTGGAAACAGCTGTGTGGTGAACAATTCAGTCACTGACCAGACTAAACAAGACTGTCAGTGCATGAGTCCAAGTTCAGATTCAGGTATGCAGCAAAAATGACCTGCTTAAATATAAGGATTAGAGAAACATTGGAAAATGTAAAACTAGTAGTGAAATATCTCAAATATGACTGTTGTTAGACATAACTATCTGTATTGTTATGTGCTGATAAGACTAACACTGTATTCACTCCAAACAATGTTTTATTGTTAAAGGGATAGTTCACCCAAAAATGAAAATTTGATGTTTATCTGCTTACCCCCAGGGCATCCAAGATGTAGATGACTTTTTTTCTTCAGTCGAACGCAAATTATGATTTTTTAACTGCAACCGCTGCCGTCTGTCAGTCAAATAATAGCAGTGATTGGGAACTTGAACAATAAGAGTCGAAAAAACTTCCATAGACAAATCCAAATTAAACCCTACGGCTCGTGACGGCACATTGATGTCCTAAGACACGAAACGATCGGTTTGTGCGAGAAATCGAACAGTATTTATATCATTTTTTACCTCTAATACACCACTATGTCCAACTTCGTTCAGCTTCCGGCTAGTGAGGTCTGATCGCGCTCTGACAACGGAAGTGATGTCTCGCGCTCATTGAAGTATATGGGCGAGACATCACTTCCGTCTTCAGAGCGCGTTTTTTGACCTCACTAACAGGAAGCTGAACGAAGTTGGACATAGTGGTGTATTAGAGGTAAAAATTATATAAATAATGTTCGGTTTCTCGCACAAACCGATCGTTTCGTGTCTTAGGACATTAATGTGTCGTCACGAGCCGCAGGGTTTAATTTTGATTTGTCTAAGCAAGTTTTATTTACTGTTATAGTTGAAGTTCCCAATCACTGCTATTATTTGACTGACAGACGGCAGCGGTTGCAGTTAAAAATCATAATTTGCGTTCGACTGAAGAAAAAAAGTCACCTACATCTTGGATGCGCTGGGGGTAAGCAGATAAACATCAAATTTTCATTTTTGGGTGAACTATCCCTTTAAACTAAAAAATAATTCATATTAATTAGCCTATCTGATAACATATCATAGTCATTTAAGAGTAATATCAAGTAGAAAAAAACCTTTACAAAATCAGGTAACACTTTTAACAGCAAAATGAAACATTTTAGAATTAGTTGCTGTCTATATGTAATGAAATGTGTGTGTTTGTGGATAAAATTGAGAAAAGTTCATTTCTTGGAAAAAATAACAACAACCTTTATTAATGTTTCTTTGAAATATGCAGTAAACTATTTGAAGTGGACTGTATGTAAACATTATTATGTATTCAATTTTACACTGTTGATGGACCTTCTGTATAGAAATGAAGATGAATGAGAAATCATGTGTGGAAATACACAGCACTGGATAATTCATAGTGACCCGTGCAGAAACGGGTTATTATTGTTTTTCTGTCTTGCTTTTTTTTAGACCTCTGGTTTTTCAAGGACAATCTAACATCCATCCCTTTTCAACCAGCAATAAAATTATTATTATATAATGTTGTTAAATTAAAAGTTCTAACTATTAATATTAATTATGTAATGATAATAATAATACATTTATTTTCTTTGCTTTCCTGTTTGTTCTAATGACTGTTTCTCTTTGTTCTTTACAAAATTAGATCGGAGCCCAGTTAATATAGCACTGATATGTGTGCCGGTGGTGCTGGTGCTGCTGGGTGTTGCAGTAGCTGTGACTCGCAAGATATGTAAAACAGGACGAAATGGCAAGTATTACATACTTTTGATACAGATTGTGTAAAAGTAGTCTTTAAAAAAAATTTTCTTAGATTTTTTGAAAGGAAACCTTTTCTCATTTTTCTCATGTCTCATATCACACCATTTTTCATACAAACGCAACTGCTGCCATCTTGCATCTATAGTTTCCTCAGTGTATGAATATAATGTAATATTATTGCAGTGTTCATCAGTGCAGGGGTTTTTGGTTAAATGCCTGAAATGAGGTCTGTGGTGAACACAAGCTCAAGATATTTTCACGTCTTATTAAATGATACAAAATACATCAATAATACCCTCTTGTGATTTTCTTTTCTTTTTTTATTTTTAAATCTTTGACTTAGTATACTTAGTTGCTAACAAGTGTCTAAATGGGACAACAGAGGATGTTGAGGACGTTAAACATCATCAGCCTAAAGTCTAAAGACTTTAAATAAAAAGTTGTCTGATAGTGGTGGTGATGTTGAGGTCATGTGACCGTGGTGTAGTTTGCATATAACCTACGTTTAGCTTTTTACTACTGCATATTATATTTGCACTTCAAAATTCATAAACATTGTGTGCATTTGTGAAGATTATCATGATGAACAAAACATTAAAGTTCAAGTTCAAGTTTATTTAGCCATTTCAACAATACAGTTGATAGGAATTTGTCTTGGTATGCTCACATACCACTATGACACCAATACACTGACACAGCACACACATATACACAGAAATGAGTCATGCCTTCCTGGCTAACCCCAAATTTCCTCAACTGATGGAGGAAAAAGAGTCTTTGATGAGCTTTGCCGACAATGAGACTAATGTTCAGGTTCCATGAGAGGGACTGGTGTATGGTAGTATCCAAGATTAAGTAAAAACGTGTAAGTATCATAAACTTTTTGTTAGTCACAGTAATTCAAAGGCTAATTGAAAAATCCTATTGGGGTTTTGTCGAGGGAACCAGGGTGATGCGAACACAGGTTTTTTTATTTTGTTTAAAGTCCATAATTGTTCATTTAGTTCTGCCCTTCAGAAGCTACAGAAGATCCTTATGTTCTCCAGAAGACAAAATAAGTCAAATTTACCCTTTTCCTTCTGGAGCATTCTTTTCTTTTTAATGATCCCCTAATGTACATCCTGTATCCTGCAACTGTACATCCAGGAAGTTATTATCAGAAAATAAACCTGGACTGAGAACACAAAGTAAATAATTAGACAGAATATTAATTTGAGTTGAAATATTTTATTAGCTCATTGAACACAAAGCTTCAACGAAAAAAATTAGTTAGCAAGCACTACATTAATGAAACTGACTCGACTTGATCAGAAAGCTTTGTAAAAACAGGAGATTTGTGGCGAGAAATATGATTTTTACTTTATTTTTTTTTGCCAGAAGCAGAGCCAGGACCCAGTTATATCATGCAAGAGATTGAACCTCTCCCTGTGGAAGACACAGGTAAGCTGTTGTACAGTGTGTGAATAAGCAAACATGATCACATTAGTTCAAATATAACAACTTTATAGTGTTACTAGTTACCCATTATGTTTTTAATCAAAAGATAAATATACAAAGCCCACAACTGAAAGGGAATTGGATAAAAGTCACATGAAATAAGACTACATATTTTGCCACATTTTAATTTGCTTTGGTTTAATTTAATCTGAACGTGCTACAGGTGTACTCGAGTCTAGGGATAAAGAAGGAAGTGTGAAAGGGAGAGGGTTTTCCACACTCATTTCTGAGCATTCCTCCAATCAGATTCACATTTGGTGTTTTGCACATCTTTTGAATCTTGTACTGACAGACAGGCAGTGTTGTGGAAAGTGCATCTCTGTTTTCACTGCTTAATGATATAGTAGTTTTTTAAGAGAGTCATTCAAGCACATACAGAAGTGGTGAAGAGAGTCAGGACAAGCATCACACACGACTGTGCCCAATAGCGCCAACTAGGTGCAAGGATCAGGCACTAAATAAATTGTTTGGGTGCTTCAGGAATCCTCAGAGAGGTTGTTTTTTGAAGTGCTTCTGACTTTAGACACTATTGTAGATGACAGTACACAAAAGCAATCTGTGAGGGTCAAAGCAAAGGGATTCATAGAAGGCCTTTTGAAGTATGAGACAGTGTTCACTGCTCAACTCTCTTCACATTTTGACCTTACATCCCTCCTTTCAAAATACATATAAACAAGGGGAATGGATATCATCACAGCTCAACGTCTGATTGAGAGGACAGAGGAGGGTTAAGTTCTCACATTTCTTTCTTTCAAGAGATATATATCTATATTTTTTTCTACAGGTGAAAAGTAGAACCACATCAAACTGTTTCCTATCTGTCATTCTCTCCATCTCTCTCAGTTTAATGTGTGTGTGACACAGGCCTGCTAAATATGTCATGGATGTTTTGGCACAAACATTAAACAAATGTACTGAAAACATTCGAAAGTGATGCAGAATAATAAGTCTTGTATCAATATATGAACAGAGCAGTAACAATCTGTCCATCTCTACTTCACATTGTTCATTAAAATCTTTTAGTGCAGCTAGCCATGGATTATTCCTTACATGACTGACATCTGAATGTTGTGACCGGACAATCGGAATCAGTTTCAGATTCTACTTTAAGAAATCTGTGAGCTAGACGCATACATCTGAGTATAATCAGATATCAGTTTTTTTGAACCCCACTCTGGTCTAAAATAAGGAAGTTGATGGGATGATTATACTATATCCTCCTAACACCGTAGGGAAAAAAATCTTTCTGTATTTGTTCTGAAGGGGTGGATTCTGGAATCCACTGCCGCTTCAATATATATCTTTTAAGTTATTAATCAACATTTATATTTCTGTTAAAATATTTGAATGACTTCTTCAATGTATGTTAAAGCGTCTATTTTCCTCTGTACCTCTCACTAAGAGAAAAGAACATGTTATCAGTATGTTTTGGGGAAAGTTTGCTGCTCAGAGCAGAGCTCAGATCAACTTCAGCCTTGAAGAAGCTGTGAATCATGTGTATCTGTGTATGTGTGCTAAGAGTTTTGTGCAGGTCCCTTTGTACTGGACAACTGGCATTCTGCTTGAGACCAGCAGACGCCACATCATGACCCCAAAAGGACATCCGGTACCTAAATCCAGGGTCCCCCTCGTCATCACCGCGACGAAGGGAGATATGCTTCTTACTATCTGTCCATGTGTGGAAAATTTCTAATCTTGTCTATTTTTCTTAGCCAATCAGAATCATTCAACCTGAAGTAATGACGTAGTTAGTTGATTCTGTTAGAGTATAATTGTTGTGGAAATGTGAATGTACGCAGAGCGGCCTACGAACTCCTTGTGAGACCTGAAGCTGGCTTCTGCTGATGAAACTACAAACTATTCTTCATTAAATTTTTCTTCAATTTATTATTTTTTTTAAACTTTGACTCCGGGTCTTTATTCAACATATCTGGTAACAAGGGTCCCTAACAGTTCTAATAGTCCATTTGTATGATTGCAGAGGTTTAAGAGAGGGAGAGTGGAAAAGTCTCCAGGATAATCAACAGCCGTCCAGATGAGAGGAGATCTTCCAGGATTAATGAAAAACACACATGGATCATTCCATTTCAAATCAACCAAATTTTTTGATTTTGTTAGTATTTTTTTCTGAAGAAAGACAAACATGAATGAAGACAAAAGCCAAAATATTAACATTTTCACGCATAAGTTTAAAATATTCTAGCTGAATCCTAAGTGTGAATTCTTTTAAGGTGACTGTTATTTTAGAACCTTTTTTAAGAACGCTTCACCTTATTATTTCCACGGGGACGTGTCATGCTTGTCATGTGATATAAAACCTAACAGTTGTTCTAACTAACCTTTTTTAGTAAACTTTACTAAACGTCCAAGAATTTGTTGAACTTAAAGGGATAGTTCAACCAAAAATGAAAATTCTGTCATCATTTACTCTCCCTCAAGTTTTTCCAAACCTGTGTAAATTTCTTTGTTCTGTTGAACACAAAGGAAGATATTTTGAAGAAAGTTTGCAACCAGGCTGGTTTGGGGCACCACTGACTTCAGTATAGGGAAAAAAACAAACTATGGAATTAATGGTGCCCCAGAACTGTTCAGTTTCCCACATTCTTCAAAGTATCTTCCTTTGTGTTCAACAGAACAAAGAAATGTATACAGGTTTGAAACAACCTGAGGGTTACAGTGCATCTATGTACAGTGTATGTACAATATATGTATATATGTGTGTGTATTTATATTGTATATAAAAGTATAAAATATTTTTCTAAGTTTGGGCACAAATGTGCTCTTTTCATTTGTTTCTGCCCTCTAGTGGACATATTGTGAAATCAAATAATAATCAGAATATTTGTTGATAGGTATAAGGGCAGTCTTCAGAGAGAAATTTATCATTTCATATCTTAAATAAAATTAATGACTATTAATTCTATTTGTATATTTGTGTGATAAATTTCATGCAGCTGTGTACTTATATTATCCCAAAAGTTTCCAAGGATTTGTAAATCCAGAGAAATTCCAATGTGAAATAAAGTCTTGTCTCTTGTCATTGTCACCTATCAATGATGTAACATCCGCACTATCCCAGGTTTCCACTTGTAGAAACTAGGGCAACTCTCGTGGACAAAATGCGAAAGTGTTGTTATACAGCATCTAGCATGCCACTGTTGTTTCGTTCAGTCATCATGGATCACGATAATTCATTGACGGTACAGAAATCCCATTTCTGAGATAATGCCTTACCTGAATCTATGGGATATTTTCAAGAGAAAGATGAGAAACAGTCGATCCAACAATATACAGATGATCTGAAGGCTCAATAGTGCCTCAGCAGTGCCACAGGCTGATCACTTCCATGCTACACTTCACTGATGCTGTAATTTGTGCTAGGAGCAAGTCATTTGCTGTAATATGTGCTGCCGACTATGTATTGAGTGTACAAATGAACATACTTTAAAGAACTTGAACTTTTCTGTTTTGCAAATCCATTTTTTGATTGATCTTAGGAAATATTCTAATATTTTGAGATACTGGATTTTGGACTTTCATGAGCTGTACGCTCTAATCATCAAAATTTAAAAAAAAAAAAAAAAAAAAAAAACTTTTGAAATGTTTTACTTTACATGTAGGGAATCTAGAATATACAAAAGTTTCATTTTTAAAAATAATTTACAATAAAAAAAATTAACTTTTTGATATTCTAATTATATGACCAGCACTTGTGTATATGTATGTATATATATATATATATATATATATATATATATATATATATATATATATATATATATATATATATATATATATATATATATATATATATATATATATGTTTTGTAATTTTCTAGCTTTTAAATAAGATTTAAAAATACTTAATTCTGAGCATCTCTGATGTGAGGAGGGTGTGCATTCCAAAGCCTAGGAGTGTAGGATGAGAAAGCCCTATGCCCAACAGAATGTAGCCGTGTCTGTGGGACTACCAATAGACTTGTAAGGAGCGTAAGTGACACTTGGGTGTGTATAAGGTTAAAAGTGCAGACAGATACTGGGGGGCCAGACCATGCAATGCCTTATATGTAAGCACTTTAAAAATCAACTCGGAACCTGACCAGAAGCTAGTGCAAGGACTTGAGAATTGGTGTAATATGCTCATTTCTCCTGACTCCGGTCAGGATCCTAGCAGCTGAATTTCGCACATATTGCAGTTTGTTAAAGGTGCTAAAGAGGATGTTTTGTTTTATACATTTTTGCAATATTACTTGAAACTGTCTTTACTAACTGATAAAAGACTATTTATTAGGTGCACTGAAAGGAATAATATTAATATACATCATCTGTGCACGAGGTAGGGCCTTAAAAACATCAGCCAATCGTTTACGCGATCATCGCGTAAACGATTGGCCCTCTGGCTTGTCAATCACTGCCATGACGATCCACGTGAGAGACGCGCGGCTGCGCGCTCTAGTAACTTTCCACACTCCACAGGCGCTGCATGCAATGTTTTTGTCAGGAGACAGGAATAACAACTGCAGATTATGAGTTACCTGCGGTGAGTCCGACATAATGAATCCACGGCTTTAAGCCGCGCACACACTTAACGATTGTAAGGCCGATTATGAATGTAAATTGATACTTATGACTGATCGCGCTCAAACGCGTCCAGTCAGAGCCAGTTGCTTTCAGTCTGCGATTACAGTCGGTGTTCAAATTCCATGTGAAAGTATATAAATCTGCTTCAGGAGCAGGAAACAATCGCTGTATGTTGAGCATAGTCAGAATGTTTTAGCTAGTCGTAAAATGTGTGCCCGGCTCAATAACACAGCGAATGCCAGTGGAAAACACTCGTGTTCCGATACTCGTGCACGAGTTTTGGGAGGCGTTCCCTCGAAATGAGCTGTGAAGGAGGGGGGTTGTTCTTACCCATGCGCTCATTTCAAAAACTCAGTCGACAAAAAGAACCTCTTTAGCACCTTTAAGTGTGGTTGTAGGAACCCCAGAAGTGCGTTGCAATAGTCAATGCTGGAAAACACAAAAGTATTAATAAGCCTTTCAGTCACAGAAAGCGATAACATAGAGCGGAGACGAGATGAGATGAAAAAAGGAGTTCTTTACAGTGTACTGAACATAAGAGTCAAAAGAATCAAATATTACTCCTAGATTTTTTAATTTGGTTTAGGATTCCAAAACAGAGCCATCTACATTTAAAAATAGTGAACCAGCTTTACGAAGCTGATGAGAGGTGCCAATAAGCTCTCTGTCTTATCACTATTGAGACACAGAAAGTTTTTGGACATCCAAGTTATCTCATAAATACATTGTGTTAAAAAAGTAAGGTCCAGATTTTGACTAGGCTTAGAGTGAATTTAAATCTGAGTATCGTCTGCATAAAAGTGATAATTTAGCCCAAGTGATCTTAAAAGCAATCCAAGTGGAAATATGTAAATGCTAATAAGTAAGGGGCCTAAGTGACTATTAATTGAGGGGCCTAAAGATGATCAGAAAGGTAAGATCTACAGTCCCAGAAACACCAAAGACAGTTTCTGGAACTGTGACAGATATGACGTGACGGCTGATAAAGCAGATTTACTTGAAAAACTATCAAGTGTTTTTAATTACATAATTCTTTGGATTATGCTGATTAAATTATACATACAGTTATATTGCACTTTGTTTGTATTTTAAGTTATGCTTTTCATTAAGTCTGGTGACCACGTCTATAGCCATGAAATTAAATACAGTGTTGTAAAAAAATATTTAGCCATTACTTGCAAATACTGTAGGTTTGTTCAAATGTACTTTTAGTATGATTGTTTTAAACACGTAAAACTGCGCAGCATTAACCCACCAAATCATCTGACAAACAGTCACATATCAGTAAAAGGCTAATATAGCATTAAATTCCACCTTCCTTGCAGCAAATTCATTGTGATGACATAAAATAGTGAGATCAAACATACAGATAATACAAAAACAAATTCATTACCTCATCCGTGAACATGATTCGTGAATTTCAAACGTCTCTGCATGGTGAAAACGACATCTCCCATAGTTCCACTCTCCTTCAGCATCATCAAGCTTCCATCATGGACTACTGCACAAAACATGTTAATAAAAACATATAAAATGTAAAACCTTGTGTTTTAGGTATACGTTAATGCAACGCTGAAACTATAGTTCTCAGTTGAGCATGTCTGGGAAACTCATGAATATTCACGTATGCGCCGCCCATGCACGAAAACAGAAATTCACGAGTTCACATATCCATATAAATAGAGTAAAGTTATGCGTATTTGGCGTGCTGTCCGGGGAGAGAGCTCCGAGCTCGGAATTTTGGCCCGAACCCAGAGTACTCCCCCCGGTGTGGTAAAAGTAGATAGAACTATAAGTGAGGAGATGGGGTGGAGGAGAGATGCTGATAAACTCTCAAATGAACAGAAATCAGTCTGCTGAATTTATACCTTTTGACATTGGTTGAGTTGATTAACTGAATGCTCTCCACCTGTGCTAATTAGGTTAATTATCTGAACTTGCTCCTCCCGAATTTTGTTAATAAAACATCATATCTCTTAATTTAGGTTTAGGAACTTGAGCAATAACTTTTGGTCCTCTGAAATTGGTCCTCTCAGCAGTCTGCCAAATACCTACAATTACTACATTGTTCAGTGAAACATCTGGAAATACCCACAAAATTAGGCTGAGAGTTAACACTTGAAGTCCATAATCATTATTGGGACCCCTGTGGAAGGGACCCCTTCCATTTGGAGTCCCTCAAGGCTCAATTCCGGTCTAATGCTGCTTTCCCTGTATAGGCTCCCATTAGGAACATATATCCCATATGGGCTTCCCAACATTGGCATGCGGTCCATTTTAGGATTGATTTTAAGGTTTTAATGCTTGCTTATAAATGCTTAAATGGCCTAGCCTCAACTTATCTTTCTGACCTTATACAACTGTTCATCAAGGTCTCTGAGAGGTCTGCTGACTGCTAGCCATCCCTAGAGGTACATAATATATATAAATTATTTATATAATTTATATTTATTTTGTCAAAGACATATAGGCTATATTTAATTTATATATATATATATATATATATATATATATATATATATATATATATATACACACTATGTTTGACCAGCGATTTACCTTAATGTTATTGTAGGTGTTGGTGATAGATTTTTAAATAGTATTTTTTATTGCATTTTATTGAACACTTACACAACAATGTACATCACATGTCTGTAACAACACATAATGTACAAAAACAAACAAACACCGGGGCTCATTCTACATAAAAAGTGCACAAACCAACATTGGGTAATACAGTATGTATTTTGTGAGTCAGAGTTAACAATACATTGTATATAATAATCAAAATATAAGCAATAAAGTAGGGTTAATATAATGCCCATTAAAGTATATTTTCATATGAATATAATAGCTAATTATTAAGCAGTTTGTTGTTCCTCCATTATATTGTTAATATCCCTGTGATCAATAAATAATAAAAAGGTGTCTCCAGACCCTCTTAAATTTGTCTTCTTTACCCTTAATAATATATGTAACTACTGGCTGGTTATTAAACAGTCCACGATTTCAAAGTAATGATGTGTTTTTATTTGTTATGGAACACCGTGAAAACTAGACACAAACAGAAACAACAAACAGTTTTACACACAACACCACTAAACCACAAATCAGCTAAAGGATATACAAAATATTAACATTTTTACCGTGTTCGCCTGGTAACCAGCAGTGGAATGGTCAGCACTAACATGTGTGTCTGAATTCACATATCGCCATACTGTTGGCACTAATACTTCCAGGTTAAATAATCAGGAAGAGTCACATGACACTCAGCTGGTAGACAACTGAGAGTTCAACAATAATAAAGTACAATACCAACAAAATTATGAAGTTGACTCACATACATAGAAATACATATTTAAATAAGATCATGAAAAATAAACATTAACCTCTTGAAAATCAATAATGTCATACGTAACCCACAGCTGACCAATCAGCGTCGGCTACAATATAGGTTATTTTTCCATTGAAATGCATAAACATATTTCTCTTAACCATTGGGTTATAGTAGGCCTTTCTGTCTTTATAAGGATAACATGGCATTTTGAGAAATATGCAAGGTGGCAAAATGGGTAGTTGATACACCCTTTTTAGGTCACTATGAATGTAGTAACAGTTCAATCATAATAAAAAAGACAATAAAATGCCTAGGCTGTGTGTGTGTGTGTGCACTTAGTATAATTATGGGGACCAAATGGGGTAGTATATTAATAACAGTAAATTGTGACCTTGTTGATACTTATTTTAATCATAAATTCATAAAATTCTAATCATAAAAAAAATGTAAAATATAAAAAATGCTGAAAGCTTTCTGTGTAGGTTTAGTTTAAGGGGATAGAATATGAAGTTTGTACAGTTATTTTTAAAAGTGTTATTTTTAAAAGTTTATTACATTTGCAATAAATGGTTAGTCAGCTTTAGAGCATTAAGAATGAGTGTCTCAACTGTACCATGGTACAACATTGGGTAATACAGTATGTACTTTGTGAGTCAGAGTTAACAATACATTGTATATAATAATCAAAAATATAAGCAATAAAGTAGGGTTAATATAATGCCCATTAAAGTATATTTTCATATGAATATAATAGCTAATTATTAAGCAGTTTGTTCCTCCTCATTAAGAATGAGTGTGAATATGGGTACATACACTATATGGATAGGCCTACAGTTGAGACAAAAATGCACCTTATGTTTATGAGCTAATTGTGGAAATTATATACTTATGGATATTATTGATTTACGATATTTTAGTATACAATCAAATGAAATATCATGTGAAAAATCATTTCGTTTAATTATGTATTTTTTTTAGTGATGAAAAAAGCAAAAAATGTCTCTACTCTCCATCTCGGACAAGCTGTGTGTTTGTTGTGAAATATGAGACGTCTCATATTTCGTTTGTTGTGAAATATGAGACGTATACAGTGACATAAATCCTGGCTCTGTGCTGGCTCTCTAGCCCGTGGAAAGGCAAACCAGATGAACCAACTCCGACCTAGCACCCGGTTCTTGCTGGTGGAAAAGGGGTAAGAGAGAGAACTTACTCCCACAGTCTCTCACAGGCTATCTTCTGCTTAGCTCCGCCTCTATCACTCACTCTGTTACAGCGCGTCCCGTAGCCGGTCGCATGCAGTTATCCCGTTCAGTGGATCTTCTCAACTCGACTATCAGTTTTTGTTCCTTAAGACTAAAACTACTTTAGGAGATCGTGGAGATCGTTACTTAGAAACACTATGGGGAGCATATCGATCTTGTGCCTCAGGATAGTCCTCACTATCGGTAAGTGGTATCACATCAGTTATTATCACCTGATGTTCAGACAGCTTTGAAATGTTCTTTAGACGTAACCGATTTACATTGTGAATAAAGAGTTTTTGTGAGCTCGTTGTGATCTCTTAATGATGACACGAGCCTCTGAGTGACCGAGGGCAGAGCAATAGACAACTTTTTTGTTTTGTTTCTCTCTCTCTCTCTCTCTCTCTCTCTGAGTCTGAGAGGGTTGGGTGTCCGAGGGTTCCCACGTGGAGAGGGCGACTTTTTGGTTTTTTCTATTACTATTCTTTCGTTTTTCTACTAAAACTAAATTATTATTTTGTAAAGGAGATTATAGTTTATTTTTTGAGTGTATTTGTGTTTTGTTTGGGATCGGGATGGCGTCCCTCTCCATGAGGGTGACGCCACCTGTGTCCCTCCGTCATGGCGTCAGGTGTGTTCCTGCGTCAGGTGTGGCGGTGGAGGATGTGTTGGTCGCGGTAGGAGAGGAGATTGGATATGAGAATATTACATCTGCGTCTCGTATGAATAAAGCGGTGGTGGTGTTTGTGAAGGAGGAGGTGCACGTAGGCCGGTTGATTACAAACGGGATTGTGGTAAGTGGAGAATTTATTATTGTTTCACCGCTTGTTGCTCCAACCAAAAAAGTAACCGTGTCAAACGTGCCTCCATTCATTCCCAACGAGGAGATTGAGCGTGGACTTTCGCGCTACGGGAAATTCGCTAGTGCAATGAAAGCGCTTCCACTCGGCTGTAAGAATGAGTCGTTAAAACATGTAATGTCTTTCAGAAGACAAGTGTTCATGTTCCTAAACGAGCCGAGTATTGACGTGTCGTTTAGGGTGATGCATGAGGGGAAGGCTTACATGATTTATGCCAACACAGGGAGTATGAAGTGTTTTGTATGTGGGGATGTTAGCCATAAGCGATTAATGTGCCCACATAAGGTTGGTGTTAGCGGGGAGAACGCGTCCGAGAACGCCGGGCCGAGTGCCGCGGGCGTTGGGGAGAACGCGTCAGAGAACGCCGGGCCGAGTGCCGCGGGCGTTGGGGAGAACGCGTCAGAGAACGCCGGGCCGAGTGCCGCGGGCGGCGGGGAGAACGCGATAGAGAGCGCGCTGCCTTCAGCTGTGGAGGAGCGGGAGGATCACAGTGGAAAACAGGCAGAAAGCGTAATTAATGACAGTCATACTGAGGAAGCTGGTGCTGAACCAGAAGCAGGTGAAAACAGTGTAACGAAAAACGATGTGAGTGAACGTGGAGATACTAAAATGGAAAGTGTTGATCTATCAAAGAGTCAAGAAAACTGTGAGACAGAAATGAAAGATGATGATACTTTTTCTGAGGTTTCTGATGTGGGCTCGCAGATAGAAAGGGACATGTACACTCTAAAAGAAATAAATGATTTTCTAGACATGACTTTTGGCAAGGCTTTCGATGTCACTGATTTTTTCCCAGACCCTGAGAAGTTCATAGCGTCGGTACTGTTATTTCAGAGAACGGTTAGTTATGAGGCTTTAGACAAGAAAAAGAGGTTTAGACTGAAGAAAATGGTAACAAAATTGAGAAAAGATAAAGTTGTTTCCCAAAGACACCAAAATGTTTAAATATCACGTGGTGAACTTTACTTTTTACTGTCTCTTTCTGTCTCTGTCCTCTTTATTTTTATATTCCTACATGGATGTTTTAAGGGTGGGATCTCTAAATATAAACGGTGGACGAGACCGGGGAAAACTAGGAATGGTTTCTGAGTTTATTAAAATTAAAAAGGTTAACGTTTCTTTTTTACAAGAAACCCACACTAACAAGGACAATGAAATTGAGTGGGGAATGTGGTGGGAAGGCAAGTTTGTTTTAAGCCATGGCACAAACAACAGTGCAGGAGTTGCCATTTTATTCTCTTCCAACATGAATATCAACATTTTAAATATAGACAAGATTGTTGAAGGCAGATTGTTACTAACAGAAATTGAATATGAAGAAACTGTGTTTGTGCTGGTAAATATATATGCTCCCAATAACGGTCCAGAACGCAAGGATCTGTTTAGGAAATTAAGAGATGCTGTCCAGAAGTATGATGAGAGTGTGTGTCTGGTAATTGGTGGTGATTGGAATTGCACAACTGATTTTATTGTAGACCGAAATGGTGAAGAGCCTCACAGTCAATCTGCTGCTACCCTGTTAAGTTTTATTCATGAATTTCAGCTAATAGATGTGTGGAGAACAAGAAACACGGGTGTGAGACAATACACATGGCTGAAAGTGTGTGATGATAGAGTCTCTGGAGCAAGATTAGACCGGTTTTATTTGAACGAAATGTGGAGTAATAGAGTTATTGATGCTTCTATTTCTCCCAATGGTTTTTCAGATCACCACATGATTACTTTGGTTTTAAACATAAAGAAGACACAAAAGTGTAATTATTACTGGCTTTTAAATGTTAAGTTTTTAAATGATGTATTATTTTGTGAAAGTTTTAAAGTGTTTTGGAGCAACTGGAAGTTGAAAAAGTCTTCATTTGAAAGTCTGTGTCAGTGGTGGGATGTGGGAAAGGTGAACATAAGACTTTTCTGTCAGAATTATGCTTCCCAAACATCAACTATAGTGAAAAACACAGTAAGGACTTTACAGAAGGACATTGAGTCGATGGAAAGAAATCTTGTATCCAGTAGTGAAGCTGTGCATTGCGATGTTTTAAAAAAGAAAAAACAAGAACTGAACTCTTATTTGCAGGAGCAGGCAAAGGGAGCGTTGATAAGAGCTAGATTCTGCTCTGTCAAGGACATGGACGCTCCAAGTGCTTTCTTTTTTAATTTAGAGAGAAAAAGTGTCCATCAGAAGCAAATGTGTCATCTCCGTCGGCAAGATGGATCGGTGACTTCAAATCCAGCTGAAATGAGGAAGCTAGCGAGAGACTTCTATAAGCAGCTGTTCAGCGCTGAGAGCTGTGATGCTGCAAGCGTTGAGGATCTGCTGGAGGAACTGCCTCAGCTCGAGCACCAGCAGAAAGAGGCACTGGACACTTTAATCTCTTTTAAAGAACTCACGGAAGCAGTGCATCAGCTACACACTGGCCGTTCTCCAGGGATTGATGGCTTATCTGTGGATTTTTATCAGCAATTCTGGGATATAATAGGACCAGATTTTTATGAAGTATTGTTGGACTGCATCAAGAACAAAACACTTCCCACAAGCTGTCGACGAGCCGTCCTGTCTCTCCTTCCAAAGAAGGGGGACTTGGGATTTTTAAAGAACTGGAGACCTGTATCCTTACTGTGTTCGGACTACAAAATATTCTCCAAATGCTTATCAAACAGGCTGAAAAATGTTTTAGACCAGTTGATTCACAAAGTTGATGAGCTTTGGATACCTCCCCTCTCCAGGCAACCCTGAAAGACCTTCCTGTGAGATAGAGAAGTGGAGTACCTGTGATGCCCAGTGATGAGAGGGTGGACAGGAGGATCTGATGATTCACCGTGTCAAAGGCAGCAGATAGATCGAGCAGAATGAGAACTGATGATTTGGAATCAGCCTTTGCAATCCGCAGGGATTCAGTGACCGACAGCAGTGCAGTCTCAGTCGAGTGGCCACTCTTGAAACCAGATTGATTGACATCCAATTGGTTGCTCTGTGAGAGGAAAGATGACACCTGGTTGAAAACAACTCGTTCAAGTGTTTTTCCTATGAATGGTAGGAGAGAAACAGGTCTGTAGCTGTCTACAAGAGACGTGTTTAATGTGGGTTTTTTAAGCAGTGGGGTTACCCGAGCCTGCTTGAATGTGTTAGGGAAAGTGCCAGTGTGGAGAGATGTGTTGATGATGTGTGTCAGTGCTGGTAAAAGTGTGGGAGCGATGGCTTGTAGAAGGTGTGTGGGGATGGGATCTAGAGGGCAGGTGGTGGGATGGCTGGAGAGGAGAAGTTTGGATACTTCTGTCTCAGTGAGGGAGGAGAATGAAGAGAGGAGGTGTGTGGCTGTGTGTGTGGTTGGTCTGAGTTCCTGTGTGTGTGGAGTGGAGAACTGACTGCTGATGGTAGATGTTTTGTCAGTGAAAAATGTGGCAAAATTATCAGCAGTAAGGGATGAGGTGGGTGGTGGTGGAGGGGGGCAGAGGAGAGAGTTGAATGTTTTGAAAAGTGTGCGTGTGTTTGAAGCGCTGTTGATTTTGTTGTGGAAATAGGAGGATTTAGCAGCATGAATTTCAGCAGAAAAGGATGAGAGCAGAGACTGATAGCTACTTAGGTCAAATTGGTCTTTTGATTTGTGCCACTTCCTCTCTGCAGCCCTGAGTTTGGTCTGATGTTCACGAAGAACATCAGATAACCAGGGATTAGAGGGAGTAGCACGTGCAGGCCTGGATGACAGAGGACAGATACTATCTAGAGAAGAAGTTAAAGTGGAACATAAAGTGTCTGTTGTTGTATTCACATCCAGAGATGAGAACTGTGAGGGTGAGGGAAGGGAGGATGATACAGTAGAGGAAAGATCAGAAGAAGAAAGAGAGCGCAGGTTTCGTCTGAAGGTAACTGGTAGCGGGGTTGGTGGTGAACAAATGGGGAGTTGAAGATTAAAAGTAATGGAAAAATGATCAGAAACGTGCAGAGGTTTTACCAGAATGTTGTCGGTGATGCAGTTGCGTTTGTAAACAAGGTCAAGTTGGTTGCCAGATTTGTGTGTACTTGTGGTGATGAGCCGATTAAGATCGAATGAGGCTAGAAGAGAGTGGAAGTCTGAAGCATAAGGCTTCTCTAGATGAATGTTGAAATCGCCAAAATCTTCCTTCCAAAATCTTCCTTTGTGTTCAACAGAACAAAGAAATTTACACAGGTTTGGAACAACTTGAGTAAATGATGACAGAATTTTCATTTTTGGGTGAACTGTGCCTTTAACCAGATAGTCATGACTGTTTCTGAAACCGCATTAACTTTGTCACACACGTCATTCAAAGTCAAACCACATCTTGAAGGTATAAATTCTGATAATTAACCATTTGAGATTGAATTCATGTTGGATTATTGCAGTTTATGTCCACATGTCTGTCAGTTTAATGTTGAAAGAGAGTGAGGTGAGATGTAATTAGCGAAACATTTAATACATGTTTTGTGCTAGAAATGTTAAAAGACCGACAGTAATATCCAGTGATTCAAACTACTAGACTTTTTTTTCTCAAATATGGCCATTTTGAACTGAAAATATGCATTTACGTGATTCATGTATTTCTGAGACGGGACACTTTTACATTCAAGGTACACAAATAAAAGTAGCCTGCATGTGTGCATATTTTAATGCAAATTAATATATATATATTATTTGCAAATTGTTCAGAAATTATTATTTTCCAAGTAGAATTTGTCCTAGAATTTCCTTCACTATTTCTTTAAAGACATGGGTATGTCCTTGCTGCATAAATATGCTTGTCTGCTTTATTTCATTTTGATCCTCTCAATAATATATCTTTATGTTCTTTTCATCTCCAGCTCCCAAGACTGTCAACGACTCAAAATGCTCAGAATGTGTCCGGCAGTGTTCAGTGGAGCATGTCACACGGGTGACTCTCTCCTGGATCATCAGCAGCACTGCTCCATTTCTGAAGGTGGAATATCAGGATACCAATGGAAACTGTGTGGTGAACAATTCAATCACTGACCAGACTAAAGACTGTCAGTGCATGAGTCCAAGATCAGATCCAGGTATGCAACAAAAATTACCTGCTTAAATATATGTAGGGAAAACACCCTAGGAAGTAAAATTAGCTCAAATGAATAAAGAGTTGTTTAGATTACGATCGAGCAACTGATTCGTCCAGCGTTCATTTGCTCGAGCCATAATAAGCTCTTGTAACGGATATAAATATCCAACAATCGTGAAAACACTGATTAGAGCACGGTAACTTAAAATCGACAGTTTAAGACATTAAATTTTAGAATCACATAATACAAGACACTTTCTTTTTAAAATCTACAAGAGATTTTATTTATTCTAACACAAACTAATCTAACACAAACACACGCACATACACACACACATACATTCATACACGTTGCAGTAAGAAGGAAATGAGAGAGAAAGAGTTTTGAAAGAGAGAGAGAGAGAGAGAGAGAGAGAGAGAGTGATCTGATTAACAGAATTCCTATCAATGCATTTCAAAGACCCGAACGAACCATGAATCATTAATTTAAATGCACCAGTTCAGTTTTCATCTGGAGGTACTTGCTTGCGTTGACTTAAAGGTGAATTTCCCTCGTCGTGCAGAGAAGGGTTTCCCAAGTCGATGATTGGTCCACGTCAGGTCCGTGTGGAACAATGAAAGGAAATTTGTCGCTGGAGTTGAAGCGGCAAAAGTCGTTGGTTGAACTTTGCGGCGAAACTTAGGACACAAGACTTTCAGCGGTAAAGGAATATTAAGTAAAAGAAAAGAAAAGTGAGTGAAGGTTGGATGGCTTGAATGAGCGGCTTGCCTGTTCTCCTTGTTACTCCATTGTTCTTGGTGCTTGTCTTGGCTTCTTTTCCCAGAACTAACCAACTCCTCCTTCACTATCTTGCAATATGATCATTTAAACTTAGTTGTTTGTCACACCTCTGAGGAGTCTTGGCCAATCAGACATTGTCCTGTTTCAAGAGGGCCTTCCTCTGCTCCCAATAAAACATAAGTGTTACATCCCGGTCTGTCTCTGCTTTAGCAGAGTGCCATTTTAACATAATTTCTATTAACTGGAATATGATACATTTTAAACAGATTTCATTCAAGCCATGATTTAAGAAAGATGAAAAGAAATAAATCAAGTCCAAATAAGGCATACTTTCAGTCATTCAGTCAAGAGTTAACACATTTACATGAATTGTGAGTGTTCTAAAGCATAACTTTTTACAGGTAGTACTTGTGGACACATAATGCAAAATGTATGTAGTTAAAAGATGTTTGATAAGTCCATTAAAATTGTTGGAACAATTTTGAAGCAGTTTTATTTGTAGAACAGTCTCTTTGGCTTTCCTGTGAAGTAAGGAAACAAAAGGGGTCTGCATTGTCTCTCTGTTTCTTTGCTCTGGTGATCAAAGGATCTATCTTCTTGGGTGACCCTTTGGTATGTCACTTCTTCTGCTATCAGGAAGCATAGGGTCGTAAAAGCCATCAGCATTGGTTCTCTCTGTAGACGAGCCGGAGCCGAAACCTTGATTCTGAATTAGAAATATGTTTTGAAAGAATCATCTGAATGATTCATTTGTCTGGTTCGTCCACAGTTCCTACAAGGATCAGAGAAACATTGGAAAATGTAAAACTAGTTGTGAAATAAAAATATGACTGTTGTTAGACATAACTTTCTGTATTTTGTATGTGCTGATAAGTCTAACACTGTATTCACTCCAAACAATATGTTACTGTTTAGTGCAGCAGTGGCAGATTAAGACTCTTCACCTCCATCCCTTTTCAACAAGCAATAAAATACTGATTATATAATGTTGTTGAATGAGAAGTTCTATTAATATTAATTATGTAATAATAATACATTTATTTTCTTAGCTTTGCTGTTTGTTCTAATGAGTGTTTCTCTGTGTTCTTTACAGAATCAGGTCTGAGCCCATGGCTGATAGGTGTGCTGGTGCTGCTGGGTGTTGCAGTAGTTGCAGCAGCAGCTGTGATTTTTTACAAGAATTTTTACAAGAAATGTAAAGCAGAACAAAATGGCAAGTATTACCTACAGTCAACACAGATTGTGTAAAAGTAGCCTTTAAACATGTTTTTCTTATTCTTTATTTTTATTAATACCCAGTTGTTTCTTTTTACTGAAACCTTTTACTGAATATAATGTAATATTATTGCAGTGTTCATCAGTGCAGGGGTTTTTGGTTAAATGCCTGAAATGAGGTCTGTGGTGAACACAAGCTCAAGATATTTTCACGTTTTATTCTATGATATAAAATACATCAATAATATCCTCTTGTGATTTTTTTAAAATCTTTGACTTGTCTTGAACAAGGCGGTTGCTAACAAGTGGGACAACAGAGAATGTTGAGGACATTAAACATCATCAGCCTAAAGACTTATATATAGTTGCCAGAAGCTTAGACGTTGACATTGAAGTCATGTGACTGTGGTGTAGTTTGTTTACGTTTAGCTTTTACTACTGCATATTGTATTTGTTCTTCAAAATTCTTAAACATTGTGTGTATTTCAAAAGCCAATTAAAAACTCTTATTAGGTTTTTGTTGAGGGAACCAGGGTGATGCGAACACAGGTTGTTTATTTTGTTTAAAGTCCATAATTGTTCATTTAGTTCTGCTCTTCAGAAGCTACTAAAGATCCTTACAGTACATGTTTCCCAGAAGACAAAATAAGTCAAATTTACCCTGATATTCAAATATAAAGTTATCCCCTCCTTTAAAGTTGCCATCGAACATTTTTTTACAAGATGTAATATAAGTCTAAGGTGTCCCCTGAATGTGTCTGTGAAGTTTCAGCTCAAAATACCCCATAGATTTTTTTTATAAATTTTTTTAACTGCCTATTTTGGGGCATCATTAAATATGAGCCGATTTAGGCTGCGGCCCCTTTAAATCCTTGCGCTCCCCGCCCCCGGAGCTTGCGCTTGCCTTGAACAGCATAAACAAAGTTCACACAGCTAATGTAACCCTCAAAATGGATCTTTATGAAGTGTTCGTCATGCAGCATGTCTAATCGCGTAAGTATGATATTTATTTGGATGTATTACATTTGATTCTGAATGAATTTGAGGCTATGCTCCGTGGCTAACGGCTAATGCTACACTGTTGGAGAGATTTATAAAGAATGAAGTTGTGTTTATGCATTATACAGACTGCAAGTGTTTAAAAATGAAAATAGCGACGGCTCTTGTCTCCGTGAATACAGTAAGAAACGATGGTAACTTTAACCACATTTAACAGTACATTAGCAACATGCTAACGAAACATTTAGAAAGACAATTTACAAATATCACTAAAAATATCACGTTATCATGGATCATGTCAGTTATTATCGCTTCATCTGCCATTTTTTCGCTATTGTTCTTGCTTGCTTACCTAGTCTGATGATTCAGCTGTGCACAGATCCAGACGTTAATACTGCCTGCCCTTGTCTAATGCCTTGAACATGAGCTGGAATATGCAAATATTGGGGGTGTACATATTAATGATCCCGACTGTTACGTAACAGTCGGTGTTATGTTGAGATTCGCCTGTTCTTCAGAGGTCTTTTAAACAAATGAGATTTATATAAGAAGGAGGAAACAATGGTGTTTGAGACTCACTGTATGTCATTTCCATGTACTGAACTCTTGTTATTTAACTATGCCAAGGTAAACTCAATTTTCAATTCGATGGCACCTTTAATGCATTGTTTCCTTCTGGAGCATTCTTTTCTTTTTAATGATCCCTCTTAACTCATTAAAATAATTAACATTTTGCAGATTCTGCAAGGTGTATAAAACTTTTGACCTCAACTGTACATCCAGGCAGTTATTATGACAAAATAAACCTGGACTGAGAACACAAAGTAAATAATTAGACAGAATATTAATTTGAGTTGAAATATTTTATTAGCTCATTGAACACAAAGCTTCAGTGAATAAAAATAGTTAGCAAGAACTACATTAATGAAACTGACTTGACTTGATCAGAAAGCTTTGTAAAAATAGGAGATTTGTGGTGAGAAATATGATTTTTACTTTTTTTTTTTTTTGCCAGAAGCAGAGCCAGGAACCATGGACAAGATGATACCTCTCTAACCTCTCAAAGGTAAGCTGTTGTACCACAGTGTGTGAATAAGCAAACATGATCACATTAGTTCAAATATAACAACTTTCTATGCCCAAGTGTTACTAGTTATGATGTTTGTAATCAAAAGATAGTAAATATACAAAGCCCACGACTGAAAGGAAATTGGATAAAAGTCACATGAAATTGAATTTGCTTTGATTTAATTTAATTTGAACGTGCTACAGGTGTACTCGAGTCTAGGGATAAAGAGGGAAGTGTGAAAGGGAGAGGGTTTTCCACACTCATCTCTGAGCATTCCTCCAATCAGATTCATATTTGGTGTTTTGCACATCTTTTGAATCTTGTACTGACAGACAGGCAGTGTTGTGGAAAGTGCATCTCTGTTTTCACTGCTTAATGATATAGTAGTTTTTTAAGAGAGTCATTCAAGCACATACAGAAGTGGTGAAGAGAGTCAGGACAAGCATCACAGACGACTGTGTCCAATAGCGCCAACTAGGTGGTGGGCTAAGGATCAGGCACTAAATAAAGTGTTTGGGTGCTTCAGGAATCCTCAGAGAGGTTGTTTTTTTGAAGTGCTTCTGACTTTAGACACTATTGTCGATGACAGTACACAAAAGCAATCTGTGAGGGTCAAAGCAAAGGGATTCATAGAAGGCCTTTTGAAGTATGAGACAGTGTTCACTGCTCAACTCTCTATATCAATAGAGCAGTATCAATCTGCTCATCTCTACTTCACATTGTGTATTAAAATCTTTTAGTGCAGCTAGCCATGGATTATCCCTTACATAACTGACATCTGAATGCCATGACTGGACAATCAGACTGGATTACTATAATAGGAGATGTGTGGTGAGAAATATGATTTTTACACTTTATAAATTTAATTTAGTGCCAGAAGCAGAGCCAGGACCCAGTTGTATCGTGCAAGTGACTGAACCTCTCCCTGTGGAAGACACAGGTAAGCTGTTGTACCGCAGTGTGTGAATAAGCAAACATGATTAAAATGAATGTGTGTGTGACACAGACCAGCTAAATATGTCATGGATGTTTTGGCACAAACATTAAACAAATGTACTGAAAACATTTGAAAGTGATGCAGAATAATAAGTGGCCTGCATGTGTCCATTTATGAATCCAGCAGTATCAATCTGTTCATCTCTACTTCACATTGTTCATTAAAATATTTTAGTGCAGCTAGCCATGGATTATCCCTTACATGACTGACATCTGAATGTCATGACTGGACAATCAGAATCAGTTTCAGATTCTATTTAAAGAAATCAGAACAAGAAGAATTAATTATTAGTATTATCAGATATCAGTTTTTTTTTTTAGTACCTTGCTTCTGAAGCCCACTCTGATCTAAAAAAAGAAAGTTAATGGGATGATTATACTATATCCACCTAACATTGTAGGGAAAAGATACTTTCCATATTTGTTCTAATAGTGTATTTGTATGATTGCAGAGGTTTAAGAGAGGGAGAGTGGAACAGTCTCCAGGATAATCAACAGCCGTCCAGATGAGAGGAGATCTTCCAGGATTAATGAAGAACCATGAACACACTTGGATCATTCCTTTTCAAATCAACTAAATTTCAGAAACTTTCCCAGCTCATTTTTTTTTTTTTTTTTTTTGATTTTGTTAGTATTTTTTTCTGAAGAAAGACAAACATAAATGAAGACAAAAGCCAAAATATTAACATTTTCACACATAAGTTTAAAATATTTTAGGTGACTCCTAAGCGTGAATTCTCTTCAGATTATTTTAGAACATTTTTCTAGAACGCTTCATCTTATTATTTCCATGGGGACGCGTCATGCTTGTCATGTGATATAAAACCTAACAGTTGTTTTAACTAATCTTTTTTTTATCAAACTTTACTTAAGGTCCAATAATTTGTTGAACTTACTTAAAGGGATAGTTCACCCAAAAATGAAAAAAAAAAAAAAATGCTATGGAATCAATGGTGCCCCAGAACTGTTCAGTTTTCCACATTCTTCAAAATATCTTCCTTTGTGTTCAACAGAACAAAGAAATGTATACAGGTTTGAAACAACCTGAGGGAGAGTAAATGATGAGAGAATTTTAATTTTTGGGTGAACTATCTCAATTTAGTGATCTGTACTGTTTGCAAGCTATGCTTTGTTATTTAGAAAACCCAAGGTAACATTACTTGACTGGATTGAGTACCAATTTGTCAAGCAAAAGCAAAAGCAAAAAAAAAAAAAAAAAAAAAAAAAGGGGGGGGGGGGGGGGGGATCATTCATGTTGATTTCCTAGAATTTTTCTCAGCATTTTAGTGATTAATGTTTCCACTGGTTGTGCACTTGGAACTTCACTTATATATACAGTATATATATATATATATATATATATATATATATATACACTCTAAAAAATGCTGGGTTGTTTCAACCCAAATTTGGGTCAAATATGGACAAACCCAACCGTTGGGTTAAATGCATTAAAAAATGTAACCCAATGGTTGGGTTTGTCCATTTTTGACCCAAACTTGGGTTGAAACAACCCAGCATTTTTTAGAATATATATATATATATATTAATATATATATTATAACTCTCTTCTAATTGATTCCAATTAATTTCCAAACAGGAAATTACAGTTATTTGTGGTTTCAAAGGAAGAGACATACCAAATAGATTGCTTTTAAAAAGTGACCTAATTAGGCACTAAACCAATAACTAATTTAGACTTTGTGTAGAATTTTAGTTTATTAGATAATAGATACTATCATAAACAACATACTATTATGAAACATCAAACTTTTAAGGGGGTTGATTCGTCTAGTTGAGAGAGTGTCTTGCAGTCAACGTTGCTTGAGTCACACACAGACATCAACATTCAGCATGGAAAACACAACAATCGTTAAGTTTTTTTTTTTTTTTTTTTTTTTTAATAAGACCATTACAATTTTAAATTATAAAATTGTAAAATAAAGCCACAAACAGTGAAAGGCAATTACTTTATTCATGCGACAATGCATTCTGGGAATACACTTCCTCAGATCACAGAGAGGATTAAGTTAACAAAACTTAACTTCATACAATTAAGTTAAGCTTACTTAATTGAATTAAGGCAATGAGTTTGCTTAATTGAATTAAGTAAACTGAGCAAATGTGTTTATACGGTGTACCATAGCACTGTATGACAGATCAAATATATCACTTGTATTCCGTTTTTCTGGAGCGACACCTTCCTGTAGAGCTCCAATGAACACACTTAATCAGCATCTTCAGGAAATTCTCAGGCAGGTGTGTTAGTGTTGTTTGGAACTAAACTTTGCTTGAAGCTGGTCCTCCTTTGGGGATGATTGGACACTCCTGATTCTGACTTAGTGAAAAAGAAATCTGTGTCTAGAATGTTTGGAACTACCTGATCTTGTAACTTATGAGGGGGGTTACAGTGTATCTATGTACAGTGTATGTACAATATATGTATATATGTGTGTATGTGTAAGTATATATTGTATATACAAAGTATAAACTATTTTTCTAAGTATGGGCACAAATGTGCTCTTTCCATTTGTTTCTGCCCTCTAGTGGACATATTGTGAAATCAAATATTTAAATATTCATATTTGCTGATCGATATAAGGGCAATCTTCAGAGAGCAGACCGAGACTGAACAAACAGCAGGGTTTACCAATACATTTCCATGACTTTTGAGGCTTTTTCAATATTTATGACCTAATGTTCCATTAAAGACTGTGTATTAAAAAAAAAAAAAAAAAAAAGATTTATCATTGCATATCTTAAATAAAATTAATGACTATTAATTCGTTTTGAGCATTTGTTTGCTGTTTGTTTTACTAACATGTACAAGCTTGTGGGGGGATTTTCTACATTTAGATGAATATGGAAATAAATTAAAAAAAAACTTTGCAATGAATATATATCAGAACCTTAAAGGTGCAGTCCGCAACTTTTTTTGTGTTAAAAATTTACAAAAATGATATAATGAGAATATACAACATGAATCCATTTTCCAAACCGTGTTTTTGTCTTATCCTGAATCATCATGGTACACTTATAATAAGTGTTTATATTCTGACTGTTTCAGACTGGACTGGTAGGACTCGCCAGTCGCGGCAGAGTATCACAGTAACTCCGTGACTCACCATAGACATACATGGAGAAAAGTAGCTCTGGCTAGAATGTTCTTCCACAAGACGCTTGCAGTTCTGTTTATTAACCGCTAGAGGGCCAAAAATCACGGACAGCAGCTTTAAGGGGCCATTCATCGCACAGAATATATTTTTTTATTCTTATTTTATATTTGTATTGCATTACACAGAATTCTAAAAACACAAGTCAGTCTTATTACTGGGAGACACCAGCCTCTGCAGCTCTACCATTGGAGGAACCGTAAACGGTCAACTTAGATCAACAACACAATGTGTTGGAAACTTAGAACTCTTTAAAGTCAGCATGAAACTAAGTTATGATAGTCTTTTCTTCCCTATTCTGTTCTGATGTATATCCCATGAAAAAAAAAAAAAACTTCTCAAACAAAGAAAAACATGGGGTGGGACTTGATTTTGTCCATTTGGAACTGATTGGATGGTTCTGTTTTTCTATTAAGGGATCTCATGTGACTGACAGGTTGCCCCGCCCTCACGCCAGTAAACATCATCAGAGAAGAGAAGTCACTGCAAGAGGAAGGGTAAGATATTTTGATTAAAGATTACAAAAGACACATGAATGTAAAATAATAATAAGCACAGATATATAAAAAAATGTAAACTTTGATTTCATGGTGACTTTAAACAGTGACAATGTTATGCTACTTTATTAGATAAAGATTTCATCTGTTTTTACCTGATTCAGTGTAACTTGAACTAAGCAGAGCCTTTTCAGTATAAGTCCTGGTGAAAACTGTTAACTTTCACCAGTTCACCTTTGATGAGGTCCACTGGATCAGTTCCTTTGCTCAGTCCACTCAGCCTTCAGCAAAAACACTCTCTCTGAATGACTGGGTTGGTTATTTTTTCCGCTCAGGCCAGAACATTACAGCTGCTGATGGAGTATTTTATCCATCCTATAGAAAACAATTGTAGAATTAGTTTTCTTACTATAAAAGCTAAAAGTGTTTTGAGGCTTCTTGGCATATATGTGACTATAAGGGTCAGATAGGTTTACTTGGCCACTGAGCATATTTTGTTGGTAATTTTCCACCAGACAACAGGTGGCTGTGAAATGAACAAGACCATTGTTAAGTGCGTCATATGAAGGCTTCTCGCCTCTGGGGAGTATTGGCTGGCTTGATACTATGTTTAATTTGGCCCATGGGAAAAGGGCAGGCAAGACAGGGCAATCCGATCATCGTGTAAACGATTGGCTGATGTTTTTAAGGCCCTACCTCGTGCACAGATGATGTATATTAATATTATTCCTTTCAGTGCACCTAATAAATAGTGTTTTATCAGTTAGTAAAGACAGTTTCAAGTAATATTGCAAAAATGTATTAAAAAAACATCCTCTTTAGCACCTTTAATGCAACGCTGAAACTATAGTTCTCAGTTGAGCATGTCTGGGAAACTCATGAATATTCACTTATGCGCCGCCCATGCACGTAAACAGAAAATCTCTTAATTTAGGATTAAAATCCTTTAAAACTTCTGTTTGACTGCCTCAGAGACATTAAAGATTGGATGGCCATACATTTTTTACATTTCAGTGAGAGTAAGACTGAAATCATGATATCTGGTCCAAACTACTAATAAGGCCTCTAACATTAATTTAGGCCCTTTGCTTCCCTATGTTAAATCCACTGTTAAAAATCTGAGTGTAATAATGGATATGGATTTTAAACTTGACAAACAGATAAACTCTGTAGTCAGGTCAAGTTTTTATCAGTTAAGGCTTACATTTTACATTTACATTTAGTCATTTAGCAGACGCTTTTCTCCAAATGAGAGTAGTAGAAGCAATAAGTAGTGCTGTGTTAAGTCACAGTTTTGTCAGTAAAGTGTTTGTAGTAAGGAGTTTTTTTTTTTTTTTTTTTTTTGTAAATACACAAATATGGAAAAAGAATAGAAATCGAAAAAAAAGAAGATCAAGATAGATAAAAAAGTAAGTGCTATTACTGGGTCAAGTGTTGACAAATGAGGGCTTTTATCTAAAGTTAAGCCTTTTTTGTCATTTAATGATTTCGAAAGGCTTATACATGTTTTTATTTCATCTCGTTCAGAGTCTAGACTATTGTAATGCCCTCTATGTTGGTGTCAACCAGGCCTCTCTCTCTCTCCCATGCTTGCAGTTAGTGCAGAATGCTGCATGGTCTTCTTCCCACATATCTAGATGCAGATGACTCATGAGAACCTAATAATAGCATATTGTTTAAAAGAGGTACGTGTCTTCCAACTTGGCTTGATTGAGATATTTCTCCAGGTTAGATCTGGTTCTTCATGTCCTCACAATTTTCAAATGGTTAGAAACATTTGGGATATTGTAAGTACTCAAGTGAACAAAATATATAACACTGGCCTAGTGGTTTTTGGATATTTTGGAGTCGTTCGTCTTTGCGTTCATTAGCCCTGAGCCCCGCGAAGGCTTAACACGGCACTGACCGTCTCGATTAACTATAGACCCTTTATGTAACCCACTTTTAGCCAAAATAATCTTTCATTTGATTACATGTCATTTTTGACAAAATAACTTGCGAGATGTATGATATTCCATCATGTAAGCAAAGTCAACAGTGATTACAAGGTGTTTGGTTTCATAACTTTGACATGTTCTATGCGTAAGGCTGTGCGTAGCCATGATTTAGCTCAGTCAGACTGCCTATTTGCAGCCCACCTATAGTCAATCCTGATTTATTGTAGTTTCTGGACAGGAAATGCATGAGATGGTTGATATCCCATCATGTTTGCAATGTCAATGATATATCTATGCAAGTGTCATTTCATGACATGGTCTATGTAGTCACAATTTAGCTCTGAATTGGATACGGAAGTCCACCTCACCGTCCCTGGAATGCGTTTTGGCAGAAGATTGATGTGCCTTCTGTCACGCCTCATAAACCAGCTCTCTCGGCACTCTACTGTGCCTGACCTTTGCCTCATTCCTTTAGAGCCAGCGCATCATAGCCGGTCACGTGTACAGTTATCCCGTTCTGTTCTTCTGTCAGGTTTTGTTTCTTTAGAGTAAAACTACTTTAATGCAGTGGAGATCATTACTTTAATAGCATTAATAAATAGGTCATATTTTCCACAGCTCATACAAGAATTTGTTCTAATATGTCAGCTGAGTGTTTTACTGGCATGAGTGACAAATGTCTTAAAGTCATGAATTTACAAATACATTTATTGGATAGGCTTTAATATCCATTAATGTCAGGTTTTCTGGAAGGAAGGATCTAAAAGCAGGCAGATGCTCAGTTAAACTCAAAGCCATATACTGGGGCGAGCTGAAGAGATGCAGATCTGTAGACAGGTGTGGTCAAGTCTGCGAATCAGTGGTAGAGACAGACAAAGATGTATTATCCTGAATTCTGGCGAAAACAAGATTCTTTTATCTGTGCAAACACAGCAATGGGCAGAGGAGAGCATAGACAGACCACAGACGGCGTCCTCTCACTTTATACTTCACACAATAATTATTTCCACTACAAAATTATATCAAATAATCAGAATCCCCTTATCATGAAGAGGAATATTTGAACAACCTCCACACAGAAATGACCCATTTCCATGCCCAGGGAAATGTGTTGCTGTTTGGAGACTTCAATGCAAGAACAGAGTCTGAAACTGATAACATAGATCCGACGGGCATGTCTTTGGGCCAAAACCCCATGAGTTTTACAAAAATCTCCCACCAAGAAACAACCTTGACCAATAATCTTGGCAAAAGACAATACATCATACCCAACACAGCAAGTTTTCTACACTCCAAATGTCTTCAAACTTTTCCACCTTCTTCATAGATAGATAAAATATAAAACCATGCTTTACTCTTGCTTTTATAAGCCCTTTAAAACACAATCTTCTACTAATAGGGGAGTGTGGGGTGATTTGTGCCAGGGGGGAAATAGTTCCACCCATTGTTACTGGAAAACCATAGAAGAAAACCATGCTAGTTTTTCAAACTTGTGGGTCCGGGGTGATTTGCGCCAGAGGGCCTGGGTTAAGTTGTGCCAGTGGCACAACTCACCCCCACGTATGATTATTTTCAGCATATTATTAATTTGTAATTGTACATTGTACTCTTACATTTTAGCAGTTAAACTATGTGACATTCTTGATTTTAGGCCAAAACTCATCATGCTGATGAAAAGCATGAAATGTCCAATGTTATGCAAAATGCATGAAAACAACTAATATTGTGTGAAAACTGAATGGAGATTATTGAATTATCATAAGATTTGTGAGTGATTTAGAGCACAGCAGAACTCGGTCAGATAAAGGCTTATTAATGAAAGTTCCTGTCAAAAAATGAATTCTTGAATGAATCTTACTGATATGTCACATACGCGGTGTATTCTTATATGTTACATAATTGACAGACAGCGTTCTGTGTATGTTAACAGGCATCTATTGCCAAAGCCTTTTTGCCTGAAATGATTCACAAGTAGCATATATTGTGTTTTTAAGTTTTTTGTGTTTTCCCAGAAACTACAAAATATGACTTATTCCAACAGTTTAATAGGGTGACAATATCTAAATAAACCTTAAATGAGTAATTTTGTATTGAATTTGTCTTGCTTTCATATAGCATTACAGTTCATAACATTAAAATGTTCTGTTTTACTTCAGAAATGACTGGCACAATTTACCCCAACGTATTCTCCCCAAAGGCACAACTTACTCCGCACCAGGGGCAAGTTGTGCCACGAGACCACTTTTTTCCCAAAAGCTATATTTCTGAAACAATTTATATCAGATCCAAAGTTATTGTTCTCAGGGATGCACCACATCCTGAAATATATGTACATTCTTAAGATAAAGGCACTACTGCCATGGCCTCACTTTTTACAACATTTAAAGCCAAAAATATACACAGTCATTGTAAACATCTCACTGACAAAAGAGAAGAAAATAAAGTATCCAATAAACAAACCGAAACCATGTCATGCACAAGGTTATGAACACACTTCCCGCTGCTGAAGGAAAGAGAGGGGGGGTGTGGGCACATATGCTCACATGATCTGACTGGAGATGCTTTGGTGAGAGTGGAGGAAGTCTGGGAGGCGGGGGTTGTGTGAAGGTCACGTCTCCAGAAACTCAGGCTCTTCTGCTCAGTCATCAGTCTGTTACAAGTGTGTCTCATAGCAGGTCATGTGCAGTTATCCCGTTCAAGTGGATCATCTCGACTCGACTGTGTCAGTTTGTGTTCTTATGAGAAAAACTACTTTAGCGCAGTGGAGATTGTTTCTAACAATGGAGAGCAAATCAAACTTTTGTCTCTGGATACTAGTCCTCAGTAATGGTAAGTGTTATCACCTCACAGTTATCACCTTAGGTTCAGGCCGCTTTGAATCTGACTTAAACATCAGAACTTAACTTTTCAGATATAAATGATTTACATCATTAAAAAAGAGTAAAGAGTTTTTGCATCTTTGAGCTCATTATGATCTCTTAATGATGACACGTGCCTCTGAGTGACCGGGGTAGAGCAATAGCACACAAAAACTAGATAAACTATTAAAATGGTGTCATTTTTCTTTAGAATAGGTCTGTTTATGCATTTAATGTGTTTATTTTATGTGTTCATTAAAATCCCCTGGGGCAAGAGTTTTGAGGTTTATCTAATTTTGTGTCTCTGGAAATTTTTCTGGTATTTGTAAATGAGGAATCTGTGGACACATTAATGTTTTTAGATACGGGGCACCCTACTGAATAAAAATACTGTGTGCAGATTAACTGATGTGGTCACCTTTACTTTACCAGCTGTTTCTTCATGTTTCTTCAGGCAGTCAGAGACAGAAAGTCTCTCTCTCAAATTCAAATTTGCTTTATTGGCATGACTGTAAATAATACAATATTGCCAAAGCTTGGAATACACATATATATAAAACAATATTAAAAACACATCAATATAATAGAATCAAATATTATCAAATATTAAAGCACTATCAAATATTATAACTTAAACTTAAATTAACAATGTAACAAAGTAGAACATGATTGAACATTTGAAACCAGTGTTTTAATATATACACACCAAACATTGTAACAGCCTAAACTATTTCCATGCATCACATTATTGTGCATTGTGCCCTTTAAGACAGTGTTTCCCAAACTTTTTTTCTGGGGACCCACATTTTAAATTCGATAAATCCTTGTGACCCAATAAACATTAGGCCCATATAGTTCATATATCACAAAGAGAATTTATGCATTAACAAAATATGTATGACCATTTTTAAGGTCAGTTAAGCTTCCACTTAACTATTTAAAAGAGATACAGATATTTGACAAAGCACAATTATTTTTTATTTACCTGTTGTTGACAATAAGTAAAATGCAGAGGTGAAATGAGAAAGGAAGAGTTGACAGGGCATCTCATGGTTTTCATATTCTCATCATTACAGTGTACACAATTTATACTTAATGAGACAAAGTGCAAAATAGGGCAGTTAATCATTTATTTTTCTTCCTATCATCAATAAAACCAGACAGAATCAATGCATGCCTTTCATATAACATTCAATGCTATAAAAACCATATTTCAGAAAGTAGTCTTTATATGGCCTTGGTCTTGTTTTTCTTTTCTTATTTGGAGGCTGTTCTCCCAAATCCTCAGAAGTAACGTTACCTGCTCCGGTGTCTGTTCGAAAGCATCCACTGGTTCCACGTTCCTCACATTCTTCATCATTATGGCGTTTTTCACTTGAAGTAGCTTTGCTAACATTAGCTAGTTTATTTTCAAGCTGGCCTCCCTCGGGGACGGTATTTTGGCTGTTGGCAGTGTTAGCCTGGTCTTTAGCTGTTTTTTTTTTCTTAATTAGCCAAGCATCCATTTTTATGGCTGGTTGCCGAGTGCAGAGCGCAGCTAAAGAACAAAAAAAAACAAAAAAAAAAACGGAAGAAAACGACGAGCTCCCTCGTGCGGCTAATTGGTGAACTACACATATAAATTTTTAATCAAGAGTATATAGCACACTGAAAAATAGTGCTCGACTTGGCGACCCATACAAAATCTCCCGCGACCCACTTGTGGGTCGGGACCCCGCCTTTGGGAATGACTGCTTTAAGAGACTGATCACTTCACTCAATGTGGTAGATGATAAACGTGCTGTCCCATCTTGTTATAATTTTTGCTTTACTTTTATTTTTAACGCTAAGAAAGAGTCAATCTCTCATGTATGAGAAGAGCGCATTCCTGTGTACCTGCCATTAAACGTGTGAAGTAGCCTACAGACTTTTCGCCTTCAAGCTCTTGCATTCCTTTAGCATTATCTGGGCCAAAGCGCTACAACATAATAAGGGTCACTATGGTAGAGTAGGTAAAAACACTGAGGTCAGACACAACACACATTCGCCTGTGACACATAATTTTGGAAGATAAAAAGGAGAGATCCAAAAAGAGTCTTGAAGAGATCAAGACACCGACATCCTTCAGTGAACACACACCTCTTGCTCTCTGGGGAAAACAGCTCTTTCTAATTGCAGGACTCTGTGTACGGCTTATGTTGGATGTCTGTCTCATAGTGTAGCTCTGATCACTCAGTGGACCCCAACCTCAGTTCCATGCAGCACAATGGGTTCTTCGAGCTTTATCTTTGAGAGCATTCACTTTTTTTTACATAATTTGACACAATTTCTTGAACAGTTAAGATTTGTATGTATGATACGTATATTTGATTAATGCATGCAGGTGTGGGGGAAGTGTGGAGGGCAGGGATATGTGAAGTCAGGTCACCACAGTTGAAGGAAGAGTCAGTCAGTTTGGTCATCTCAGTTCATTTTTCCCATTCAGCTAGATATATCAACACTGACAGTTTTGTTCATCAAGGATAAAACCCCTTTTGTGCAGAGATCTTAATCTCTATCTATGCCCTGCCTGTGAAAGCAGGCCTAAATATATGAGAAGTCCTTGAGAGTCTTTTCCACGGGTTGGTGGCACGAGCCACCAGGTGACAGTATGATGTCATGGATACACTCTCTTTAGACCAAGGGTCCGCTCCAGACTCCGCTCCAGTCCCCGAGTCCACTTGTGGGGGAAATTTTGAGTTTCTGTATAAAATGTATGATTTTACTGATATGCCTATGGTTAAATGATTTAGTTCTTCTCAGACGGCATGCTCAGCTGTAATAGTCTCCACACTTGTGGCCCTTAGGCCTTTTAGTGGAGTAAGAGGGGATGTCCTGGAAATCAGAGATGGTTCCAGCCCCTGAGTTTGCTCCTGTGTCTTATCCAGCCCCCAAATCCGCTTCAGTGATGGCTGCAGTCCCCGAGTCCCCTCCAGTCCCACACCACCATGGCCCCCCGAACTGCTGGTACCATCCTGGAGGCATCCTACCAGTCCACACCTGCCCACGGCCTCCAAGGTGCCCGCCCCCCTCCCTGGTTGGACTCTTTCTGCCGCAAGGTCACGCTTTCCGGGAGGGGGGAGTAATGTCACATGTATGTCTGTTTTTGCACCTTGTTTTGTTAAGCCGAGTTCAGACTGCATGATTTTCAAAGTAGTCGGGTCATTGTTCTTTTCACACTGCATGACTATCTTGGCCAGCATTCAGTCGCTGCTGTGTTCAAACTGCACGATGGATCGGCGACAGAAGGTTTCACACTGCATGACTTTACAATAGGAAGAATCGCCGACAACTCTGTCTGGCACGCAAACTACGTTTCACAATCAAACACACGCGAGATGTGACAAGGAAACAACGCGATATCACACGTGCAAGACCGGAGTTATTATTATTATTAAAAACGGTAGCCCGCAAGAAGCTTGCAATACAAATTGCCTGTGCGCTGATTTGCAGCGAAAACAAGAAAAAGAAAAGAAGAATATGGAGGAGGAAATGGTTGGGGAGACTGTGGATTGTGTGTTCTGCAACGAGAGTTGGAGGTAAATAAATAACTTTTCAATGTGCTGCTGTTGTGGATGGTCAAGCTAATGTTTGTGCTTTGTTTCTGTTTGATAGAATTGTAATGTTTATCTGAAACGAAGCCATGCTTGCTGATATTTTGGTCTATAACTCCTCCCCGAACTCCCCGCTGCTCTGTATCTTGCTCTCTCATTGGCTGTCGGTCATCGCCGATGTAGTTTTCAGTCAGAACACTTTTCACACAGCAGGATTTTGAATCGCCGACAGGTCCAGATATTTAGCATGCCAAATATCTCATGGGCGTCGGCGACTCGTCGGCGATTCTCTCAGATCTCGTCTTTGCTCATTCACACTGCGTGATTGTCACTCGCGTGAACGAGCACCGATTTGCCTGTGATTTCGGGCATTTGTCAGCGATTTCTCAAAACCTGTCGGCGAGCCAAAATCGGGGCTAAAATTGTGCAGTCTGAACTCAGCTTTAGTCACATGTTCTCTTTTGTTCAGTTTCCCGCCACTTGTTTGTATCCATGGTTACCCTCATTAGTTCATTTGTACCAGCTGTGTCTTGTTAATTAGTCTTGTTTGCGCCTGTTTCCTTTTAAACTTACTTATATAAGCACTCCATTTCAGTTTAGTCTTCGTCCTGTAAGTTACATGGTGTTTGTAGTTGTTATTTTCTGGTGTTTTTCCTGTTCTTTGAAGATATTTCCATCATCATGCCTTGAATACTACAACCAGCCACCGTGACAATATAGGCCTACTGGGGCGAGCTGAAGAGTTGCAGATCTGTAGATAAGACGGGAGTGGATCAAGCCTTAGAATCAGTGGTAGACAGACCCAGATGCGTTCACACGGCAGAAACAGTGGAAACAAGATTCTTTTAACTACTAAAAATACAGCAATAATGGGAAGAGGAGAGGAGGTAGAGATGCAGTGTAGTGAGCAGCACATTCCAGGGCAGGGACGTGCACAGACATTTTGGGGGGCAGGGCCTTAAGTGGAAAAGAGGGCATTTCTCATATTTATTTAAAAAATAAATAAAATAAATATATTAAGACAACTTTGACTTCCCTTACACTCACACAATTGTTTTATACTCCACAGATTTCTACATAATAATTAGTTGACACAGAGACCATGGTCTTCTTTAGTATTCATTCGGTTTATCACAAGAGAAGCAACTATTTTCAAGTATCTATATATATTTAGGATAAATGACTAGTATAAGGGATAAGGGACATAGTTTCACTAATAATTTATTTTACACAAATCAATAAATCGTTTTAATTCTTTTGGTGTTATTGGAATACTTCTTTCATGAAGTGGACAATTTTAAGATTGTGGTCCATTTTTGCTTAAATATCTTTTACATCAGAAAGAAAAATTTTAACCCTAACCCTACACATTTAGATGGAGTTTGTTTTAAGCCTACTACCCTCCGTCTGTTTACATCTGTAGATTTCTTCTAAATTAACCAAAACAAGCTAATCTGCATATTTAATTTTTTTTTCCCTGAACTGTTATTAATACATTATATATTATAACAAATGCCTGCAGAGGGCGCCAAAAGCCTGCAGATTTTTGTTGTTACACAGCACAGCACGATCAAATCCATGATCAAAGCCAACCACCATGATTACAAATATATTATTAGTTAAATAATAATATTCGCCCACTTCTTTGTGATAGAAATGCTACAGCTACTGTAATTTCTTCAACAAGAATATGTGGACATCAAACATGCAAAGACAGAGCGAGGGTTTAAACTTTTATTGATGTATTATCCTGTGTAAGCGTAGATTTAAGAACATCATTATGTAACTAATGCTGTATTATTATTTTTAAATAGTTTTCATAAACTCTGCATCCTTAGAAAACTGTCTAATAATGGACAGTTTGGATGGATGCGCATCCATGGAATGCTTCTCTTCTGGTATTTTTATATTTTATTTTCTAAGTTGCTTTTCTGTTATATGTTTGATCTGAGGTGAAGTAGCCTATCGTAGCTTTCAGTGGGCAATGTCTATAAAGGTCATGAGAAATTCTATTCAAACTCACATTAAATTCTTTTTCCATTAAATAAAGCTCATAATCAGCACCTGAGATTATCATTGTCATACTTTGTATATTGGTCCAGCCGAAATCCCGCAGAAATAGAAACTGTTTGTAAAATAGAATATAGTTGCGAATCGCCATTGTGACTGGATAGTAGAAACAACTCTGAATAAAATAAATGTAATTTAATTCAACATTAAGTTTTTGCTTTTGGTAGTACTTTCAGTTTAAAAAAAATAATGAAAGATAATTCTCAGGATTCAAAAAATGAACTTTATTGTTGATTATGTGAGGCCAATATAATACAGTGGCATTGTCATAATCCACTCTTCTGTTTCACATTGAAAATGCTTACATCTGAAAATAAATACAGTTTTACATTTGAAAGCTCATTCACTGTCTTTAGTTTGCTAATGTGAAACATCAGACCCTTAAACACATCACATGGGTTTAATGTCAGCTTTTATTGATTGTGTTTTCCAGCTGTGTTTGGTGTTGGGACCGCAGGAATGGAGGGACCGTCTGTAACCCTACACGCTGATGGACAATATAAACAAATAACGTGGATGTTTAGACATGAGAAGTGGATTATAGCCAGTTGTAATATACGTGACACCCCACTGTGTGAGATTACACTGGGGACAGATGAACTGATTAACAACTCATTCAGAGACAGACTACAGACAGACGATCATGATGGATCTCTCACCATCAAGAACATCAGCGATGAACATGCTGGACTGTACACACTACAGATCTTCAACAAATCGAATAAAAAAGATGAGAAGAAATTCAATGTTAGCATCTCTCGTGAGTAAATTCTTCATTCATTTATTCAAATCTTTCTTTGTTCATCTTTTTTTCTAAATAGTTGTTTGCATGCATTCCCTTTAAAAGTTAATGTCGAAGTGAGTTCCTGTACATATATGGATAGACTAGCTGTCCATAAAAATTAATTTATTGAAAAAGTACAACAACCTCTATTAAAGTTACTTTGAAATGTGCGGCAAACTCCACCCTGGGACGGTCCTGGTAGTGCTGGTCCCATTGGCCTGATATTCCAGTAACTGTTGCTACTCAGAGATAAAAATTTGTCAAAAAGTTTAAAACCTCATCCATGACTGATAAAGATCAGCTTTGTATTTCCCATTCAATAATGTAACTCTCTGCTTAACCACTATAGTATCATTGGAGAAATTAAAGGGATAGTTCACCCAGTAATGAAAATACTGTCATCATTTATTTAGAAGAATGTCAGTAACCAAACAGATCTCATCTCCCATTAGTATTTATTTTTCCTACTATGGTAGTCAATGGGGCGTGAGATCTGTTTGGTTACTGACATTCCTCCAAATATCTTCCTTTGCATTCAGCAGAACAAAGAAATTTACACAGGTTTGGAACAACTTGAGTAAATGATGACAGAATTTTCATTTTTGGGTGAACTGTGCAGATAGTCATTAACTTTGTCACACACACGTCATTCAAAGTCAAACCACATCTTGAAGGTATAAATAACTTCTGATAATTAACCATTTGAGATTGAATTCATGTTGGATTATTGCAGTTTATGTCCACATGTCTGTCAGTTTAATGTTGAAAGAGAGTGAGTGAGATGTAAATAGCAAAACATTTAATACATGTTTTGTGCTAGAAAAGTTAAAAGACCAACAGTAACATCCAGTGATTCGAACTACTAGACTTTTTTCTCAAATATGGCCATTTTGAATTGAAAATATGCATTTACGTGATTCATGTAATTCCTGAGTGTGACGAGACACTTTTAAGTTTTCGACATGTTAGGCATACAAATAAAAGTAGCCTGCATGTGTGTATATTTTAATGCAAATTAATATATATATTATTTGCAAATTGTTCAGAAATTATTATTTTCCAAGTAGAATTTGTCCTAGAATTTCCTTCACTATTTCTTTAAAGACATGGTTATGGCCTTGCTGCATAAATATACCTGTCTGCTTTATTTCATTTTGATCTTCCTCTCAATAATATATCTTTTCATTCTTTTCATCTCCAGCTCCCAAGACTGTCAACGACTCAAAATGCTCAGAATGTGTCCGGCAGTGTTCAGTGGAGAATGCGACACGGGTGACTCTCTCCTGGAACATCAGCAGCACTGCTCCATTTCTGGAGGTGGAATATCAGGATACCAATGGAAACAGCTGTGAGGTGAACAGTTCAGTCACTGACCTGACTAAACAAGACTGTCAGTGCATGAGTCCAAGATCAGATTCAGGTATGGAGCAAAAATTACCTGCTTAAATATAAGGATCAGAGAAACATTGGAAAGTGCAAAACTGGTTGTGAAATATCTCAAATATGACTGTTGTTAGACATAACTGTCTATATTTTGTATGTGCTGATAAGTCTAACACTGTATTCACTCCAAACAATATGTTACTGTTTAGTGCAGCAGTGGCAGATTAAGACTCTTAACTTCCATCCCTTTTCAACCAGCAATAAAATAATTATTATATAATGTTGTTAAATGAGAAGTTCTATTAATATTAATTATGTAATAATAATACATTTATTTTCTTAGCTTTGCTGTTTGTTCTAATGAGTGTTTCTCTGTGTTCTTTACAGAATCAGGTCTGAGCCCATGGCTGATAGGTGTGCTGGTGCTGCTGGGTGTTGCAGTAGTTGCAGCAGCAGCTGTGATTTTTTACAAGAATTTTTACAAGAAATGTAAAGCAGAACAAAATGGCAAGTATTACCTACAGTCAACACAGATTGTGTAAAAGTAGCCTTTAAACATGTTTTTCTTATTCTTTATTTTTATTAATACCCAGGTTTTGTTTTTTACTGAAACCTTTTACTGAATATAATGTAATATTATTACAGTGCTCGTCAATGCAGGGGTTTTTGGTTAAATGCCTGAAATGAGGTCTGTTTGTGAACATAAGCTCAAGAAATTTTCACGCTTTATTCTATGATATAAAATACATCAATACCCTATACCCTAAATATTTTATTAGCTCATTGAACACAAAGCTTCAGTGAATAAAAATAGTTAGCAAGAACTACATTAATGAAACTGACTTGACTTGATCAGAAAGCATTGTAAAAATAGGAGATTTGTGGTGAGAAATCTGATTTTTACTTTTATTTTTTTTTGCCAGAAGCAGAGGCAAGAACACCTGAAGAGATTGAACCTCTCAAAGGTAAGCTGTTGTACCGCAGTGTGTGAATAAGCAAACATGATCACATTAGTTCAAATATAACAACTTTCTATGCCCAAGTGTTACTAGTTATGATGTTTGTAATCAAAAGATAGTAAATATACAAAGCCCACGACTGAAAGGAAATTGGATAAGTCACATGAAATAAGACCATTTGGAAATTTTAATTTGCTTTGATTTAATTTAATTTGAATGTGCTACAGGTGCACTTGAGTCTAGGGATAAAGAGGGAAGTGTGAAATGGAGAGCAGGGACAGTCTACTCAGTATCAATCTTCTCATCCCTACTTCACATTGTTCATTAAAATCATTTCACGAGTTCGTTTCCTCATAAAATCTTTAAGATAATAAGGTTAAGTGTATATGGCTTGCTGTCCGCTGTGGAGGGGCTTGAGGAAGCAGCTTCAACTCGAGCTTGGATATACCCCCCAGGGACTATAGTGCCTAGAAGAGGAGTATGATAGATGAGATGCCTAAATTAAGTGGTGGAGTTGGGGAGGTGGAGGGATATCGAAACAACTGATGCCAGAGCAGGGTGAGTAGCTGCTTATATGCTCTGGTCGTTAATTGAAAGATTAGGGTTCCCTCCTCTTGAGATTATGTTTAAATTTCACTAATTGAAAGATTAGATGGGTTCACTCCTCCCGAAAATACGTTGTGAACTTCACTTAGTGCAGCTAGCCATGGATTATCCCTTACATAACTGACATCTGAATGTCGTGACCAGACAATCAGAATCAGTTTCAGATTCTACTTTAAGAAAGCTGTACTAGACGAATAAAACTGAGCATGATCAGATATCAGTTTTTTTTCACAACCTTGCTTCTGAACTCCACTCTGGTCTAATAAGGAGGAAATCAACTGGATGATTATACTATATCATCCTAACATCGTAGGGAAGATACTTTCTATATTTGTTCTAATAGTCTAACTGTATGTTTGCAGAGTGTGCTTATCGTTATGAGAAGGAGAACGGAACAGTCTCCAGCGTCAAGAGTCACCCAGATGAGAAGAGATCTTCCAGGATTAATGGAGAACTATGACAAACCTATGACATGTGTTAGAACACTGTGTCAGAGATAAACTCTTAATATATGCATTCATTTAGGTTTTGAGGATTTGCAAGGAAGAGGTGAGGATAGGGTTGCCAACTTCAGGAAATGAAAATAAGGGACAATCATTGTTTTTTATAAGAAAATAAGGGAACGAATAAGGCACACACTCACAATATTTGTACTGTAAAATACAAATAATGATAAATAATGATGAAAGCCAAAAACATTAACTTTTTCACACGCAAGTTTAAAGTATTATAGCTGACTCATAAGCATAAGGCGAACATTATTTTAGAACTTTTTTTAGAACATTTCACCTTATTATTTCCATGCTTGTCATGTCACAATGCAGCTACAATAGCGCTGTATGACAGATGTATCGCTTTTATTCCGTTTTTCCTTTTTTTTTTACTTAGAAGGGCTGAGGTTATTATGTGAGTATCGGTGACCATAAGTCTGAGTGGACATCCATGACATGAGTCCCTCAAGTTTCAATTCTTGCACCGTTCCTGTTCAACCTATATATGCTGCCACTGATCCATATAATGAGAAAGAAACAAATTGCATATCACAGCTATGCAAATGACACCCAGATTTACCTAGTCCTATCACCTAATGACTACAGCCCCATCTTATTTTGCCCTCTGATCTCTATTCATATTTATATTGATCAATGACCTACCAGTTTTAACTACTTTCAACTGAAAGCAGTTGGGAACACTGATTTTTTGCTTGTTTGTTTGAATCAAATATTGTTCAACTTAATATAATATATTTTATATTAATATATTTTTGCCTGCTCAGTTTTGTTTGCCTGGTTGCATATATTGTAAATACTGATTTTTTGGGGGAAAGTAGGGAGTCTGACGCCATTTTTGTTTATTGTAAACTGTTTGATCTTTGTTTTTTGGTTAGGGAGTTAGGTTTGTAAATTGTATTTTTATTTTATTTTGAGTTAGGGTTTAGGAAGGAGGTTTAAAACAATGAAGTTTTGTTTGTTATTTTGGCCCAGTCAGCTCCTGAATCACAAATTTAAAGTCAATATATTTACCATTGTTCAAATTAACTACATTTCTCAGAGTCTTTCATGTTGCAACATTTGTCAGGGTTCTGCCCTGGCAACATTATCTGTGTTGTCTTTGTTATATGTCTCCATGTTTGTGTTGTGTGCCGGCTCTGTCTTTATTTGTGTTTGCCATGTGCTCCTCTTGTCCCGCCTCCTTGTTTGTGGTTCACCATGCTCCCTTGTTTAGTCCTGTCTAGTCGTCGTTTTACTAATTGTGCTCACCTGGTCCTCATGTGCTCTGGTCCCTTTATATTGTGCCTCCTTCCCTCATGTCTTTCTTTTGTGGTGTCCCCCTGTTTGCACTTCTGGGGCCTGTTTCAGAACGGAGGTTAAGTGATTGTTTCAGGGTAAGTCAACTCAGAGTTCATGTTTTAACTCAGAGTTGGTTGAACCTCCTTACTGAAACGGGCCCCTGGAGTTACACTTAATCTAGCTCTCATTCTTGTTTGATCTTATTACTAGTACTAGTGTAGTTTTTTGTTTTTCTCTTGTTTTGCTTAGTTTCTGCTCTTGTGCTTTCTAGTCTAGTTTATTTTTGTTTTAGTTTTATTTCTGCTTAATATTTTCTCCTTTTAGTTTTTTTCCCCCCATAAAGTGGTAGTCCTGCTTTATTGCTTGCTATCCCAGTTTCTTATTTCTAGGCTCTTGGTTTTTGTTTTTACTTTATTTTCTTTTGCTTCTTCATTGACATTCCTTGGTTTTTTTTTTTTTTTTTTTTTTTTTTTTTGTTTACATTTGTTTCTTTAGTCATTCTCATCAGTTTATTGTATGTTTCTTGTGTGTTCCTGCCATGTATCCTGAGTTTGGCCACTGACTGCACTGCCTGGCAGCAGGACCTTAACAGCAGTAAGTGTCAAGCCTCTGGTTCTGTCATCACCAACTTGGACTGTGACAGTGGTCATCCCTCCTGCCTGTCTTCGTGCCGTCTCCCCTTCCCCACCATTTGAACTGTTTCATGCCTCACCCTCCTTGCTGTTCTTGTCTTCAGCCCTGTTAATAAATACACCCCTTATCTGCTCATTTGCGTCTGGGTCCTCCCTCTCTGAAACTTGACACCATTTCCCAGAACGCATACCTTGAGGCTAAGGTCCAAAAACTAAAAATCAATTGAGGTATCTTGGTGTGATTTTCGAGTCAGACCTGAGTTTCAGTAGTCATGTAAAAGCAATAACTAAATCAGCATACTGTCATCACAAAAATATTGCAAGAATTAGATGCTTTGTTTTTACAGTCTATGCTCCTCCCCCATCAGCCAATCACTGTGTGGATACTTCATAGCAACGAGGTCAACCCCGCCCTTACTCTTTTAAGACTTCAGTCGATTCATTAGTAAAAGTTTGTCTCAGCAGCTTTGTGAATAGGTTTTAAGAGAAAACTCTTGGCTAGGAACTTTTACTGCTATTTAGGAGAACTCTTAGTGGTAAGATAAAATGTTTTATGAATACGCCCCCGGGTCTTGGGATTCACTGAAAGCCATCAGAGGCAGACGGCTGGTGATAACTCCACTACATTGAGGGGTCGGAGGGACACTGGAAGCCATCAGAGGCAGAAGGTATCAGAAAAACTCCTCCCTACTGAAAGGTTAGGAGGTCACTAGGAGTTGCTACTAGTGTCTCGTGAACCGAAGCTCTCTTGCATTCAGACAGGGGAGGCCTGAATTTAGTGATTCAGGTAGTCAGGCATACTATTTTTATTTCTTATGCATATGCTGTGATAATTTTATGATTATTTTAATTCCTTTTCGATGTAAAGCTCTTTGAATTACCATTGTGTATGACATGTGCTATATAAATAAACTTGGCTTGCCTATATATGTGTGTGTGTGTGTGTATGTATATATATATATATATATATATATATATATATGTATATATATATATACACACAAGTTATGATAGTCTTTTCTTCCTTATTCTGTTCTAATATATATCCAGTGAAAAAACTTCTCGAACAAGAAAAATGTGGGGTGGGACTTGATTTTGTCTGATGGGAATTGATTGGATGGTTCTGGTTTTCTATTGGTGGATCTCATGTGAGTGACAGGTTGCCCCGCCCTCACGCCAGTAAACATCATCAGAGAAGAAAAGTCACTGCAAGAGGAAAGGTAAGTTATTTTGATTAAAGGTCACAAAGGAAACATGAATGTAAAAAATAATGTTCACACATATAAATATATATATAAACAATGTCAATTTTCATGGTGACTTTAAGCAGTGACAAAGTTATGGTACTTTATTAGACAAATATTTCATCTGTTTTTTCCTGATTCAGTGTAACTTGAACTAAGCAGAGCCTTTTCATCCAGTATAAGTCCTGGCAGGTGAAAACTGTTAACTTCCACCAGTTCACCTTTGATGAGGTCCACTGGATCAGTTCCTTTGCTCAGTTCACTCAGCCTTCAGCAAAAACACTCTCTCTGAATGACTGGGTTGGTTATTTTCAGAGGTGTATTACATGTAATTAGTTACTCTACTTAAGTATTTTTTTGGCTACTTTATAGTTGTATCTTTGTATCAAAGATATTAGTAAGTTTTACTCACTACTTGACTACATTTTTGAACAAGTAAATGTACTTTTTATTCCAATACATTTGTGATGAGTAATGCAATTTCACCTTACATTTTGCACCTAAACTTTTCTGCAGCAGTTTGTTTCTGCTGTAAAGCAGCAATATCTCCATCTAAGGGCATTGAAGGTACTATATCTTGTGTGTTTTGCCTTTACTCACCCAAAACTTGTCAGTAAGGCCACTTTACATGAATGCAAGTGCATTAGCAGGTAGCTGCTGAATCACAGGAGTTTGATTTAGGATACAAGGTCATGAATGCAGCTGGTGATGAGGCCGAAACAAGCACATCCAGTGTAAGTAGACTTTGACTATTTAACTTAACATTATTTTATTTATCCACTATATTGACAAGACCTTTTTGACGTATATTGGTTTACGTATGGCCTTTTTGAGCACTTGAGCTCAACTGAGACTTGAGAGTTTGTAGACGTTTAAAAGGTTGTTGTGTCGACCTTGATTTATTTCAACATTGAGGTGTTCAGTTTTATTTTGATTTTAGAAAATAAACTTGATTTCTCATCTTACAAATCAACTGTTTCTTATTTTCACCGGCATGTGTCTCAGGTGTCGAGGACTAGAGCATAAAAAAAATACTTGAGTGCTGTTAAAATCAGATACTAAGACTTTAACTCAAGTTGTGTTTGAATTGATGTCTTGTAACTTGTAATGGAGTCATTTTTGCTGTAAGCTATCTGTGCTTTTACTCAAGTATGGTTTTCAGGTACTCTTTACACCTCTGGTTATTTTTCTGCTCAGGCTAGAACATTATGACTACATAAATACATGATTGTGAACCCCAATATTGTCCTATTTTGTCATTTTTATTAACTTTTTTATTGTGTTATTGTAATTTCAGAGAATACTGAAAAAATAATCACTGTTCATCACTGTTTGCAGGTACAGTACCATATAGAATTGAAAGAGAAGTGCCATAAAATTATAACTTCCTGTCACAAAATTGTGCAGTAATTTAATAAAATTCATATAACAACACTAAATTTACTAAATTATTATTAACACTTAACTTATGCATTTCTTTTGGAATTTTACGTAAAGACATTTTATGTAATTTTATTCTGGAGAAAAACATTTACATGAATTGACCAGTAGATGGCTGCAGTGGTCCACACATGGTGCTCATAGAGACTCAAACGGAGGGCCTCGAGATGAATTCAGATGATTTCAATGAGGCTATAGGCCTATTAAAATAATATAAAGATAATATATATCAATTAATAAAACGGAATAAATAGGCGTTTAAAAGATGAATATATCATGATTCTCATTTCAGATGCACATTAGACTGCACATTGCAATAAATAAACTTTTAAAATATATGAACTCTATATGCAGTGTAGTTTATGATGGTGTTGCTTTAGTAATGCACTAAATTTCCCATCAATAAAGAATACTTCTATTCTATTCTATTCTATTCTATGAATGAATCTATCTATCTATCTATCTATCTATCTATCTATCTATCTATCTATCTATCTATCTATCTATCTATCTATCAAACCAAATCTATCTATCTATCTATCTATCTATCTATCTATCTATCTATCTATCTATCTATCTATCTATCTATCTATCTATCTATCTATCTATCTATCATCTATCTATCTATCTGTCTATCTATCTATCTATCTATCTATCTATCTATCAAACTAAATCTATCTATCTATCTATCTATCTATCTATCTATCTATCTATCTATCTATCTATCTATATATCTATCTATCTATCTATCTATCAGAACACAAACAACAACATACAAAACGTGTTGCATGATTAACATTATATACTTGCTATATTGGATATTATTGTTGACATTTCATTGTTTTACATACAGTATTACAGGTGCCAGTAAAGATAATAACCATAATAAACTTTCAGAATGACTGCTTTAAAATAGAAAGAGTTATAAACATGTCAGAGCCAAAGACAAAGGCGTGACGTTCAACTTCCGTGCACAGCCCTGTTGTCATGTTATTTATTATATATTTCAATTATATCATCATACGACAAGGGGCGTGGTTAAGAACGCAGTGGGCGTGAGCGAGCAGTAGGGGGCGTGTCGAGGTGGACGCGCGCTGTGAGGATGTACATCAGCGTAGTTTCCACGATGCATTTGACAAGCTAACGCCGCTCCGCTCGTGTCATATCCCGGAGAACCGACTTCCGTTGAAGCATAGCGCTCTCTTTGACACTTCGGGTTTATTTGTATCTTTCGGCCGGTTATATCGACGCAGGTTGGCATCCTGGCACGGAACATGAACATGGCCGCGCTGCTCCCCGAGGTTCGAGGACTTCAGACCGAAGAGGTAAATAAATTCAGCTGTCATATCATGTGATGTGTTATATCAGTCATAGAAATACTGTAATATTGCATAAACATCACCCCAGTCTCCAGCTCGTGTGGTCTCTGTGGTCTCAGAGGAAGTTCTGCTCCACTTTGTGTTATGATAACAGCATGACGTGCTGTTTGTTTGTTTAATTATGGCACATAACTGACATATAACCATGTTTGCTATCGATTAAGAAAGGATGTATTTGATTTGGTGATATATATCACTTTATTTCATTTTTATTGTAGTCTCGTGACTCTTGCGCAACATTTACAGTATACTTCTGAGGGCTTATATGACGCCATACCTACCACATGACGTCACATGTTTATTACATAGCATATCTTTTTGATCACATATAATCTCATTATATTTATTGTTTGTTGCTCTTTTAGGGGTGTTGCTAGCACTTTTTGGTATATAATCATGTTTTAAAGACCTCAAAACTATTTTTTTTATGCTACTTTTGAGGCCATTGCATACTTCTAAGCAGATATGTAGGTTGTATGTATGTTCTTTTAGGAAAATAGACCAAAAACATCTTGCATTAATGCATGTATACACATTTTGGCTAATCAAATGCTCTCTGAAAGAAGAATGACCCACCCACTAATGGGTCAAAGTGGAACAAACTTCCTGTTTCTGTAGGAAATGCATATTCATTTGTCATCGTCAAGACATTTTAATTGAGTCTTAATCATTCTTAAATCTCTAGGCGGTACAATTCTTGATGTTCACTGTTGTTTTTGTACCTTATTGAATATTTTTGCTTTCCTTCAGGATGAATCCAGAATCTTAAGGGTGAAAGTCATTGGTGGAATGGGTTTGGCCAAGAAGGACATTTTGGGTGCCAGGTCAGTATATCAGATTGTTTAGCGCCATTGCACCATGAAAAATGATGCTTGAACATGTTAATGTTAATGAAAGACAGATATAATGATTAAAATGGCAGATACTTGATCATTTGAGATGGTTGGCATTGGGTAATAATAATACACAAACTGCCTTTTCAAAAAATACATGATGTATAAGGATTTTCAACAGGCCAATTTTAAAATGCAAAAAAATAATATCTCTTGCAACATTAATAATGTTATGTACACATAAATTCATATTAAAATTTTAAATTTAGTGATTTTAGTGGGGTTTTTTATCTAGATGAATTGGCTGTAGCCTGTGATTAATCTTAAAATTAATCATTTCCTTAACATTTTTACAAGTTCTTAGTAATTAAAGTGTTTCAAAACAAAGTATTTGCAGTTCTTTTGAGATTCTGTGAAGAATGACCCTATATTTTTGTTCTAAAACTTCAGAGTTGCCTTCTTAAAGTGATAGTTCACCCAAAAATGAAAATAATGTAATTAATTACTCACCCTCATGCCGTTCCACACCCGTAAGACCTTCGTTCATCTTCGGAACACAAATTAAGATATTTTAGTTGAAATCCGATGGCTCAGTGAGGCCTGCATAGGGAGCAATGACATTTCCTCTCTCAAGATCCATTAATGAACTAAAAACATATTTAAATCAGTTCATGTGAGTACAGTGGTTCAATATTAATATTATAAAGCGACGAGAAAATTTTTGGTGTGCCAAAAAATAAATAAATAACGACTTATAAAGTGATGGCCGATTTCAAAACACTGCTTCATGAAGCTTCGGAGTGTTATGAATCTTTTGTGTCGAATCAGTGATTCGGATCACCAAAGTCATGTGATTTCAGCAGTTTGGCGGATTGACACGCGCTCCGAATCATGATTCGACACAAAAGATTCATAACGCTCCGAAGCTTCCTGAAGCAGTGTTTTGAAATCGGCCATCACTAAATAAGTCGTTATTTTGTTTTTTTGGTGCACCAAAAATATTCTTGTCGCTTTATAATATTAATATTGAACCACTGTACTCACATGAACTGGTTTAAATGTGTTTTTAGTACATTAATGGATCTTGAGAGAGGAAATGTCATTGCTGGCTATGCAGGCCTCACGGAGCCATCGGATTTCACCAAAAATATCTTAATTTGTGTTCAGAAGATTATTGAAGGTCTTACGGGTGTGAAACGACATGAGGGTAAGTAATAAATGACATTATTTTCATTTTTGGGTGAACTAACCCTTTAAGACTTATTTTTCCTGTAAATCGCATAAAACTGATAAAAAAAGTTTTAAAAATAAGCATACTGTATCAGTGATTCATATTTCAGCCACAGAAATTAGATTTTTTTTTTTTTTTTTAATACAGTTATTGCTATTATTGGTCGCACCACATGATGTCTGGTCGCGCCAAATGACACAAAGACCTTAAATATCATTAAAAATCTATTTAAAGAGATCAATAAACAATCAATTTTAAACAAAAAATAGATTTTATTAAAATTTCACAGAATTTTGTTGAACACAAAAATTACAAAAATTAAATGTTGCCATTGTATTATGTATAAACCCGGCCCTTTAAATAACACCTGATGAAAAGCTCATATCAGCTGACGACTAATTATGGTTTGAATGAGAGTTTCTGTTTTCTTCACTTGTTAAACAAGGTTTTTCCCTTGATTTCATTCAACACTCACGTTTTGTGTCCGTTGACATGTTTCAGGAAGTGTACGGCACATTTTAAGGACACTTCTCAGGTTTGCTTCATGCACCCGCTCCGCCAGCATCATGTTAACGTGTTCACGCGCCTTCAGTTTGTTATGAAAACACAAAATAGTTTATCTGTGCTTCATGTATCCCGCATAGTGGAGGTTTTGTTTGGGCAATCTGACACTCATACAGGCTTTATCTGTTTCTAAAAAAAGAAAAGATGTTGTTTTTACAACCTAACAGTTGAACTGGATTCAAAACGGTAAATTGTATTCATTATTACTCTTCCATTTTAGCTGAATTGTCGCTGAAAAAAATAACAATGATCATAACGTTAGTATGAAATCCAATTTGATGCACATTTCTGTCCTAATTGTGCTCGATTTGTTAGTCATGATAAGCATTCTGCTTTGGAAAGCCCACTTTGATCATCAATCTATTCCCAGAAGGCTATAATCATGTCCCGCCCTACATTTTCTTTTCTCCCTGAATATCCTGTTTACATTACAAAAGTAATATGAGTTCCAGTTGCTGTTTCTTTTTTGACTTGTAATGATTATTTAGTTTAATATTTATGTAAATACAATGTAAGCTCGGTATTTTGCCAAGAAAAGTTATTTCTTGTCGCCACATGCTAAAGAATTCATATTATGCATAGCCTACAGTGAACCACAGGCCGATGGAAAGGTCCCGCAGTACAGTAGATGGCAGTGTTAGCAGCTGTCCCGGCCGTCCTTGAGGATATGAACAGATCGGCCGTGCTCACTTTGACCTAAATAACACAGCTCTAGGTATGCAATCAATATCTGTGCTGGGCAATATCAGCTCTCCTTCACTGTAACACTCGCTTGGAAAAGGCCAGATATTCAGAGAAAACCTTCAAATGAAACAGCTGAAAGATTGTGTGTTGCTTCCTCCTGATGAATGACATGATCCCAAACAATTTAATCTGAACTAGACTGATGTGAGGGAATGGATGAGTACCTAACCTGTTATGCTTAGTTAAAGATAGATCCATTCCAATATCACATGACTACCAATCATAACATTCATTCTTGATCACGTCCTGCGATTAACAGTGGAAAATGTGACCGCAAAAATGTGAAATATTTAGCAACACTTACTGTATGACTCAAAGATGGGAAATTTTTCCATGTGTGCTTATGCAATATTTGTTTGTTTTCCTCTCATCCGCAGTGATCCTTACACAAGAATCTCGCTCTATGACCCGGTCAACGGAGAAATCACCAGTCTACAGACTAAAACTATTAAAAAGGTGTGTGTACAGACTCTAATACAGAATTCATCAACAGTTCAACAACATTTCTCCATTTTTCTCTTCATGTCTCTTTTTTTTTTTTTTTTTAGACGTTGGATCCGAAGTGGAATGAAGAATTCTTCTTTAGAGTAAGTGAACGGGTATTTACAAAGATCATATCAGCTTGCTGTAGCGTGAATTTGATGAAACTGTCAAGAAATGTCCCAAAATCTAAAGGAAAAATACTGTATTGGTAGTCTGTGTAGCAGGGTTCTCAAACTGGGGTTCATGAGTCAATGAAATGCTAATAATTAATTAAATCATTTATAAAAAAAAAAAAAAAAAAAAAAAAAAAAAAATATATATATATATATATATATATATATATATATATATATATATATATATATATATATATATATATATATATATTATATTAATCATTTATTAAAAAATAAAAATAAATAAATAATAATAAATAATATATTATAAATTATATAATATATTATAAATTATATAATATATTAAATAATATTAAATAATAAATTTAAATAAAAAAATATTATTTTTAATTATTTTATATATATATATATATATATATATATATATATATATATATATATATATATATATATATATATATATATATATATATATAATAAAAAATAATATTTTTTATTTAAATTTATTATTTAATATATTATACAATTTATATAATATATTATTTACATTTAAAACTACATTTGTAAAGTCATACTACCTTTAATTTTTGCTGATTTTAATGACAAAAAACATTTTGTTGAGACAGGATAATAAGGGATGGTCACACTTAGGGTTGCAAAGGGGCGGAAAGTTTCCGGTAAAATTTCCGGAAACTTTCCACAGGAACTTAACCTGGGGAATTTTGGAAATATTCCAATTTGGAAACTTTACAGGAATTTATGGGAATTAATTGGAAATAAACATTTTATTTGGTCATAACATGAAATAAGTTGTTTCTTTTTCACATTTAATTCATTTTAATTTAGTAAATATGTAAAATAAATATATTTTTATTGCAGAAATTATATGTTATTTATTTCAGTGTCACATGATCCTTCAGAAATCATTCTAATATGCTGATTTGATACTCAGTTATTATCAATTTTGGAAACAGTTGTGCTGCTTAAAATTTTTTTGGAACCTGTAATACTTTATGAATAAAAAGTTAAAAAGAACAGCATTTATTCAAAATAGAAATCTTCTCTAATCTTTTCTAACAGTGTCACTTTAATATCACTTTTTATCAATTTCACACATATGTAGTTGCTGAATAAAAGCATTCATTTCTTTCAAAAAAAGAAAGAAAAAAATTACTGACCCCACAATTTTGAACGGTAGTGTATATTGTTACAAAATATTTCTATTTTAAATAAATGCTGTTCTTTTTGTATTTTTTGTACTAATTTGTATTCAGAGAATCCTGAAAAAGTATCACAGGTTATACAAATATTAAGCAGCACAACATAGATAATTAAGTATCAAATCAGCATATTAGAATGTTTTCTGAAGGATCATGTGACACTGAAGACTGGAGTAATGATGCTGAAAATCCAGCTTTGCATCACAGAAATAAATTATATTTTAATGTATATTAAAATAGAAAACCATTGTTTTAAATTGTAGTTATATTTCACAATATTACTGTTTTTTTCTGTATTTTTGATCAAATGTGCATGTTATGGACTGGGGGAATGCACAGGGGGTGTGGCCTCAATAGCCGTGCAGTAAGTCATGTGCTGTGTGAATGTGATTGAGGAATGTGCAGGGTAAAAATTCAACTGAAATTGCATTAAATCTGGTTGTTTTAACCAAAATTATGTACTACATTTTAGTACCCTGTTATAGGCTAACCTGCAATTCAGCAAATTCCCTGTGTATTCCCAGTAATTCCCATTAATTCTCATATATTCCCGTTAATTCCCACAGGAAAGTTTCCAGCTTTGAAAATCCAGCTTCGTTCCGTTGACTTCCATTCATACACATACGAATGCTGGAGACCGAAAACACAAGCTCATACATAGAAGTTTCGCATTTCACTGCATTCCAAAGTTCAAGTTTGATGAACTCTGACCTGCGAATTCATATCACGTGAAGATCACATGTGACCAATAGAACATCGCTAAATCACGCCGCAAACTCTTGTATGAATTAAAGCGCACATTTTTTGCTGTAAAGTGGAGTAGATTTTATATTTTTACTTTTTCGATTTATTATTATTTGTAATATGTTGAATTTATGTTTCTAAAAAGACACCACAGGATGTGACGTCATATCACGACCTTTGCAGAAATTTCACGTGCTCAAAGTCTAGTGTGACCGTGGCTCTGTTCATCTTCATCATGTGTGGATATTGTGTGTGATTCCAGTAATGTGTTCATGTGAAATAATATTGAACAGTAGCAGTCGTTGTGTTTGGTAATAATAAAGCATGTTATAGAATATGGGCTGCTCATATTTCAGCATTAGGAACCTGTTTAAAAGCTCAAGTGTTTTATAAAACCATTTTTGCATTTTATATTAATGGATCATAATGGTGTAATGTTTCTATGAGCAGCCAAAAATACAAGTGACAATGCTTCAGTCACGTTTATGCAATGCATACAAATATTAAAAATACCTTAGCAATCCAATAGCAACCAACCACAGCTTTTCACGACAGAGGTTTGCATGTTCACATGCACTCTAATAACTACCAAAAATCAGTTTATTGAAATAACCTGATTTACCAGTTTACAGTATCAATAACCTGGCAATGCAAGTAAAACGTGTTTAAAATAGCAGGTTATTGCCCGGTGGTGACATCCAAATGTAAACATCCATGCATTTCACTCAGAGTATTCTATTTATTATAAGAGTTGTGATGTTAAATAAAGCATTAAAAACCCCAGAGTATTTAAAAATCTCAAACTTGCACTGACTCATTCTCTTCTCATATTAGAAGTTTCTACAATTGTACCACTTGATAAGATAAGAGATAAGAACATATCTCTTATCTTTTATATTTCTTGGGTCAAGAAAAAGTCGGAATTTGCGATATATTTCTCCTCTTCTACCGCAAAACACTCGCTTTGGCTGGATGCGCTTAAATTTGCCGTATATAAGGATGTTTTCCTGTCACATATCACACATGCTTCAATTAGACGACCGAACACATGTTAAAGGATTAGTTCACTTCAGAATTAAAATTTCCTGATAATTTACTCACCCCCATGTCATCCAAGATGTTCATGTCTTTCTTTCTTCAGTCGAAAAGAAATGAAGGTTTTTCAGGAAAACAGATTTTTTTCTATATATATTGGACTTCACTGGGGTTCAACGGGTTGAAGGTCCAAATGTCAGTTTCAGTGCAGCTTCAAAGAGCTCTACATGATCCCAGACGAGGAATAAGAGTCTTATCTAGAGAAACCATATGCCATTTTCTAAAAAAAATAAACATTTATATACTTTTTAAACCACAAATGCTCGTCTTGCACTGCTCTGAGATGAGTCACGCATTACGTAATCATGTTGGAAAGGTCACGCGTGACGTAGGCGGAAGTACTGATCCAGTGTTTACAAAGTGAACGTGCAAAAACTAAGTCAAACGCCCTTTACAAACAAAAGGTAAAACAATGATGTTGGACAATTTTGAAGTTGGAGTTACTTCCACCTACGTCACGCGTGACCTTTCCAACGTGATTACATAATGCGTGACGCATCGCAGAGCAGTGCAAGACAAGCATTTGTGGTTAAAAAGTATATACATTTTGTTTTTTAAGAAAATGACATTTCGTTTCTCTGGGTAAGACTCTTATTCCTCGTCTGGGATCATGTAGAGCTCTTTGAAGCTGCACTGAAACTGACATTTGGACCTTCAACCTGTTGGTAACTGTTGAAGTCCACTATATGGAGAATAATCCTGCAATATTTTCCTCAAAAACCTTAATTTCTTTTCGACTGAAGAAAGAAAAACATAAATATCTTGGATGTTGGGGGTGAGTAAATTATCAGGAAATTTTAATTCAGAAGTGAGAAGTCTGCTGTATATAAGGACGTTTCCTGTTACATATCACACATGTGCACTTCAATTCATAGTTTTCACATGACGTCACACCCTTAAAGGAACACCCCCCTGGAGGGCAAAACAATGCTTTCCTCCATTGCGTGCCAGTCATTTTTACCAGGTTTGTAGTGAGATCTAATGCAGTAAGACAGTGATATTAAAAGACCAAATTCAAATGATTATGCATACTTTGTACAGGCAAATAAATGAGCACAGAATATTAATGCAACACGAGGTTTCCCGTTAAGCGTTTTTTCCATTGAAAAGCATTATAAAGAAAAAGCGTTGCATTCATATTCTGGGCTCATCTGCTCGCCTGTATATGGTATGCATCATCAAAAAGGGTTAAACTGAATTTGATCTTTTAATATCACTGTTTTAGTACATTAAGGCACTTTAAGGGTGGGTTACACTAAGGATTCTTTAGCCTGGCATCGGTTCACCCTCCACCTTTGCTGCTTGATCAGCCCTTTAATTCTAACAGTCTTTCTAAGTAGTTAATCTGTGTTTTAAATTAAGTGGTGCAACACAACTCGATTTAAAGGTGCCCTCGAATGAAAAATTTAATTTATCTTGGCATAGTTAAATAACAAGAGTTCAGTACATGGAAATGACATACAGTGAGTCTCAAACTCCATTGTTTCCTCCTTCTTATATAAATCTCATTTGTTTAAAAGACCTCCGAAGAACAGGCGAATCTCAACATAACACCGACTGTTACGTAACAGTCGGGGTGTACGCCCCTAATATTTGCATATGCCAGCCCACGTTTCCAACATTATAAAAGGCATTAGACAAGGGCAGCCAGTATTAACGTCTGTATAATGCATAAACACAACTTCATTCTTTATAAATCTCTCCAACAGTGTAGCATTAGCCGTTAGCCACGGAGCACTATCAAACTCATTCAAAATCAGAAGTAAACAATATAACACTATACAGTACTCACATAATCCGACGCATGCATGACGAACACTTTGTAAAGATCCATTTTGAGGGTTATATTAGCTGTGTAAACTTTAAGGCACTGTTCAAGGCAAGTGCGAGCTCTGTGGGCGTGGATTTAAAGGGGCCGCAGCATAAAATCAGCGCGTTTATAATGATGCCCCAAAATAGGCAGTTAAAAAAATTAATTTAAAAAAATCTATGGGGTATTTTGATCTGAAACTTCACAGACACATTCAGGGGACACCTTAGACTTATATTACATCTTTTAAAAACATAATCTAGGGCACCTTTAAAATAAAAGTCAACAAATCCTTGATTAGTGTTAAAGTTTGCTTAATTTAATCCTTATTGGTGCAACCCACCCTGGTGTTTCTCACGTCAGATTTTTAAAAAATCGTCCAGCTATTTTTCATGATTGAAATCACTGCAGGTGCTGTATATGGATCACAAGTGGCCAAAACATGCATCTTGTTCACATATTTTTGATTCTAAGATGGAAAATTGACGGAAAATTGACAGGCTTGTGCTGCAGCCACACCCTCCAGTGCTCTGAAACAGTCACATGACTGAAAATTATGAATAAGCCAACAGAATGTGGGTTAAGGTGTTTACATGCTGGGCGAAATCAGGATAAAGGGCAAAAATTTATCTCTGTTGATTTGATCTGTTTATTCTTAAGCCGTTTATGATCTTATGCTGATAAAGGAAAATGGTTTAACACGTTTACATGAACACACATGTTGTTGGCTTATTAAACATAATCGGTTTAAGAATGTGCATGTAAATGCACTCATTGTTATCTAAAAATCATTTTTTTTCCCTCTGTTTTTTTACACCACAGTGCTGGAAACACGTATATATAACAGTTTATATTCTGTGACGTTCCTGCTGAGTGTGTTTGACTCGACTCTTGACAGTGTTTGTACAAACCTATGAAACACAGTCTAGCTCTGCAGAGCCATCGCATCTCTGACCTTCACATTCCTTTATAGAGGAAGACTGGCGTTCAGCATGAATCTGTACTGTCAGACGTCAAACGACTAGTCTGGGGCATAGAAGAAACTCAAAACAGGCCAGCGTGTTGGCTAATAGGCACATCCTTTTTCTCTAATATGCGAAAATTACTATCAGGCCATGATCAGGTTCTCACTCCAGAACATGGGATGAATGTGCAAACAGATTTGTGATGTTTTGAAGAATCACCCAGCCTGTTTGGGCTGCATGTAAAGAGAGAGGTGCAGTCACATGTTCTGGGGTCAGAGGTCAGGGGTTGAGTTACGGGGTGCGTTCGAGATGAGGGGTGCCGCTTACATTCTGCCCACTTTCCCTGCTGTTATGTGACGCATTTACTGACGCGTTGTGCATATCTCTCTTCCATAGACATCGCTCGTCTTCTCAGAAACACGGATGCTGGTGCAATACCGTGGCAACATCAATATAAGGTTCTTTGGAAACTGCTCTGTTGATATTACACATTTCAAGATCATCAATACTATATAAACACCCAGGCCTCAACCTGTTTGCACTTCAGCCCTCAGGCAGACATTACAGATCTCTGTGCACTAGAACATCTAGTTTCTTTCCCCAGGCTATCTCCACATTATATAACTAGCACACCTATTACTACCTTTATAATTCATAATTCAGTATGCAATATGGTGTTTATGCCACCTGAGAGTTAGGCAATAAATAGATCCTATTTAAACTATTTAAATACATATTTTTGTGGATACAGTTGTATATACAGTACACAAGTCTTCTGATCTAGATTTTTAATTTATTATTAATATTATTATTTATTAATCTTACTTATTTAAATGTTCTTTCTATTCTGTTGTGTTATGGATATGTATGTACATTGAGCTCCTGGAAACTACAAATTCTCTGTGTGTTTGTGCACACTTGGCGATTAAAGCTCATTCTGATTCTGATATGAAGCATATTGAAGGTTAAACACTCATATATGCTTAGAAAAGTAGTTATGCTCATATTTTAGCATGATCCGAGATGTTCCTAAGAGCATTTTGAGCTTCAAAAACTGACTGTGCAAATGAGTCACATGATCAATGTCATGCTTATTTTTTTGACTAGTGACCTAGAAATAGTGCACAATCCTAAGTGTTTCTTATTTATTTTAAATAAAGATTTTTCTAGTCGACTAGTAGTCGCTCATTTAAAGGGTTAACTCAACCAAAAATAAAATTTCTGCCATTAATTACTTACCCTCATGTCGTTCTAAACCCATAAGACCTTCATTCATCTTCAGAACACAAATTGAGGTATTTTTGATGAAATCCAAGAGATTTTTTTTGTATCCCCCAAAGAAAGCAATGTTATTACCCTTATTCAAGGTCCAGAAAATAGTAAAGACGTCATTAAAATAGTCCACGTGACTGCAGTGGTTCAAACTTAATATTATGAAGTGACGAGAATACTTTTTGTGCACAAAAACAAAACAAAAATAACTTTATTCAACAATGTCTTCTCTACCCTGTAAGTCTCCTATGCTGCTTACGTTCAGTGCTTCCAGGTTCTACATCAGAACGCCAACTCATTATTGGCCGACGCTGTTCACGTGACTGCTGATGCATGAGCTGGCCAATAATGAGCCGGCATTCGGACGTAATTAAGTTGCTTTCTTTGGGGGATTAAAAAAACCTCTTGGATTTCATCAAAAATATCTTAATTTGTGTTGCGAAGATGAACGAAGATCTTACAGGTGTGGAACGACATGAGGGTGAGTAATTAATGACAGAAATTTCATTTTTGCATGAACTAAGCCTTTAAGCCATTCGACTAGTCGGACATTTATGATATTAATTTAATTACTTAAATATATTCTTGGGGTGTGGCATCGGAAAACGTTTCAGGGCTGAGAAAGAATATTATATGAAACTTTGTTCTACATTACAGAGAAATACTAAACCATAATAATGAGCATTTAAAATATAAATAAAACACTCAAGCGTAAAGTAATGTAAAAGTAATGATTTTGACAGTATCAGGAAAAAACAGCAAGGAGACTGTCTGAACATTTTAACAATTTATTAATAAACTAGCGATTTCTGAATGAGTGTCGGCTGCAAAGATGAACGCTGACGACACTGACTCGTCATCTCCACAGTATAATGGATGACCCTTTGTTGAAATGCACATTACGCAGGTACTCATTTAGTTACCAGACTCCACACAAACACTTGGATATGTGCCTAATAATAGCGCACATTTATCTAGGTTAACGTTAATGTTAGAGCGAGCTGGCTAACGTTAGGCTACTCCTTACATGTTTCAAATGATAAGCCATGTCTGAGTGATTACCACATGGACCAGCTGTGCTATCGTTCTGTCCGTCACCAAATGTGACTTCGCCAATTCCTGTGGAGTTTGTTTTTCTGCGACCAACCAACTAATTAAGATTTGGATGACTAAGCTTCATCTCGTCGACTATATTTTACATACCTATTCTTTGTTTTAAAAAGTTCAAAATCCTAAAGTTTTAATACATGTTCTTTGTTTTAAAAATGTCAAGGTGCGCAAAATGTCAAATCCCTGATTTGTAATGTGGTTTCAGACCTTTGGACCGTGATGTATATTAGTGTAAATGGCCTGTCTATTTTATGCATGCAGAAATCGTCTTCTGTACCTGGTATTTAGTGCATGAATCATGACTATAATGATCCAGACAGTGGCATAAAAGGTTCTAACCTATTTGTGATACTGACCACTGGCCCAAATACCAACACAGGGACTTTATGAAATGCTAAATGATACACTGTCTGGCCTTACAGGCACAATGTTATGAGTCACTGGCCATTTACAGGCCTAAAGTCAAGGGATATGAATGGAGGATGAATAGACCCTCTGTCTTGTAATGAGACATTTATATTACATATGCAAATAAATTCTGTATATTAGTCCATAAATTAACAGTAGTCTGTATATTCAATTTTTTCTCCCACAGGTGCATCCCAGGAAACATCGTCTGCTGTTGGAGGTGTTTGATGAAAATCGTTTGGTATGTACATGAGTGTGTTGATTTACTGTGATGTCAATCAAAAATGAGTTAGAGACGTTTGTAGTCTTTGATGGTCACCAAGGCTGCGTTTATTTGATCAAAAGTACAAAGTGATATTGTAAAATATTATTACAATTTAAAATAACTGCTTTCTGAATTTTTCAGTGTCACATGATCCTTCAGAAATCATTCTAATATGCTGATTTGCTGCTCAAGAAACATTTCTGATTATTATCCTGGTTGAAAAAAGTTGTGCTGCTTAATTTTTGTGGAAAGAGTGATACATTTTCTTTGAATAAATAGAATTTAGTTGAAATATAATCTTTTGTAACATTATAAAAATCTTTACTGTCACTTTTGTTCAATTTAATGCATCCTAACGGTATAAAAGTATTATTATTATTTTTTTTTTTTAAATCATACTGAGCCCAAAAGTTTGAGCATTAGTGTAGATCAGTGAATTTTAAATTTAAATTTAAATTTGATTGACAGGTGATCTAACCAATCATAATAGCGATTCTGCCGTTTTGTCCGACAAAGCAGTTAGGGAAGTTAGTAGATTAACATCGGTGGACTTGAACTTGAAAAATGGTGTGTACTGACATCTTTCCATGGTTGAAACAATATTCCTTCTGCTGTTCATTCATGTTTATTTGATGCTATAAATAAACTAGTAGGAAGAGATGATCGATTCACGAGTTGCTTGAAACACTACAGTGATACGACATATTAAAGAGCCACAAAATGGTATTTATTGTTTGAATTTCTTTTAAAAAATACAAAATTTGAAATTTGAGACTTTGTTTTTTGGTTCTTTGGAAATTTCTATTAATGCATTCTATGTCTGTTTTGCTATTGAAGTAGCGAGTAAATTGTTTAAAGGTGCTGTGTGTAATTTATGCACCACTGGTGGCAACAAATGGCATTACAGACTGCTTTTTTTATAGAAACATTGGCTTAACCATTGGCATTAGTTTTAGGCAGGGCTATTTGTTTGGCTGTACAGTGGCAGACGTGTTAGCTTGGTAATGAAACCATTCACAGTTCAGCAGTCAAATGTATTCTGCAGGTTAGTGTTGGGTTCAGGTTTATAAAATCAGTGTGTAATGAATGAACAAGGATGCCTTTTTGCAAGTAGCCACCATAAAGCTCAGGTTTGGGAACTGAAATGTACCTCTGGGTGTTGTAAATGTGAAAAGTAACTGCTTTAAAATGCATAAAAGTGAATGAGGCCTGACCGGTGTTAGGGGGGTTCTCTCACACGCTGATGGCGTCCTCCCTGAATTAAACAAACACTAGCATAAAGGACCCAGTGTTCAAGTAAGAACAGTAACTCTTGATAACACTATAAACTGCAGTCATCCTCCTTTATGTGACAGATGGGTTAACCCGGTTACTGGATGTAAGAAAAACTGGTATGTCATTGCTAGAATGTGTTCGTTGGCATGAACCAAGCATGCATGCTATTTCCATCTCCTGAGGAATGTGGTAGCTTACAGAAAGGATGACAAATCATTTCAGACTTTTTGACAGTAGGCTAGATGTTAATTTTCATTTGAAATGCATGCAATTCCCTCTGATATTCTTTGTTTTAAAATGTGTCTAAAACTTCCATGTGCGTAAAATTCAATTTCATTTTCAGTTATGTTGTAAGCAGGGTGATTTCCAATACTAGTCATGTGCACTGTGGTAACTCCAATTACCCCTGGGTGCAATTGCCCCTGATTGATGAGAAGGCTTTTCTCTGACAGAAGCATGCGCTTAAATGGCTGCAACAGCTGGTTTCAGGTGACACATGATGTGTCCATATGAGACCTAGCACAACAAGCTCGATTTTGGAGGCACATTTTCTTCTGCAAGTTTTCAACTTGTAGATGAAGCTATCATGCCTTTAAGCTGTGCATGGTTAGAAATGCGCCAAATGCTTAGTTTACAAGCTTGGCGGTTTCACACCTGGCGTATCTCCGACTTACTGCACACTCAGAAAGCTTAAAAAATGATGCCAAACCCCGTTCCTCTTTATTTCCTGTAACTCTATCCTGGTGGGGTAAAAATATTAGCAGGGGTGCAGCTTTACAAGAAACTCTAGACACTGGGCTGCAACTTCTGTGAAAGGAGGTGGCAGAGACGAGCTTGGCCAGAACGGGGCGAGCTGTTCCACCTCCATCCTGGCATGCACGCAGATTGTTGTTTTTTGTTGCTGCTGTGGGAGGGAGGGCACCCGTGCCTGAATCGGTGCTTGCAAAACTACAGAAGGCACAGCTGAGGCACTGACATAGAGGGGTTTCTGGAGCAGTAAAGCTCTCCGTGAACTAGATCTGTAGATGGTGCACGCATAGAACTGTCCTTCATTATGCATTTGACCTGTCATGTTAGCTTCTGGGGAGCTTCAAGAGGAATGCCGCCTGTCACTGCTGCTATTTTGGCAGTGTGGAACCGCTAATGGTTGCAATCACAGCACGGGACCAGGAGCAGTTGCTTTTTGCTGCTCGTTTTTTATTTGTTAGTTTCGGGTTCCTCCATTCCATTGGATCTGCATGGCGCGACACCTGCGACTGCATTTTGCTTCGCGAAGAAGCAACACCGACCCGCTCTCAGAAACCTGCAGTGGTCAAGCCGAGGATAGCGGCTTGGCGCAGAGTTCCCTCCATATGAAGGTGACTCCAGGACAGCTGGCCCTGGCTTTGCCACCCTTGTCACCAGAGTATGGTAATTTACAGCGGCACTCCACATTATTTATCCCCAAGGTGAATGGGAGCAGGAAAAGCACGCTTCAGATCTCCTTGCAGCCCTGCAAGCAGAGTGGAGACGCGGACGGCAGTAGTGCCGGGGAGGATGGAGAGCTCGGCGGAAACGGGGATGGAAGTTCCTGTTGCAGCAGCACCACGAGCGATGCCGGTTACTGCAGCAGCAACAGCATATTCGAAGCGGACCTCCCAGATCGCAAGCCGATCTCTCGGCGGAAGGCGAGGGCACCCTTGCGGCGCTGCTCATCCCTGGTGATCTTCCCACGGAGCCCGTGCACCACGCCACCCGCCTCCCCCGTGAGTCCAATTGCATCTCCCATGATTCCCCCGCTGCCTCCATCTGCACGGAGTTCCTTTCAGACCTCTCATCAGATGCAGCTGTCCAGCATTGATGCGTCGCACGACGACATGCAAGCGGCGTCCAAGGGATCCGTCGCCACTGCAGTTAATGGTGTGCGGCTGTCCAAAAGCAGTACGTCAGCAGAGCACAGGGACGCCAAACCCATCGTGCATTTCAGCGTGCCTCCGGAACAACCACCAGGACCAGAGCGGACAGAAAGACACTCCAGCGTTTTATTGCACTTCGCAAACCAGAGACCGCTTCCCTCAGGGAAAACAAGTTCAGCCAAAACAAAGGTTAACATTGACTGTTCCAAACCTCTCGAGGGCCCACAAACCGACAACGTCCCGGAACCTCAGAAGGCGAAGCTTTTCCGTAGCACCTCAGCTTGTATGCTGCCAAACGGAAGAGCGTCGTCAACAGAAAGAAGACACGACACTTTTCCGACTAGTGGTAATTCGGATCAGTCCTTAAGAAAAGGCTCTCATCGCTTTCTTCACAGGAGTATTTCTTTGGAGTTACCCTGTGCGAACGCTGAGATATCTTGTCACGTTTCAAATGCAGCAGACATGCACTCCAAAAACGGCCCTCCGCACGTACACATCCATGTATCTCATGGCACAGGTGCACGAAAACCAAACACCCTACAGGACAACAGCACAAACGACAAACCGGATCATGTTCCAACCTGCACAGAGAGAAATGCCACCGTAAGCCTTTCCGTCTCTTAGCACGTCTTTCTTGCACATAGGGGTGTAATTTTACTCTCTTAAACAAGGTAAAGTCAGTGAGTGTAAACAATCTTTTGCATTCAAAATGAGTAGCTTTGTAGATTTCTGAAGACATGGTTTGTTGGATTTGTAGAGTCGGTTATTTTCAAAGCAGGGATTTTTCTGTAGTTGTCCTGTCATTGAATAGTTGAGGTGGATTGAACATTGTGCAATGATTCAGCAAATATGCACCATAACAAATTCAGAAAGTTCCCTTCCCTTGATCTTGCATGTACACTTTTAAATTTTAAAGATATGCAGATATAGATTGTAATAAATTTCAACATGGGATTGTGCAGTTCCCAAATGAATAACAGTGCATTTATATTATATAAATATTTATATTTGTTTAACAGTATATATGCAAACCTCTCAGTCTTTATCTGCAAACCTGCAGGAGCTCATTTCAGCCCCTTTGCATTTGGTATTGATCATTAAAGGCACAGTATGTAAGATTTTTGGATTAAAATATCCAAAAACCACTAGAACAATGTAATATATTTTGTTGACTTGTGTACTTACATTACCCCAGATATTTCCAACAATGTTTAATCCAGAGAAATAAGCATTTTTAACCAGGACACGGACATCATACCCGCGTTACCCTTGATTTCCGGCGTTTTATTTTGTAGAAACCATTGAAACACCAAAGGAGCTTTAATATATTATGTGTTTTATTAGACAGTTGAGCAACTGTTTGGATACATTCATCGACAGAAATCTAATCATTGTATAGCTCAACGCAATAAGTCTTATTGTTGAATCTTGTTTTCTTGATTTACCGCCAGTACCATGATTTACCATGACTAATATCGATCTAGCTTACTGCAGCGTGCAACAAGTGTCTCATAGTAGCCTCCGAGCGAACACAGAGTAGCATTATAACAGCTTTAAACACACAAATGTATCTAATATGATAAACAGTGCTGCTTTACCCCACATACGCTTGACCAGAAGAAGAAGCGGAAGCGCTCATCTGCGGCATAATAAAAGTTCCGCTGCTCTCGAGACTTGTGTCATGCTCATGCTTGTCTCTCATTAGCAATCGCTCCAGCGGCCTCATTCCGCTCCAATGGTTTTTAACCACACCCTGCTTCATAATACCGTAATGTTAATAAATCTTTAAAACATTAGCTCATCCATGAAAATGATTTCTGACAGAATCTCTTCAAATTCTTTTACACCGGCTGTAAACGTGAAGATAACTCCTTGATTTCGCGGAGTTATCAAAATACGCCATTGTTTTGAATAAGCGACCTCTAGAGGCGAAAACTACATAGTGTGCCTTTAATTTGCACTGTTGATATGTGCACAGTTCTATGCAAACATTCAACAGTGTTTATTTTGCAATGTGTTAATCCATTTAGGCAGCTTGGCTTATAAACAAGAACTTGCAACCTAAGCGGTTGCATGCTTGCACTGCACATTTTACAGGCTTTTTTAGTTTTTATTAATTTGTTAACACTTTGATTGATCACTGCATGTATTTACCTCGGGGTTAATTATAGACAGTGCTCCCTATGCCTCCCCCCAGGCCTATGTCTATAAATACAGCCTTGAAAATATTCTGCTTGACTCCAGTTAGTCTGGTCGAGTACCACACTGGGCACCCTCAGGATTCAACATGATATGCAGGGGCTGCACATGGCTGTCTGTCAGCTGTTGGGCCAAAGGTCAGCTGATAGGGGGTGGGGAGGGGAGATGAGTGTCAGCGAGTTGCAGGCCAAACGATGTGATTCCTCTGCAGTTAAGGATAACATGTTCACTTCCCAGCGGGTGCCTGCTTAGCTGTGGTATGTTTTCAGAGCATCAGGTGTCTCGCTCGCAGCACTTATTTCATTTACACTCGCTGTCTTTGTGTGTGATTTTACAGTGTGTTAGAAACAGGTCGCACAAGCAATTAACAGCGCTGTTACCTTTAGTGCCGCGGCACTCTTATGTAATCTAATCTAAATTCAAGGCTCTAATTTCAGCGTGCTGTTTGTTTGTGCAACTCGTTCGGGGGTGTTTAAACACTTGGACATATTGTTCTTCTCATAGCTTGTTCAGATATTTAGAAAGTACTCCGGGTACATGGCAGCAACAACAAGGCAATACAATAGCATTCAGATTCATTGCACTAAAGTAAGTTGGAGCTTGCATAACAAAATCATGCTACACTATACGTGTTTTCACTTTTCCACAGAAACTGAGCTGGTGCTCGGCCAGGGGATTTGGGAACGTCTTAAAGTAATTTGATCTGTTTGATGTTTGTCATTACGAGATGCTTTTGATTCAACAGTCAGAAGATATCTGCATATAACAAGTGCAAATCATAGCAATCACATGTTTTACTTTTATAATTAATTTTGTTTTACTGACTATTGGCAATTTCTCAGCATATTCTACCTGCTAAGATATTTAAATACTTTTAATTTACATGTATTTTTAAGATTTTATTAATATTCTTGACTTTTCCATGTCAAGAAATTTACTAGAAGTGGCAAAATAAAAAATATTTATAAGTTATAAATTATAAGTACTTAAATTAAAATAAATGTAACTTCTTTAATTACAGAATATATTATTATTATTATTATTATTATATAAATTATTATTATTATTATTATTATTATTATTATTAATATTACTTTTTTTTTACTGACTAATGTTAATTTCTCAGCAATTTCTACCTGATAAACTATTTAAATATTTTTAGTTTACATGACTTTTTCAGATTTTATTAATTTCCTTGACTTTTCCAGGAAGTCACAATAAAAAAAAAGAAGTGGCAATATAAAAAAAAGAAATAAAATAATTATAAATAAAGCAATTAAATTTAAATTATGTTAAATAATTAACTTCTGTAATTCCAAAATATCTATTATTATTTGATTAATTCTTTATACAGACTATGACTAATATTATTCACTGACTAATATAGCAATTTCTTTCTTATAAAATATTTAAATATTTTTTCATTTACAAGCTTTTTAAGATTTTACTAATTTCCTTGACTTTTCCAGAAATCACAATATAAAAAAAGAGAAGTGGCAATATAAAAAAATATATATTATTAAATATAAGTAATTAAATTAATTGAAATAGTTAAATAATTAACTTCTGTAATTTCAGAATATCTGTTATTATTTTATTATTTTTTTATACTGACTCTGACTAACATTAATTACTGACTAATATAGCAATTTCTACCTTAAAAATATTTAAATATTTTTTCATTTACATGCTTTTTAAGATTTTACTGATTTCCTTCTAGAAATTATTACACTTTAAAATTCCCACATACATCCAGGTCCAAAAGTTTTTGAGGGAACAAAATAAATTAAGAAATATGTCATATTGCATCTTCATTTTTAGCTGTTTCAGCTTATTTTAAAGCCTTTTAAAGTCATTTTGCAGTCCACTGCTCGAGAACAACTGGTTTCATGGACATGAAGTATGAAGTGGTTGCTCAACATGTTTTGCATGATGTGGTTTTCAGCAAACTAGACTGACTAGACTTTGTTGGTGAAAACTGTACTTGATGTAGACATTATCCCTCCTCCGGGTTTCTGACCCAACAGAGTTTTCTGCTGTAAAAATGTATAGAGCAGGTCCAGATTGGTAACTGGCTCTAGTCCAACTGTAGGTCACGGATCCTCTGTTTCCCACTCAAAGACACCGTCACACCTCGTGCTTGGCGGCGGGAATGGTTAACACATGACCGTGTGACCTCTGACAAAGGTCAATGCAATCAGCGTGCTTCTAAAGAGCTGTCAGATGTCTGTGTGTACGAGCGCCGGGGGGTTTGTTAGTGTGTGGATGTGTATGTTGCGATTTTCCACAGCGCGTTGTGTGGTTGATTAGCTCTTATCAGTCAACAGAGCAGCACTTGTAATCTCTTCAGCGATGTCTCTCCTCCCACAGCGCTTGAAAACCAAAAGGATTTATGAAAATAATTAGATCTCTCTCTGTAACAGCTGCTTGAATGAGACGTACTGAGAGTTCGTGCTTGTTCCTGGTCTTATTGTGCACGACTTATCACTACAATGAAAGATACAAATACATTGTAATGCAATTAGGCTGCCTTTCTAAAATTTATATGAATGGCTATGCAGTAATTCTGGTTATCAAAAATGGCCAAAACATACATTTTTGTCACATTGAATATCCTTGTTCAAACAAAAATGCACATTTATGGAAGTAAAATGAGTTGAGAATGCAGTTGGGTCATACTGTGTCAACTCAACCAGAGGTCCCAGCTCAAATTTTTGATTTTGTTAATATTTTTTCCATTTGAAAGCCAAAATATTAAATGTCACAGATGTATATTTACTATCCACTATCTTCTAGAGTTATCCACTATTTTCTAGAGGGGGGTCAAAATGACAATTTTCACCTGAGATTTGGAGCCATTTTAAAGAGGTGTAAAAATGACTTTAGAAAGATTCCAGCATCATTATTTTATTTTTACTCAGAGATTGGTAGGTCTATTAGTAAAATCTGTTGACTTTAGCAATCTTTGTTTCATTATATGCCAATAGTGACGGTTCAAAAATGCCAAAAAGCTCTTCCTGTGTTTTTTGCCTCAAGTTTGCATGACTGCAACTCAAAAAACATTAAAGATATCTTAATATCCTTTTAGATTCTGGTTCTTAAAAAAACATTATTTGGTATTAAAGGCCCTCGATGATTCAATCCCAGAGATATGGGGATCTTTATGGGGCTCCATGTGTAAATTGGTAAATTGTACAGATTTTTAGTGTTCAAAAACCAAATGTGGGTCACTTTGCATACAGCTGATACTTTTTTTCTTTTAAAGAGGAATATCTGAAGAACAAATAATGTTGAAACTAGAAATGTGTCTCGTGTTTTTCTATCAAGTCAGTTGCATAGAACATTCCTTTCTGAGTGCCATAAATACTCCTTTTCTAAAGTTTGCATCCCTGTAACTCTAAAAGTATTCAAGATATCTTATTATCCTTATAGTTTCTCATTCTTAATAAACTTTCCTTTTGCAGTCTTCATTTTCAAGGCCCTATATAGTTCAGTCCCATAGATATGGGGATCTCAAAGCAGCTCTGTGCTCAATTTGGTGAATTTCACCCATTTTCACTGATCGAAAACCAAACGTGGATCTCTTTGCACACAGCTTATACTTATTTCATTTAAAGAGGAATGTCTGAAGAATAAATAATGTTTAAACTAGCAATGTATGCAAAATTTGGTTGATTTGACATGGAATGATCCAGTTTTATTTTAACATTGTAAGATCTCATTTTCACAGTGTCGTTGTTGCAGCTTCAAAGCAAAATTGATATTTTGTATGATTATTATGCTGATGTTTGTTAATTCTTGGGTCGACTTAGATGATATGTGTTTGAAATGCAGCACTTGTGGTTGATTGTTGTGTTGCAGGGTTTTCCTTCTGTATACGGTTTCCAAAAAGCCACTGGATTAACAACAAAGTCTGTCCTTTTAGTTTACATAAAACAACTTCTGAAAGATTAGAAATAAGAATGAACTTTGTTCAGTAGCGTTTAGATGTGATTTAAACTGTAATGATGTGTGTGATCATGAGGAAATGTTTGTCAGGTGTTTTGCTGTAGTAAACCAACAGCCATACCTCTCTCGTAGCAGAAAATTGTTGACTTTCAGCCTCCTCCATTAAGTTTCTTCAAACGTTTGGCATCATTTACTGTTTTCCTTCTCATTACCGGAGCAGACGGCGCTGATCGTTTACAGATAGTTTCACAACAGTTTTCCCTTTTTGCCTCACTAACATGTTGCCTTGTTTCACAATGGATAAAGTTGTTTTTTTATGGTTACTTACTATACTATACTCTCCCATACTATGCCAGTGTTCTGGCTATACTATACTGTACTATAGCAGTTGTCGTGTATGTATGACCCCGCTTCACAAACAGTCTTTTTAACCACACAGTAGCATTTACAAATGTATACAAATATTCAAATTATCACAGAAGTACTGAGATAAAAGTTTATAGTTTGGATATAAACACTGACGTCTACAGTAGCAGTAATAAATAGAGTAAATCGTCTTTTTTTAAAGGTGCCCTGGAATCAAAAATTGAATTTACCTCGGCATAGTTGAATAACAAGAGTTCAAGGGGTACTTCACCCCTGGAAAGATGAATGTGTATTTAAAATTGGTCATTTATGTAGTAGAAATGTGAAATTATTTTTGAATTTGGAGCTTTCTAGACTGAGAAAAGGCAGAAAATGTATTTTTGACTAATGTGGATGAAAGACAACAACTCCCAGAATGCACTTGTTTTGCTGCCCCTGCGAGGCCACGCCCAAACCACGCCTATCGGTTACAGGCAGAATTACCAGGAAAATTCAAACAACTAGGCTTGCTTTGTTACATATTAATTCTATAAATCGTGAGTTAGTTCATACATTTACAGCGAAATGGTGCTAAATTGCTTTGTACCTGGATGTACACCCAAAACCAGGAAAGGACAAGTAAGTTTCCATCATTTTCCGATTAAGTTAAAGATTTGGAGCGATGTAAACAGTGGCTGCGGGCCATCAAACACCCGAAGTTTGGAGATGACACCGTTATAGAAAACCTAAAAAAACGCAGAATATGTAGTCTCCATTTCAAGCACGAGGACTACGAACCAAATATCCTTGCAATGAAGAGAACCATTCTGAAGGACACCGCGATCGATATTCACTTTCCCAGAGGACGAACAGCCTGGGCATCTGGTACTAAGCGTATTCGCCTAGAGGTAAGACTCGCTGATACTAGACTGATAACACAGTAGCCTATATGTAGTGTTGTAGGTAGCAGTAAAACTGCAAACTTAGCAAAGTAACGTTAGATAGACAATTACATATAAGTTGCACATAAGTTGACTGTTATCAAAGTAAAGCCACTGTTCTGTAAAACTGAGTTAGTCTATTTATCTATTTATGCTAACGTTACCACAAAAGCCTGTTGCTGTATTGGTTGAGATGACTGCAGAGACCGATAAATTAGCGAGATGAACCACTGATGTAGTGCAGACTATAACAAAATATGTTAAGCTTAAAAATATAATTGACACCCACTTTTGATAAAATCTTTGATCTATGTCCGTGAGTAACCTCAAAGGCGCATATGTATGGCGTGGTGAAAAAATGTGGAACTACCTGCTATTACTGGCTGTAGTTTTAAGCCTCTGGCCAAAAAAGCCTCCGATGACGCAAAATGACGATTTTTGCGTCATCGGAGGCTTTTTTACAGAATAAAAATGCATAAATCTCTCATCTTGGGCTGATATGAAGGGGGAAAGCACGGTAATTCGAAAATACTAGTGGTATTCTACTAATACAAAGCTTAATGCTAAATCCTGAAGTAACCCTTTCAGTACATGGAAATGACATACAGTGAGTCTCAAACTCCATTGTTTCCTCCTTCTTATATAAATCTCATTTGTTTAAAAGACCTCCGAAGAACAGGCGAATCTCAACATAACACCGACTGTTACGTAACAGTCGGGATCATTAATATGTACGCCCCCAATATTTGCATATGCCAGCCCATGTTCAAGGCATTAGACAAGGGCAGCCAGTATTAACGTCTGGATCTGTGCACAGCTGAATCATCAGACTAGGTAAGCAAGCAAGAACAATAGCGAAAAATGGCAGATGGAGCGATAATAACTGACATGATCCATGATATCATGATATTTTTAGTGATATTTGTAAATTGTCTTTCTAAATGTTTCGTTAGCATGTTGCTAATGTACTGTTAAATGTGGTTAAAGTTACCATCGTTTATTACTGTATTCACAGCGACAAGAGCCATCGCTATTTTCATTTTTAAACACTTGCAGTCTGTATAATTCATAAACACAACTTCATTCTTTATAAATCTCTCCAACAGTGTAGCATTAGCCATTAGCCACGGAGCATAGCCTCAAACTCATTCAGAATCAAATGTAAACATCCAAATAAATACAATACTCGCATGATCCGATGTATGCATGCAGCATGCATGACGAACACTTTGTAAAGATCCATTTTGAGGGTTATATTAGCTGTGTAAACTTTGTTTATGCACTGTATTAGAGTCGAAAGCTCGGGGGCGGGGAGCACGAGGATTTAAAGGGGCCGCAGCCTGAATCGGTGCATAGTTAATGATGCCCCAAAATAGGTAGTTAAAAATAATAATAAAAAAAAATCTATGGGGTATTTTGAGCTGAAACTTCACAGACACATTCAGGGGACACCTTAGACTTATATTACATCTTGTGAAAACGCGTTCTAGGGCACCTTTAATAACTACTGAGACGACACTAACAGAGACTACACTACACTGTTTAATTTCATTTACACAGGGGCACAAAGAGCGAGTCCGTCGTCTCATCTGAGGCCCGGCGCAGTGGCAGAACCGCTTTGTGTTTTGACCCGAATACAGAGCAAACAGGAATATGTGAGGCTGGCCTTAAGAAGGAGGGAATATATGTGTTTTACTCATCATCATGGATTTATAAGTGCTGTAAAAACCTGAATGACCGTTTGATAGCGAGTAACTCATTTGCAAGGAAGTCATATACTGTATGTAGATGGACATGTTTTAGTGTAAGGTCAGTCGTTATTTCTTGTTGCCCTCGCTACCATAAAACAAAACATCTGACAGCGTTTTGAACGCCGATGGCTTTTACGCCTCATTTAGGTGACGTGTATTTAACTTGTCATATTGTTTCGGTTAACATAATGACAGCGTGTGTAAAAGCTTGGTATAAAATGTATTTAAAAGCATAAGAGAGCCAGGCATTGAAATGAATCGCAGCAGCTGGAAAAGGTTTGAGGATGGGAATGATTTTGTTCCGAAAACAAGCTCTCTCTTTCTTGCTCCCTGTTTTTTTTCCTCTCTCTTTCGGCCTACTTTTAACTCGCTCACAGTCTGAGGGTTAGACCACGGGAAGTCTACCTTTATAAAGCCTTGTTTATATATAACACATGTATTTATATCTCTGTAAACAATGAAAGCACTGTACAGTCTCAGATAAGGTCAGTGTCTTCATAACACACAGCTCTTTATGAACAACTGCAGCCTGTTTCGAGTGTTAGGATTCACTTCTAGACTGTTACATTCACAGTAGATTAATGGTGATCAGAAAGAAAATCAGATGAGGGTTCAAGCATTAAAAATGGATGTGTAAAGAAGAAAGAGATGAGAGGTGTAATGCAGGAAGAGAGGAGAAAATAACCACAGTATGAACTGCTGGTCTTGGTCTGATTAACTAAACCTCCAGCAGGGTTCAGCAATGGTGTGTGTGTGTGTTTTTGTGTTTGTGTGTGCTAAAATGGTTTGTTTTGATATGAATCAGACCCATTTATCTGTTTATGCATGCTCATATTGTCACAAATCTCACCCCAAACTATAGGAAAACTAAATAAAAGGATGTTTTGGGTAATTGCTTGGCTATTTGAGTGAGTGTTTCAGTATGTTTAAATACTGTCTGAAGTCAAAAGATGTCTGTAAGATGAGAGATAGATTAGGCTGTGAACAGATAGAGACATTGAGACTCCTTAAGCTCAGTTGGTATGAATGTTTTTTGTTCATTTTATTTGTATTATGTCCAGTTGTTTCTGTGACAGAATCTTGTGTTTTCTTGATTCTCTGCAGACGAGGGATGACTTCCTCGGACAAGTGGATGTTCCTCTGCACCAGATTCCTGTGAGTGTTTGCCATCGTTTTATATTTTGTGTATTGAACTCTATTTTTTTGCTGTATCTTTTGTTGAAGCTCCTGACTTGTATTGCCATTAATATAGGTTAAATCTAGGTGTTATTTTTAGAAGGTCGACCTCATACGTCTCCCATTTTAATATGGCATCATAAAATAAACCTTCTGGTTTTGGAACTGCTCAGTTGCACCTCATTATTAGTCACCGTGAACATTAAACTCTCTCTCTCTCTCTATACATATATATATGTGTGTGTGTGAGTGTGTGTGTGTATGTTAGTTGGCTGAGTGATCATAAACATTAAGACTTAAAAATATCAGCCACATGACTCTGTGCTTCGTAGACTATTTTCAGCACTGTATTTTTGAATAAATTGAATGTTTAATGTGAAATTTGAATTGAATTACACAAATAATTGCAAATAATTGCTCATATATGTGAGCAATAACACAAGTAGCCTGCGGCCTTGTGCCTACAGCTGTGTATATATAGCCATATCGCACAGCTACAAGTGTGATATTGCATTTATACAAGTTTATTCAAGTGTGTAAATAAATAACAAACAACAACAGATTGTCTTTAAAAACCCTCTTTTGTGCAGAACTACTTCCTTCCGCCACGGATTCAAATCTCACGTTGAAAGTTTAACAGTTGAGCCCAAGCCTCTGTTACTAATTCTCAAATGTCACTTTAGAGCTAGTAACGAAGTAACATTGAGTCGCTTCATTGAAGCTTATTGTATTTTGTTGATTATTATGATATTATGAGAGAGAGATCGACTAAAAGAGTGTACCTGCATCTGATATAGCATTCATTCTTCAGAGCGATGTCCATAATATTATATCCATTATAAAAAAATCACTTTGAATGTCCGCTGAGGAAAGCAATATCTTTGTCCTTTTAAAAGTTAAGGGGATTTCCCATAGCGCTAAAACAATGTCCTTGTTCTGACTCACTCATAAAGAGAGTCTTTATCGCCATCTAATGGGGTAATAATGTAATTTTGCCTTGTGCCTACGGCTGAATCGCAGCTGTGCTGATATATAGCCACGTCGCACGGCTACGAGTGTGATGTTGCGTTTGTACAGCAGTTTGAGGGCACAAATGTGTAAATAAATAAGAAACGACAACGGAGAATCTTTAAAAACCCTCTTTTGTGCAGAACTACTTCCTTTCAAATCTCAAGTTGACAGTTTAATAGTTGTGTCCAAGCCTCTGTTACTAATTCTGAAACATCATTTTAGAGCTAGTAACGAAGGAACGTTGAGTCGCTTCATTGAAACTCACTGTATTATGTAGAGTATTATGAGAGAGATCGACTAAAAGAGTGTACCTGCATCTGATATAGCATTCATTCTTCAGATCGATGTCCATAATATTATATCAATTATAAAAAATCAGTTTGAATGTCCGCTGAGGAAAGCGATATCTTTGTCTTTGTCTTTTTAAAAGTTAAGGGGATTTCCCACAGTGCTTAAACAACTTCCTTGTTCTGAGTCTTTGCCGCCATCTAATGGGGTAATAATGTAATTTTGCCTTGTGCCTACGGCTGAATCACAGCTGTGCTGATATATAGCCATATCGCACAGCTACGAGTGTGATATTGCGTTTATACAACAGATGGCACAAGTGTGTAAATAAATAATAAACAACAATGGAGTGTCTTTAAAAAAACCTCTTTTGTGCAGAACTACTTCCTTTCGCCACGGATTCAAATCTCAAGTTGACAGTTTAATAGTTGTGTCCAAGCCAAAAAATCAGTTTGAATGTCCGCTGAGGAAAGCGATATCTTTGTCTTTGTCCTTTTAAAAGTTAAGGGGATTTCCCACAGTCGTTGCCGCCATCTAATGGCGTAATAATGTAACTTTCCCTGATACTATTGCAAGACCCTTTAATACGGCATATTATTTATATAAAATAATATTTATTAAACAACAATATTTAAATTAACAGCCATATTTAAATTAAAATAGCCATTATAAAAGACATAAACACAAGCAAACAATTCAGTCAAACGTACAAAAGCAGTGCTCTAGTACAGGATTTAAGTTAAATATAGCCTAAATATAAAGTCATGAAATTTAATTTTCCCCTTAACCCAATTCGTTTTGCTCAGGAAGAAGAAATAGATTAAGACCAAAGGTCTAAATAACAACTTTCTCACCTAAAAAACTCTTTAAACTACATTCGAGATTCGAGAGTCAGATTCGAGAACCAGAAAGAACTGTTGTGTGTGTGTTTTTATATATATATATATATATATATATATATATATATATATATATATATATATATATATATATAATATATGTGTGTGTGTATGTATATATGTATATACTGTTACTAATTATGCTACAATATTTCAATAATTTGATATTTTTATATATATATTTACAGACAGAAAATCCAAACAATGAAAGGCCGTACACTTTCAAGGACTTCCTGTTGCACCCGAGAAGGTTAGCAGGAGATTTTACTGCAGTTTTCACCACCTGTATACCTGCATGCTTTATTCCCCAAACAACGTTCACTGACTTCATTGTTTTAAGCCCTTTGACCTGCTATGATATAATGAATCTGTGTACTGTTTTCGTTTGAAACATGTACACATCAACACCGTTGATACACTTCAATGGAAAACAATCTTTTTTTGGTATAAGTCTTATGTTGATATATCTGTTCAACTGTTTTGATACAGTCACAAGTCGAGGGTGAAAGGTCATCTCCGACTGAAGATGACATACCTGCCCAAAAACAGCGATACAGAGGACGACCCTGCTGAACAGAACGAGAATCTGGATGTAAGAATAATTCACACACGCACACAAAAGCTTTGGTAACAAACACACATATAGCGCAGCTGTGTGTATATGTATACAGTACATGAATGATTCCCTACATCTTTAAACATGTCTCTGGTTTTGTTTAAAGGAAGTATCATTATTGATGTAGTTCACAGCAGCACTACCTTCAAGTGTTTGTGTTGGATGGAGAGGCCATGAAAACATTTTATATTCCTCTGTCTGTTTCCTCAAGCACAATTCTGCCTTATTCACAAAGCCTTTCAGACATGTTTTGACCTTGGGCTGTGGGTTATTTCCTAACAGAACGACAGACAGACTTTATATGTCCTTGAAGGGAAAATCAGGAATTATGGTTGTCAGAAAGTGTTGTACATTTAATATTTGTTGAAGTTGTATTTAATGTATTTAATTTTAGTTAATCTAATGTGTTATTTACTCAAACATCACTGTTACTATTGTTTAATTTAATTTATTTTATTTTTTGCTTTATTTTATTTTATTTTTGCAATTTTACTGAGAAGCATGAGATCATGTAAAGATATTACCTTTAAGGCCAAGACTTTTATTTTATTTTATTTATTTTATTTTATTTTATTTTATTTTATTTTATTTTATTTTATTTTATTTTATTTTATTTTATTTTATTTTATTTTATTTATTTTTTTATTTTTTATTTTTTGCACTTTCATGGAGAAACATGAGATCATGAAAAGATATAAACTTTAAGGCCAGAAATTTTATTTTATTTTATTTTATTTTATTTTATTTTATTTTATTTTATTTTATTTTATTTTATTTTATTTTATTTATTTTTTTGCTGATTTACTGAGAAACATGAGATCATGTAAAGATATTACCTTTAAGGCCAAGACTTTTATTTTATTTTATTTTATTTTATTTTTGCACTTTCATTGAGAAACATGAGATCATGAAAAGATATAAACTTTAAGGCCAGAAATTTTATTTTATTTGATTTTATTTGATTTTATTTAATTTTATTTGATTTTTGCTGATTTACTGAGAAACATGAGATAATGTAAAGATATTACCTTTAAGGCCAAGACATTTTATTTTATTTTATTTTATTTTATTTTATTTTATTTTATTATTTTATTTTATTTTTGCACTTTCATTGAGAAACATGAGATCATGAAAAGATATAAACTTTAAGGCCAGAAATTTTATTTTATTTTATTTTATTTTATTTTATTTTATTTTATTTTATTTTATTTTATTTTATTTTATTTTATTTTATTTATTTATTTTTTTGCACTTTTGCTGAGAAACATGAGATCATCTAAAGATATAAACTTTAAGGCCAAGACTTTTATTTCATTTATTTTATTTTATTTTATTTTATTTTTGCACTTTCATTGAGAAACATGAGATCATGAAAAGATATAAACTTTAAGGCCAGAAATTTTATTTTATTTTATTTTATTTTATTTTATTTTATTTTTGCACTTTCCCTGAGAAACATGAGATCATGTGAAGATATTACCTTTAAGGTCAGGATTTATTTATCTATTTATTTATTTAATTTTATTTTTGTACTTTTACTGAGAGACATGAGATCATGTAAAGACAACATCTTTAAGGTCAGGAATTTTATTTTATTTTTTTTATATTTTTAATAAAATATTTATTATTACATATTATTATTTTGTTATTTATTTCCCTTTTAATTTGGGCCTGAGGCATATTTTAAATTAGGTCACTAAGAAACCATCATAGCATAATGGCGGTGAGTTTTCCACAGGTAAACACTATTAATCATGATTTATATTCTTGTTTTGAAATACAGTATGCATTCAGTTATAGATCATGCATATGCTTTCTTTGAACTAGCGTTGAATGTCATCATGTTTCCAAACAAAAGAAACAAAGCCTTCAGCGAATTGACATTTGTTTGTGCATAAACAAATGAGTTATATTTATGCACAATAACTTTAATATAGAACCAGCAGAGTCACTGTGTACTTTTCCAGCCCGCTGTCATTGTACGAGGGCCGTGTTGACACTGGTGTCGGGTGTGTTCATATCATACGAGAAATACAGACGTGATTCCAGACGTCCAAAACTCACTCAGAAGTGCCACCGGCAGTAGATTAATGGAGCATAATCGTTCCTGATTTCACAGTCCTGTTGTGCCTTCATAAGAGGCTCTGTCCTGGTGCTCCAGGGGGGATGTTATGTGAAATTTGTGCACGCTTTGCATGAAAAGCAGTTAAAGTGATCACACAAACAATGTTTTAATACTCTGGTCATTTCTGTCTTGTAGCCTGGTTGGGAGTTTTTGGAGCCCCATGAATTATGCAGTCCTCATCATCCCCATCAGCTGCCTGCGCTGCCCCCTGGCTGGGAGGAGAGGCAGGACAACCTGGGACGAACATACTACGTCAACCATGAGAGCAGGACCACACAGTGGCACAGACCCACCATCCAGTAATTATCACCTACTTAAAAACACACACACACACACACATTAGAAACATGCATACACAAGCCCAGTGTGCAATGTAAATGTTTGCATTTATCTTTGACCTTCATTCATTTGGCACATTGTTTTAATCAGAGTGACTTGACCCCCCCATGACCTTGGTGTCGCTAGAGTGATGTTTGACCATCTGAATTACAATTTACATTAATTACCTTTAAATTTGTTTTTAGTACATCAGATATACTTTTTGCGCAAAAGGCCATGTTAAGATTTTACATTTAAAAAGGTCATTATTTATTTTACTTTCATTTTTTTTACATTTTTATTTTATTAGTATATCGAATTTACATTGCACTTTGACTAATTACCTTTAAATTTGTTTTTAGTACATCAAATATACTTTTTGTGCAAAAGTATTTATTTTCAGTATTTATTTTATTTTATTTGTTTGTTTTTATATTATTTATTTTTATTTTATTTTTTATTTTTTTATTTATTAGTACATCAAATTTACATTTTGCACTTTGACTTTATATTATTTTTATTTCTTTTATTTTTATATCATTTTATTTATATTATTTTTTTATTTTATTAGTACATCAAATATGCATTTTTCACTTTGAATATTTTATATTTTGTTTGTTTTATTTTAGTTTTATTTAATTTATTTTATTAACATCAAATATACATTCTGTACTTTTTAAGATTGTAAAATTTAAAAAGGTCAGAATTTGTTTTGTTTTACATTTTATTGTATTTTTTATTTAGTTTTATTTATTTTTTATTTTATTAGTGCACCAAATATGCATTTTGTACTTTTTTATTATTTTTTTAGTAGTACATCAAATGTATATTTTGCACTTTGACTTTATATTATTTTTATTTGTTTTTCATTTTTATTTTTATATTATTTAGTTTTTATATTTTATTAGTACATCAAATATGCATTTTGCACTTTGTTTTATATTTTGTTTGTTTTATTTTTATTTTTTAAATTATTTAGTTTTATTTAATTTATTTTTTTAACTTTGATTTTTTTTTTTTTTTTTTTTTTTTTTTTAGTACATCAAATATACATTCTGCACTTTGACTGGTAAACAGAAGGCCATGTTAAAATTTTTGCATTTGAAAGGTCAGTATTTTATTTTTATTTTTTTATTATTATTATTTTTTTATTTTGTTGTTTTTTATTTATTTATTTATTTATTTTTTAGTTTTTGTTTTGTTTTTAATTTAATATTATATTATATTTTTCTCTTTTTTTTGTTTTATAGTTTTCTTTCGCTCTGTATAAAAATGATAAAAAAAAAACATTAAAAAACAAGGTCAGGAGTTTTCATAATCAGTATATAAACAAATCATTTGGACCTTCTAAATATGTTTTTTGTGACATCATGCATTTATTTTCTTTAGATTTTCAACAATCAGCAGGTCAATACTCCTAAAACATAAAACTCTTCAGAAGTCAATCATCCTGTTATACAGGCCTCCTATTTCCTTCCTCTGCTCTCTGCTGTTCAGCGGCACCCTCACCTGTTTTATTTGAGTCTTTCTAGGTCATTATGAGCACTGAAGTGTGTGTTTTGTCCTGATTTACAGGGACACTCAAAGAGACAATGAACAGAGACAGGATACACACAACGAGTCCCAGCGGGCGTTCCTCACACGCAGACAAATATCTGAACATGACGAGAACCACGAGCGCAGAGAGTCACCTGAGGTACTCACACACTTCTGTGACTTCTTCCGAACACACATACAAATGACACGCATTCATATCTGTGTGTGTGTTTTGTAGAGCTGGGAGATCATAACGGCAGATGAGTCCACGCTGTACAGCCTCAGCGAGCGCTCGCCGCCGCCCCCGCACTCCCCAATGGAGTTCACGGGATTCTGTGAGGAGTTCAGCCGACTGCAGCCAGGAAACGACAGACGCGCGTCCCTCACGGTCAGTCAAGACATACACACACACGCACACACACATCACACATGAGAGTAATAAAGTCTTTGGCGAGCAATTTTTTTTTTTTTTAAGACATTTAATTGATCAAAAGTGACATTTATTATATTACTAAATAGTTATTTTCAGTAAATGCTGTTCTTTTGAAATTTCTGTTTATCAAAGAATCCCAAAAACAAAAAATCTGAAGCAGCACAACTGATTTCAACATTGATAATAATCAGAAATGTTTCTTGAGCTGCAAATCATCATATTAGAATGATTTCTGAAGGATCATGTGACACTGAAGACTGCTTTGAAAATTCAGCTTTGATCACAGGAATAAATTACATTTTACTAAATATTCACATAGAAAACAGCTATTTTAAATTAGTATCATTTTTCACAATATTATTATATTCTAATGTAGAATTATATAAATTATATGGTATATTAATACATAATTATGTATTAGTATATTTTAATATATTATTAATATATAAATATTAATTTTTCAAAACTCATGTAAACTATCTACTTAAAGCAACTCTAATGTTTTAAAGATATTTATGTAAAATGGCAAATTTATATGTGGTGTCATATAAGGAATATTCCTCACAAGTCCTCACCTGTCCCAAGACATTTTTGTGACAGGTGCAAGAGGCTGATTCATTTACAGTATGAATCAATCATATGATTCATTTATGAATCAGTCATATGAATCATATGAGCCATCATGCTCCAAGTGACTTCAGCATTGACTATATTGATAATTTAGCATGACCTCTGATGTGTAAAATAAGATTAATAGCGATGTGTGCATTGATATACGCAATTGTCAGTGTATTGTATGTTTTAGCAGAACACCGAATCAGCCAATCAGCATCCAGAACCAAAACATTCTGCTTTGTAATATAGAAAGTCAATATGTTGAAGCATGTTACTTTGACTTCGTTTACATGTGCACAAATAATGCAGTTAATCAGAGTGAGGACTTAATTGCATAAGATACGAGCAAAACACTTCACTTCCTGTTTACATGTTCTATGCGCCGTCTCTGGATGAAGATAAGGAGCAGAGACTGCGTAGTGAGTTGCGAGTGTTGACAGTTCAGCGGAGGGAAAACTTCAGAATAACGTCACAGAGTTCATTCATGAAGCTTATGTAAACAACACATCATCCGTGTATATCTGAGCACATGCACTTTTTAATCAGAGTGGTAATGATGCGATTAAGGTGTTTACGTGCCTGTTTATTGCAATTAAGTTTAAAGCGATTATGGTTACTACGATTATGAGCTTAATCACGTTTGTTTGATCGAAGTATTGTGTTTAATCACAATTGCACCAGAATCCCATTATAATGGGTGCATGTAAAGCCAGTGTTACAGTAACAGAGTGTATAGTTTCGTCTCAGATGTTGTTAAACTGTTGTGTTTTTCTCAGCCGCAGGGTCACGGCAGCCGCAGAGGAAGTGGACAGACCCTCACAGTGGAAGAGCATCCTGTTCATCCCGTGGTGAGAGTAGTAAAACATTCATATTCATATATATATCCGTCCGAGCCCAGACCGAACTCTCGCCGTGTGCTCTAGTTTCAGCAGTGTTTTGCCCAGTCTCTCAGCACATGATGTGTAATCTTAGCTGCCCCAGATTTCCCAGCATGCCCTGAACCTCGCAATACATCACCTCAGCTGCAGCTCCGCTCACATCTGCTCCCAGAGGACAGTGTGTTTGAGGGGCAAACAGCTAACTGATGGCTATTTATGAACCAAACGGACAATCTGTAATGGATTGTTTCCGTTTTTTGCTCTCCTCATTTCACCCCTCGCTATATTTTCATTTTGTTACTCAGAATATCCTTTTCCGTTCTTCCCTTTAGTTATTACCCACCTCTGCCGGGCTGCCTCCGGGATGGGAGGAAAAGCAGGACAGTAAAGGGAGACTTTATTACGTCAATCACAACAGCAGAATCACGACCTGGACACGGCCACTCATTCAGGTACAGAAAGCTCTGGGAACAGCATTTGTGGTAGGGCTGCTCAATTTGGGGGAAATAATGTTAAATAAACAATAATTTCAATTGCAATTTTAAAATGTTTTTTTTTTTTCTTTTCTTTTCTTTTTTTTTATTTAAGCTACAGGTTTGCTTTGCTTATTTGTAGGGCTGCACAGTTTGGCCCAAAATTGTTTTATTTATATACAAGTATAAAATAATAATAATTATTATTATTATTATTATTATTATTATAACTATTAATACTATTGAATCTAAACAATAATTTAGTAATTATTTTTAAATCAACAATAAAAGTGACAATAGTTATAATTAATAATAAAACTAATTATTATTAAATAAAAATATTAAATAAAATAAGAAACTACTATTGTAATATTGCACTGTAAGATATAAAATATTAAGTATAATAGGAATTATTTATAAGAATATTTATCAGAAATATAAAGAATATTTATAAGTATTTATAAGATATATAAAGTATTTCAGAAAATAATGTTATAATAATAAGAAGAAGAATTATATTTTACAGAAGTAATTATTTTTTTGTCAATTTTAAACCATTAAGCTTTTTATTTTATTTATATATATATATATATATATATATATATATATATATATATATATATATATATATATATATATATATATACGCACACATATATATTTACATTTACATTTTTTTATTTGTACTCTTTTATTTATTTATTTATTTTTATTTATACCTATTTTAATGCAGGAAGGCCTTAAAGTCCCCCTGTAGTCAATAATTTTATCCCTTAAAACTCCTTTGTTCACCAAAATTCCTTGAAAAAAAAAATTCATGCCTTAAAATAGCTTGTATGTAACTTTACACCCTTGCCTCATTTAGTATACGCAGTTCTATGAATATGCAAATTAGCCCCGCCTCCACTCACACCAGCTCAGAGATCCACTTGTGGATGATCACACGTTGACTTGATTGGTTACGAGGTAGTTTGTGACATCAGGAACCGTGTTTTTGTTTTTCACTGCAGTTTTAAGGAGAAAGTACTGAATTTGCACATGGTTCGTCTTAAAGCACATTAAAAACAGCACATAGACATATAAACAACATTAAAAACTTGATTTGTCTTTAAAGCTTCTCTTTTGTACAACAGCCAGTTTGTAAGTGTGTCTCTTTACAAGTTTGGTAAGATGGTTGACACATGTTGCATTCTGGGATGTTAAAAGCACCAGATAAATTCGCTTTGTGATTTCTGTATAATCTCGATTAATTGTGTGGTCATAATTTGTGGCAGTAATAATGCAGAATATTTCTCAGACTCATCAGTCTTCCTGAACTTTGACCTCTGTATTTCAGCTCATACAGCCACCCTCTGAGGCGGCAGCAGCAGCGGTGACGGGCGGTGCCATGTCTCTCTCCCAGAATCCCACGGGCTACGCTCCGCCCCTGCTCTCCCCGGATGTGTCTCCGCAGCACGCACACGCTCTCACGCCGGAGCACGTGGGACTGATGCCGACCGGCTGGGAGGTGCGCAGCGCTCCGAATGGACGGCCGTTTTTCATAGACCACAACACTAAGACCACCACATGGGTAAGACAGACACTAACAAAAATACTTTTTTGGACATGATATTCCATGGCATTGCCATGATACGGTAAATGACTATAATTACGGTAAATGACTATAATAATTAGTCACATTACTTTAGTGTTGGTGTTTTCCTGTGGATTGTTTCATTGCCCCATTGTACTGAAATGTACTTCCTGTTTGCCATCCTGTTTCCTGTTCCATCACAGGACGACCCCCGGCTGAAGGTTCCCGTGCAAATGAGGAGGAGAGTCTCCCTGGACCCCACTGACCTCGGCCCATTGCCGGTAAGACGGATGATGTCATCGCTGATGTCATAAACATTATTTGGTTTTACTGACATGGTGTTCAGGGCAAAGGTTGAAAAGGTGTGTGTGTGTGTGTGTGTGTGTGTGTGTGTGTGTGTGTGTGTGTCTTATAGCCTGGTTGGGAGGAGCGAGTACATAGTGACGGCAGAATCTTCTACATCGATCACAGTAAGTGTCACATTCATAACCACCGGAAAAAAAAAAAAGGGAATCCGCACACCAAACAAATGCAGAGTTCAAGGTCCATTGAACATGATTTTTACTGAAGATTTACATGAGAATTGAAAACAAAATATCAAAGTGCACTAACAGAAAAATTTGTGCCATTCACACCATTCATAACCACACCAACCCAAAAAACCCACAATGTTGAACTTTTTCTAGGAATCTGGAACTGATATGTGCAATTTTTTTATGTCCATTTTTTTTTTACATTTTATATAATATTTTTAAAAAATCTTTTATATTATGTTTATAAACGTATTTCATATTTATATATATATATATATATATATATATATATATATATATATATATATATATTATACTATAATATACTATATGATATATAATAATATACTATATAATGTAATTTTATTAATCTATAATTTCATTAAGTTAATACATATTATTTCATTTATAACTGTTCTATTATATTTATAATTATATCATATAAAATATACGTACTGTAATATACTCATATTTATCATTATATTATTCATTATTTATTTATTTATTTAAATTTTATTTAATATTTAAAAAATCGTATATATATATATATTATACTATAATATACTATATGATATATAATAATATACTATATAATGTAATTTTATTAATCTATAATTTCATTAAAAGTTAATACATATTATTTCATTTATAACTGTTCTATTATTTATATATATATATATATAAAATATAAAATATACGTACTGTAATATACTCATATTTATCATTATTCATTATTTATTTATTTATTTAAATTTTATTTAATATTTAAAAAATCTATATATATATATATATATATATATATATATATATATATATATATATATATATATATATATATATATATTCACACATATAATTGTATACCGTACTGTAATATAAGCATATTTATCGTGATATTATTTATTTATTTAAATTTTAATATTTAAAAAATTGTATATAATTTTATACCGTACTGTAATATACACATATTTATCATTATATTATTCATTATGTATAATATATATAATATATATAATTTTATACCGTACTGTAATATACACATATTTATCATTATATTATTCATTATGTATTTATTTAATATTTAAAAAATCTTTTTGATAGATATATATATTTTTTTTTTGTACTTTTTTTTTTCCATTTATATTTATAAACTTATTTCATTATTTCATTTATAACTTCTATCATTATATATATATATTCACACTTATATAATCGTATACCGTACTGTATATAAGAATATTTATCGTGATATTATTAATTTATTTAAATTTTTATATTATAAAAACATATATATATATATATATAAATATATAAATGTATACCGTACTGTAATATACTCATATTTATCATTACATTATTATTCATTGTTTATTTATTTAGTTAGTTAGTTACATTTTATTTAAATATATTTGTACTCTTTATTTTACTTTATTTTTTGTATTTGTTTTTTTTTTTTTTCTTTTTTTTTTTCAGACACAAAAGTCACGCAGTGGGAAGATCCAAGACTACAGAATTCAGCCATCACTGGTCCAGTAAGTGGTTTTCTGTTTCTGTTAATGGTCATGTACAGTCGGGCATTAAAGACCGAGCCAATAGAAACGGATCTTTAAGCCATTAATGGATCACATTGAGACGGACTGCTGTAACGCACAATAATCTTTGCCATATCTTGTTTCTAAAAGTATTCTGAGCCTGAAACCCTGTCCATTTCTTCCCATTCATTTCCTGTAAGGGGTTTGTGCTTGTTGTCATGAGGGGAGGGGAAGTTATATTTGTCCTGGATGAGTTGAATGATCTCTGTCGGGTCAGGAACACTCAACATCTGAGCAGATAAGAGCTCGTGGATTATTGGCGAAATGATTGTGTTCTGCTTTATTTCAGGCCGTGCCTTACTCCAGAGACTATAAACAGAAGTACGAGTACTTCCGCAAGAAACTGAAGAAACCGGTGCGTCTCCGTCCTTCACGTTCAGGCCATTTCAGGCTTTTGGGGCTTTCCTGTCCCATTCAGATTAACACTCTTAAAAAACATTCCTGGTCTTATTTTGCAGAATTCATCAGTCCACATTATTTTAAAGGGATCAGTTGTTTGATTTCATTATCTTTCATTAGAATGCTTATTTTGTGCTAATGCATCCAATACTGTGTGGGCTGGAAAATCATTTTAACCAATAATGTCATCACCTAGCATGTTTGATCCATGTATCCACCTGATGGATAAATAAATATAAAATCAAAATCAATCTTTTATTCCGTCTCCAGTCAGACATCCCGAACCGCTTTGAGTTGAATGTGAGACGTAACGCTCTTCTGGAGGACTCGTACCGACGCATCCTGGCCGTCAAACGCTCGGACCTGCTGAAGGCCCGCCTCTGGGTGGAGTTTGAGGGGGAAAAGGGGCTGGACTATGGGGGCGTGGCCCGGGAATGGTTCTTCCTGATCTCCAAGGAGATGTTCAACCCATATTATGGGCTGTTTGAGTATTCTGCCACGTGAGTGATGGAATTTTTTTATATTCTCTTCAGTAAAACCGGCCCTTTAAATGGACCCTTTTCACATTTCCAATGCTCTCAGAAGCAGAAGCAAAATAAAATGATGTTTCTATGACTTTCCAAAAGAGGAAAAAATATAAAGAGATTGATAACTGTGGTCAGAAGAAAGAAAGATGTTAAATTTGCCATCACTCCCTCAGACTAAATTTGATATAATATAAAAAAAAAATATATATATATATATATATATATATATATATATATATATATATATATATATATATATATATATATATATATATATATATATATATAAACTTTACATATATTAATTTATTTAAATTTTAGTTAATATTTTTAACAATCTTTTATCTTATATTTATTATAATATATTAATAATTATATTAATATAATTATAATATATTATCTTATACCTTATATAATATAACCATTTTTTATTTGTAACTTTTATATACAATGTTTTATTTATTTTTTGTTTTAATTTTATTTATACCAATTGATGTCATTTGCAGTCACTCCCTCAGACTAAATTTTATACAGTATTTAAAAAAAAAAATAGTTTATATTATTTTATCACTTCAGTTATATTTTTCACATACACACACACACACACACACACACACACACACATACACATAATATATATATATATATTATTTAATATTTTTAACAGTCTTATTTATTATAATATATTAATATAATTATAATATATTATTAATATGATACTTTATATAATATAACCATTTTTTATTTGTAATTTTTTTATATACAATTTTATTTTATTTTACACAAAAACCATGCAGTAGGAAGATCCGAGACTACAGAATTCTGTCTGTGAAAAGGGTCCATAGACTCTTGAGTGTTTTGCTTGCTAAAAACATTTTTGCATGGAAAAACCTTTTCAAAATTTGAAGATGTCCCATGTGAATGTTGCAGGGACAACTACACCCTGCAGATCAACCCTAACTCTGGTCTGTGTAATGAGGACCACCTGTCGTATTTTAAGTTCATTGGCCGGGTGGCTGGAATGGCCGTTTATCACGGGAAGCTTTTGGATGGTAAGTAACCTGTCAAGACCAATATAAATACCCACAACTCATATTCACAGTTCTTCACTGTGGCTCTCAACACACTGTATGCCTGCAGACTGATTCACTAAAACATCTTAATGTAGCAAAAATTATAATTCTGTCATTCATCATTTACCTTATGCTGCTCTTAAATGTTTTTTGTTGTACTTGTCTGCACAGCATTCTTCATCCGACCCTTCTACAAGATGATGCTGCAGAAGCCAATCACGTTACAGGATATGGAGTCAGTGGTGAGTGACAGCCACACCTGAACCAGTCAGCATCAATTCTAAATGTCACTTTTGTCCTTTTTCAGAGAGAACAATGGCTATGGCATATTATCATTCCACTCCAGCATACTACCATACTACCTACAAAATAGCATACTACTTCTGCAGTGTGTATAACGTGCACAGTGAATATTATTTATTTATTTATTTTGCATGCATTATCCCACAGATACTATATCCCACAATGCAATGTGCTCAAATAGACATTTTATCTGGACACTTGTTGAAGTAAATGTATACTGTACAGCTGTTCTCATAATTCACTTTTTTACTAAATGGTAGATAATTTTTTACTAAAAAATGCTTTTCAGCAGTTTTCTTTTGCCCCTGCTTAAATATTTTTTCAGTAGGTTGTAGAAGTGCACTATAACAACATAATTTCTCTTATTTATTTTGATCTAATTTATTTTTATTTATTATTTTTATATTATTAATTGAAAAAAAAAAAAAAAATATATATATATATATATATATATATATATAAATTTATTTTTATTTATGCATTTATTTTTTATTTGATCTCATTTTTACATTTTTTTTTAATTTGTTTATCAGTTAAATTATGTTAATTTTTATTGTATTTAATTAGATTTATATCTTAAAATTATAAGATATAGGAAAATTTATATAGGACTTTTAAATACGAAAATCCACATAATAAATGTGTACAGTGGAGTAGTATTTAATTCCACAAAACGTCAGTGCCTCTGGGTTATTAGTAAGTCATAAAAGTTATATTTTAACACATGAGAGAGCTGTTACCACTAATGATGTGTTTAATGCCCCATGAAGCTTTGGTTTAGTCACTCACACTCAGTTATCAAACACTTGTCAACCTGTAGTTTTTGGTCGTATCATTTCAGGACAGCGAGTATTTTAATTCCCTCCGATGGATTTTGGAGAACGACCCCACAGACCTGGACCTCCGGTTTGCCATCGACGAAGAGCTTTTTGGACAGGTAATCTACTCTGTTTTACACTGTTTAAGCACCATGAACACCAAGAGTAGTCCGTTCAGCTTGTGCTTTATATGCCAATACTTCTGAAACCATACAAATGTAAATAAGAGTAAATGATTTTAAATGTCTGATCTGATCTCTTCCGCAGACGCACCAGCACGAGCTGAAGCCAGAAGGTGCTGAGATTGTCGTCAATGACACCAACAAAAAGGAGTATATTCAGTATGTTTTACCACCCTCTAGTGGCACACACAAACCACAACACATCTGACACTTATGAACATTCACATACTGGAAATCTTTATCTCCTAAACCATCAGTGTCGTCAATGTGATGGGATGATTTTGAGTTAGTGGTGTTTGCTAGATGAACGACAGGCTTTGCACGTTTCAGGATATAATACTGCTATCTCCTCTGGTGTGTGTTCACAGTCTGGTGATGCAGTGGAGATTTGTAGATCGGATCCAGAGACAGATGACGGCCTTCAAGGAGGTACAGATGCTCATTCAGTCAGTTCGGTTCACTGCTGCCCACTGAGTTTCACTGACTTATTCCTTGGTGTTTTATCTGCAGGGTTTCTATGAGCTGATCCCTCAGGACCTGATCAAGATCTTTGATGAAAACGAGCTGGAGGTGAGACCGTCTGCTTTAGTAACTTTATTCATCTGAGCTCTCAAAACCCTGACTGACCTGTCTGTGTTTCTCAGCTGTTGATGTGTGGCTTAGGAGACGTGGACGTCAACGACTGGAGAGAAAACACCAAATATAAAAACGGCTACAACCCAAATCACCCCGCCATCATCTGGTTCTGGAAGGTCAGATTTGATTTTTTTGTTTTTTTTATCATTAAAAATCAAACTTAAAGGTACACTTTTGGCCATCTAGTGGTTAAAAAAAAAAATACATGCATTTTGAGGCAGAATATTGTTTTGGTTGTGCTTCGGCTCTGGATTATACGGAAGAGGATTAGGGCCAAGCAATAATAAAAAAATAAAACCATCTAGAGATTAAAATCGTTAAATTTCGAGAAAAAAATTGTTAAATTACGAGAAATAACTCGTTAAATTTCGAGAAAAAAGTCGATAAAATCTTGAGAATAAACTCGTTAAATTACGAGAAAAAAATTGTTAAATTACGATAAAAAACTCGTTAAATTTCGAGAAAAAAGTCGATAAAATGTTGAGAATAAACTCGTTAAATTACGAGAAAAAAACTCGTTAAATTTTGAGAAAAAAGTCGAGATAAAATGTATTTTATTCGTTAAATTACGAATTTGTTCTCATAATTTAACGACTTTTTTCTCGTAATTTAATGACTTTATTCTCATAATTTAATGACTTTATTCTCAACATTTTATCTCGACTTTTTTCTCAAAATTTAACGACATTTTTCTCATAATTTAGCGACTTTTTTCTCGTAATTTAATGACTTTATTCTCATAATTTAATGACTTTATTCTCAACATTTTATCTCGACTTTTTTCTCAAAATTTAACGACATTTTTCTCATAATTTAACGAATTTGTTCTCGTAATTTAATGACTTTCTTCTCGAAGTTTATTCTCAACATTTTATTTAGACTTTTTTTCTCGAAATTTAACGAGTTTTTTCTCAATTTAACAACTTTAATCTCAAGATGGTTTTATTTTTTTATTATTGCTTGGCCCTAATCCTCTTCCGTAGGATTACCATAGTGAATAAGAAAAATACTTTCAAAAAGACATTAAAAAAAAGTTCAATAAATGCATGATGTTTCTAAACTCTGAATAATCGTGAAATAATCGTGATACTCATAATTCTACTTGTAAAGTAATGAGCCACTAGAGCATGTAAGTTATAATGATTTTTACCACGATTAATCGTATAGTAAGTACCTAAAACCCAATTGACCATGGTAAAATCACTGTAATGCACAGCTTTGTGTGCTTTATTGCTTTAATAAAAAAGCAAAATTATAGCACAACTTTTATATTTATTATTACTAATAATCAGAATGAAGAAAAAACAGCGTAGTGGTCAGATTTAACGTAGAGGCTCATTGTTTGTGGGATTTCAGACGGTGCTGCTGATGGATGCAGAAAAGCGAATCCGTTTGCTGCAGTTTGTGACGGGCACGTCCCGCGTACCAATGAACGGCTTTGCTGAGCTCTACGGTAAGCCCCGCCCCCATCTCATGAAGCTCATTAATATTGATCACTCTTCACATGTTAATTCTTCATTGCATGGCTTTTCAGTTTGGTTGATAAAGTGAAATATTGTGTTTCTGCTGATTTATCAGGATCCAACGGGCCGCAGTTGTTCACCATCGAACAGTGGGGCGCACGGGACAAACTGCCCCGAGCGCACACATGGTGAGAGATCTGTCTGTCTGCTTGGGGTGTGCGATTATATATAGTCAACGATAATATCGTGATTGTTGTTGCAGCGATGTGTGATCTGACACTGAGTATGTCCCTCACTTTACAAAAACACACATAAATTTATCCACTAACCATTCAGAAACGTCTAAAAGTTGTAACTTCTTCCTGAGTCTCTCCATCAGTGTCGACTCCGGTTTGAACAATGTAAGGCTGAACACCGTTACTGACAATCCTCATTTTGGCTGCGTGAGATTCTCCAGCTTTGTTGTTGTTGAGCTGTTAAAGCTCCGCCCTCTTCTGGAAAGGGGGCCGGGAGCAGCAGCTCATTTGCATTTAAAGGGACACACAAAAACGGCGTGTTTTTGCTCACACCCAAATAGGGGCAAATTTGACAAGCTATAATAAATGATCTGTGGGGTATTTTGACTGAAACTTCACAGACACATACTGGAGACACCAGAGACTTATATTACATCTTGTACATTAATATATTTAAGTGACTCACATTTTAGACACAGTATTGCTTGTTTTTGCTCTATTTCGCCAATAAAAATAAACCCAAACAAAGCCACAGGACTGTTTTGTGTCTCTTAGCCACACACGCCGGTGTTTCATTAATGAATAAACAAATCATTTGAATGAACGATTCAACGACTCACCCATTAAGACAATTCAAATGCTTTGTTCCTGAATGAATCAGCCATTTGAATGAATCGGATGAAATTCAATGACTCACTCATTAACAGTGACTTGCTGCCACCCATTGGCGGTTTAAATTTCACATTTAAAGTATCTTTTAATTTTTTAAATCATTACAAAATATCAATATTCAACACTTCGGGCCCTATTTTAACAATCTAAGCTTATGGTCTGAAGCTCATGGCGCAGGTGCGCTCAGGGCGTGTCTGAATCCACTTTTGCTTGTTTAACGACTGAAAAAATGGTGCCAGGCGCATGGTCCAAAAGGGTTGTACCTAGTCTCTTAATGAGCCATGGGTGTATTTTGGGCGTAACATGCAATAAACAAATCAGAGTGTCATCTCCCATTACCTTTAAAAGCCAGGTGCGCTTGCACCATGGCGGATTGCTATTTGCATGAAAAAAAAATGGCTTCATAAAGGTAAAACTACCCATAAAAGGTAAAAATCAATTTAAACTTATTGGAAAAGATCATTTCTGTCACTGCTACAAACTGACCACCACACAGAATATGAAGAATATCAAAAACTTTAGGCCACAAGATACAACACAGTAAACTCACATATCGTCTAATTAGCGCAAAAAATATCGAGATATCATTTTTTGTCAATATCGCACACCCCTACTGTCTGCACGTGTCTGTCTGTCACTTTCAAATCATTCATGTGTTATTCTGCGTCTCTCCATCAGTTTCAACCGGTTAGATCTCCCTCCGTACGAGTCGTTCGAGGAGCTTCGTGAGAAACTGCACATGGCGATAGAGAACGCTCAGGGCTTTGATGGAGTGGATTAGACTCCGACTGCCACGGCAACAGCGTAACCATGGCGACAGCATCACGACTGTCGGGTTTAAAGCGGGCGGCACACGTGTGCGTGCGGCTCTACAGGAAAGAAGGACGACTGGCAAGACGATCTGGTGAACACTGGTGTTATGAAAGCTGATCTGATTCAGACTCTCGAGGACAAATCTGTATGTTTATGATGTTTACAGCATAACGTTTTGTAATGTACCTCTGCATACGGCTGTATGTTTCTACCTACAATATCTATAGATTTGATCATATCTATGCTTTTGAGCATAATTAAGGAATTGTATATTTCTTATATGAGCTTTTAAGTCGCGCATTTATAGATGTGATCACGGCCAAGTGAATATTTCCCAAAATACACAATATGATGCCATTATGTTTTTGGTATCTGTACAGGCAATGTCATTTTTTGATTTTGAATGTTTTTAAAAACGTATCAAGTCATCATTATCTGACTTTTCTCAATATTTGCTCTTAATCGTTATCTTTTCTCACTTTGACTTTGTTTACATGGTTTTTTGTTTACATATACCCCACTTTTGAAAACCATATGATTATTAAAATCACCTTTTTTTTTGTACTGCTTTTGAAGGTTGAAGCACTTTTCTAAAAACAAACGTTTCCAGTCTTACTGTACATAGATCACCTCAGTCATGTGATTTTGTGACGAATCATTGCTTTAAATCATTTTCTAAATGTTTACAGCATAAATATTGCTTAAAGTAAGCATGTTTTGTCTCACGAGAAACGCATCGGACTGTTAAATAACTTTGCCTTCGTTTGTAATATAAACTATTTGAGCAACTTTAAATGGAGAAACACTTTTTTCGTCTGTACTGTTGTATAATTAGACGCTACTATATGAACTGCATTTCTACAGCACTGATGAGAGCGAGTTTCAGAAAGGGTTTTCTATCAAAGTGTCTTTGATTTTAATGTAAATTGTGCTTGTTTTAATTGTCACGCCGATCTTTATGGCTGCGTATTTTTGGACAATTAATAAAATTAAAACGACTCTTTCCATATGTCTTCATTGGGGTTTGTGAAGTCTTTATTTACAATACATACTAGTATTTGTAAAGCAGTTGTAATAATACATATAGTTTGAAAACATCTTTTTCAGGAAATGTTTAAGGAAGAAAGCTGGGGAAGACCATCTTCTTTTAGAAAGTACATATTTAAATAATAATAATGGTATTAAATAACATTTTTATTTTGTATGCATTTAAAGTCCCCCTGTTGTCAATAATTTTATCCCTTAAAACTCCTCTTTGATCACCAAAACGACACATTTAAACGTTTTTTCCAGTGAAAATTCTTCATGCATTAAAATAGCTTGAATGTAACAACACCTTTGCCTCATTTAATATATAAGGATCAATGAATATGCAAATTAGCTTCACCGCGATATTGCGCCCCCTTTTGCTAGAAAGCAGCATATATTTTTTTAATTAAAAATATACCACAATAACCTGGATTCTCTCTGCTAGTTCGCTGTTAATGATATGCTAAAGCCCACCAGCATGTTGACGTGATTGGTTACAAGGTAGTTTGTGATGTCGTAGACAACATTGATTTCTTTTTTTCACTGCAGTTTTAAGGAGAAAATACTCATCAGTCGTATCGACATATGAATTTTGCACATGGTTTGTCTTAAAGAATATTAAAAACACCACATAGACATATAAACAACATTAAAAACTTGATTTTTACCACAGGAGGTCTTTAACGCTGCAGTCCGTAACTTTTGGCCCTCTAGTGGTTAATAAACAGAACTGCATGCATCTTGGGGAAGAACATTGTGGCCGGAACTACTTCTCATTGTGTCGACCAAACCCAGTCTAAAATAGTCCAAATATAAACACTTATTGTAGGTGTACTGTAGTGAGACAAAATCATCATTATATAATTTTGTAAATTTTGAACAAAAAATGTTATGGACAGCAGTTTTAAAAAAAATTACATTATTTACATTATAAATATCACTTAAAACATGCACGGTAAAAAAAAAAATGTACTGGCAGAAAATTACCAGGACATTATCCAGGCATTTTATGAATATTTCTGTTCACCCTAAAACGTTTAAAGTTCAAAATTCAGGTAAAACACCTGAAAATTCTGTCAAATCAATAAAGTACATTCTGCCCTATTTTTACGGCTTATTATTTTGTTCTTGTGTTCTTAATAATTAAGAACTTGTAAACGAAATTGTAAGATTGTAAACGAAACGTATGGGCAGATCCATCTCATGCCCAGTGATGCAGTTGCCTTGCAGTTCTCTAAACGTCCACTGGGCGGCAGTAACATTGCAGGTGAAAACGGCGCGTCACTGCTGCTTTCAACCAAAAGGGGGCGCAATATAGCAGTGAAGTTTTTTGGAACGTGTTCTGATATGGCACAATACTTTACTGATCGAATAATTAGATATAGCCTACTTTTTTCTCTCTTTTTTTGAGAACTATACTTAGGCTGCATGAAATAATAGAGTTAAATAGCCTATATTAAAATGAATATTAAAATATAACGTCAAAGCTTAAAAAAGCTGAGCAGAGTGAGAGTGCTGAGTGATGTAGTGGGTGTTTGTCACAACAGTAGTGAATGTGACAATGCTTTCTCTTCTCTCACCATCCCCCTTTGTGCCCACCCACCTCCTGCTGGCCCTCAGAGGTCAGCTGACAGGTCACACACCATTTCATTCAACCTCCAGGACAGTGCTTGGGTTAGAGGGATGTGGCTTTCTACTGAGGGGGCGGGATGATGTGGGAAAGTGGCAGCTCCAGTGTCCAATGAGAGAGGTCTTAGAATACGTGCCGGATCTTCTTTCGCTCTGTAGTGGGAATCTCATATTGATTTTATCCCTTATTGATCAGATCTCATGCATTAGCATATTAGCAGTTGCTGTTTCCAAAATGAAAAGGAATAAATGAGATGCATGCTTTTTATTTCCTGATAGATACAGATTTCTCTGTTCATCCTCACGGCTCAGATGTAACAGCATTAGGTCACACAGCAAACCAGAGAAGGGCAACAGCTGTTTGTGCTTTATTAAACTACATGCATACATACACCACCACTCAAAAAGTCTCTTCTGCTCACCAAGACTGCATTTATTTGATAAAAAATACTGGGAAAAATGTGAAATATTTTTACAATTTATAATAACTGTTTTCTATGTAAATATATAGTAAAATTTAATTTATTCCTGTGATCAAAGCTGAATTTTCAGCATCATTACTCAGTCTTCAGTGTCACATGATTCTTCAGAAATCATTCTAATATGATGATTTGATGCTCAAGAAACATTTCTCATTATTATCAATACAGTTGTGCTGCTTAATATTTTTGTGGAATATATATATATATATATATATATATATATATATATATATATATATATATATATATATATATACAGTGACCTCCACAATTATTGGCACCTTAATAATTATGAGCAAAGGCGGCTGTGAAAATAAATCTGCATTGTTTATCCTTTTGATCTTTCATTCAAAAAATGTACAAAATTATAACTTTTCATTGAAGAAAAAGAATTGAAAGTGGAGGGAAACTCACATTATGAAATAAATGTTTTTCTCCAAAACACGTTTGCCACAATTATTGGCACCCTGTTATTCAATACTTTTTGCCATGATAACAGCTCTGAGTCATCACCTATAATGCCTGATGAGTTTGGAGAACACCTGAGGAGAGATCAGAGATCATTCCTTCATGCAGAATCTCTCCAGATCCTTCAGATTCCAGCTCTTCTTCTCTTCAGTTCACTCCACTCATTTTCTTCAGGGTTCAGTCAGGGGACTGGGATGGTCATGGCAGAAGCTTCATTTTGTGCTCAGTGACACATTTTTGTGTTTGTTTTGGATCATTGTCCTGATGGAAGATCCAATCACGGCCCATTACTGGATTTCTAGCAGAAGCGGTCAGGTTTTGATTTATTATCTGTTGGTATTTGATAAAATCCATGATGCCATGTATAAGAAGATGTCCAGGACCTCCAGCAGAAAAATAGGCCCGCAACGTTAAAGATCCAGCAGTATATTTAACCGTGGGCATGGGATACTTTTTATCCATGTGTGCACCAAATCCATCTGGTGGGTTTGCTGCCAAAAAGCTCTTTTTTTAGTTTCTGACAACTGAATATGCTGGAGATTGTTTCTGGATGAGAGCAGAGGATTTTTCTTGAAACCCTCCCAAACATCTTGTGGGGAAGTAGGTGCTTTTGATAATTTTTTTAGGCTTTCTGAGACTCAAGACTCAACTAATCTCTGCAATTCTCCAGCTGTGATCCTTGAAGAGTCTTTGGCCACTCAAACTTTCCTCCTCACTTCACATTAGGATGATTTAGACACTCGTCCTCTTTCAGGCAGATTTGTAACATCTTTAGTTGATTGGAACTTCTTAATTATTGCCCTGATAGTGGAAATGGGGATTTTCAATATTTTAGTTATTTTCTTACAGTCATTTTCTATATTGTGAAGCTCAACAATCTTTTGCTGCACATCAGAACTATATTCTTTGGTTTTACTCATTATGATGAATGATTAAGGGGATTTGGCCTTTGTGTTTCCTCATGTTTATTCTCCTGTGGAACAGGAAGTAATGGCTGGACAATTTCATGTTCATGATCATCCTGGTGTGCTAAAAAATGTAAATGTGAATGGGAATATACTTCAGAGATATTTTACTCATAAGAATTACTAGGGGTGACAATAATTGTGGCCAACGTGTGTTGGAGAAAAACATTTATTTCATAATGTGAGTTTCCCTCCACTTTCAACTGTTTTCCTTCAATGAAAGGTTATAATTTTGTGAATTTTTTGAATGAAAGATCAAAAGGATAAACAATGCAGATTTATTTTCACAGCCGCCTTTGCTCATAATTACTAAGGGTGCCAATAATTGTGAAAGGCACTGTATATTATTGACACTATTACATTATAAAATTTATATTTAAAAGACTTCAGCATAGTATTTGAGCACAATATTTAGTTTTTATTGTGATTTTTCTATTATTATTATTATTACATATAGATTGATTTTTATTAATATTATAATTATTATGATTTATAATTACTGCATTACTACATTACTTAAGTTTAGGTATTATGGGATATAGAATATGGTCATGCAGAATAAGGCATTATTATGTGTTTTATAAGTACTAATAAAATAGTAATATGCATGCTAATAATCAACAGTGAGAATTGGAGCCTAAACTAAAGTGTGCGCATGTTTCATACAGCGCTGTTTGACTGTGTTTGCTGACTGTGGGAAACTGAACTCAGGCTCTTTTCTCCTGATATTCACTAAACCGATTCATTGTCCTTCCTGACCTTTAGTCCGAGCAGAACTATTGTCCGGCCGGTCTGCGGGTCCAGAGGGAGAGAAGGAGGGGTTCAGGTCACACTTCTGCTCCTCTCAAACACACCGAGTCACAGAGCAGATCAATATTTCCCTTCAGTCTGCAGCTGTCGCACAGAACCTATCGATACTGGGCTGATCTGGATCTGTTTTATCAGCTGTGAGAGAACACACGTCACATGATTCTGTCTGAAATAAGACAACTGACCAACAGCACATGCACAGACACTGCCAGTGGAACAACCTTAGCATGTGAAAGACCGGGGCTAGTTGTCACAAAGACACAAATGCTGTGTTTTCTTTAGTTTTGAATGTTGGATGAAGAAAAGTGATGATGGTGAAGAAGAAAGATCCTGCAGCATTTGAGACGCACAGATTCAGACATGTTTATGATTGACATAATTACTGTTTTTAAGTGATATAAGTGCTCAAATGCTCTTCTGGGCTGCTGCAAAAAATATTTATATATATATTATGTGGCACTGGATGTCACAGTAAACTATAAACACAAAAGTAACAAAAATAAATAGTTATAAATACAAGGTAGAAGACAAAATGCTTAAACCCTAATAAACTTAGGCTTTTTGGCAATATGTTAGTGAAAAAATCATTGATGATTCATTTGAGGTTATATGAATGTAAAAATATTAAAATAGTGGGTTTATTTATATTTATTGCATAAAACTATAAAGATTTAATGCATTCAAATCTCAAAACTTTTTTTTATGTACAATACATTTATAAATAATAATCTTGATGTTTAATATGTTTATTGATTAATGTGTTTATACTGTAAATATTGCATAAAAAACACCAAATTCTAAATTATTTTAATTGTGAATGTTTTTAAACGCAAAATTCTAAATGACGAAACAAAATTCTAAATGAGTCTAAATTCTAAATGATGAAACAAAATTCTAAATAGTCTAAAATTCTAAATGAGTTTAAAATTCTAAATGATGAATTTAAGAATGCCATTCAACCATTAAGAACTTTAAATAATAAAACATATAGCCAATATTTTGAATAATAAAAAGAGGTAAATCCGCTCATGTTTATATCTGCTGCTCATGAATATAAAATCTCTGTTTTCAGAAGCGGGATCCCGGTGTAGTCATCCGCAGGCGGAGGAATCTCCTCCACTCACTGTTGCGCTGATGAGCCGCGTAACGCAGCGCGCTCAGGTGTTCGTCCGCGGAAGTAGTGCGCGCGCAGCGGTCAGCAGCAGCAGCAGCATCGCGTGCTCACTTCAGTCAGATTCAGATAGTGTGGAGCTCGAGTCCGCAACCCTCGGGCTCAGGCATGCTCGAACTACCAGAGTAAATGGCGTCTTTCAAAACGGATTTATACCAGCGTCTGCTGCTTTTTGCAGTATTTCTGCCAATCTCAGGTAATTATTTCATATTTGCAGTAATTATTGAAACAGGAATTGGTTATGTATACGAACTAAAGTGTGTTTCAGAAATCTCTCATGACTTAAATGTGTAGGATGAAGAAAGCCTCAACTTTTATGTTAGATTCTCATATTCATAAGTTAATAAATAAGAGATTAACGGTTAATTTAGAAGCCATGACTTCTAAATTAACGGCCAGGCTACAGAAATACACTGATTGATACTTTGATTTGATACAATCAAGCGCGCGGAACACAATGTAACAAACTTCAAAGCAGCGATTATGCAAAATGTGTTGAAAGTTCTAATGAACGAGATTAAACTGATACTTAGTGTCTCATTAAACATTCACATATTCTTGATAAAGTGCTTTATATTAGGCTATGCATAACAAAACTGCTTAATGGACATTCAAAAAGTTGGTAATATTATGAAACTTAATGCATGTTCAAAGGATAATGTTTATATACTAGTATATACACACAGTATATATATATATTATACACACACATATGTGTGTGTGTGTGTTAAGCATAATATAACATTTGAAATTATAACATTTGCCACCCATTATAAACCAGCACCTTGCATAATACAGTTCATAGCAGTTTATTAGTCAGCATTTGAATAGTTACATGATACAATATTTTATGCTTTTTTATATTTGTATAGACTTAAATGCAGTATAACTGCTGATTTGTTGAGCATTTTATAATATGTGCAACATATTTTATTCTGTGAAAGTTAATGTTGCCAAAGTTATTTAGTGTCGCCAATATTTTTATGCTTCAGCTTCTGATTTAAAAGATTCTTTTTAGTTCTCTTTATGCTCAAAAATAGCATTTTCAAGCTCTTTTATTACTTTTGAAGAGCATTCATCTCACATGCATCTCATAAAAACACTATGCATGCTCATTTATTTATTTTTATATCTTCGATAAAGTGTTTTTATGTTCAGTTTTTATCGCTCTAGACAAGGTGGGCTAAATGTCTTGTGAATTTCATGCTGGGAATAAGTTACAGCTCTTCTTTAGACGAGAATAGAGTCTCTTCTGACTTCATGAGCCATGAATAAGGGGATTACGGCAAGTAATCCATCAGGTCAAATATGATTACAAGACGCTCAAGCTGCTGCTGGACCTTTTACAGTCTCACTAACAGTTCCACTCACACTCTTGTGTTTGTCTCTGCAGGTGTGATGTGTTTCAGCGAGCTGTTTTTTATAAAGGAGCCTCATGATGTGACGGTTATGAGGAGGGACGCTGTGGTTTTGGACTGTCAGGCCCACGGCGAGGCTCCGATCGGCATCCGGTGGCTCAAGAACGGAGTGGTGCTCACAGAGTCGGAGCGCGTTTATCTGCTCACCAATGGCTCTCTGTTCATCTCAGAAGTGGAAAGTCGTAAGGACAAATCAGATGAAGGTTTCTACCAGTGCCTTGCCCAGAACAAATATGGATCTATTCTCAGCCAGAAAGCCCGCTTGACTATCGCAAGTAAGTTGCTTCGGCGTATGTGTCCGTTAATGTATGTGCCAGTGTTGCTCAAATGCTCTGTTAACATACAGTGAGAGAGGAACATCAGAGAGGAAGCGGACATGTAACACTTCCTGTGTGGAGCTGCAGATCGCCTGTGATCACATTAGATGTTCAACAAAATGCTCTTTTTAAATGAAGAACCATTAAAGCGATTTCTCATAGAGCAACAGCTCTAATTGGACCTTTTATTTTTAAGCTTGTGTTTGTGTGTGTTTTGCATTTTGTGTCTCTGCTGAACACTGGCATCTGGCTCTAAAGAATTCCTGACACATACACGGACACATAGAGGAAGTGTGGTGTGATGGATGAGGGTCATTATTTATGTGCTGTCAGGAGCCGGCAGCAGCTTTACAGCACAGAAACTGTGTCTCCTAATCATTACATCAGCAGTCATGAGTGTCGACAGAAAGGTCAAGATAACATGATTTTGAGATAGATAGATAGATAGATAGATAGATAGATAGATA